>NC_138774.1:25152924-25365160 GCF_965119305.1 Pelophylax lessonae
CCCACCTAAGGCCTCCACACCCTACAAGCACATGGTAGGATGCCCCTTAGGGGGCAAACAGCCCCCCCCCCATTAGGCTGTGATCTCCTTCTAAGGAAAAATACCCACTGCTCTCTGTCCCAGAGTATTTATACAGGCTCCAGCTACTATCTGGGCAACCCTCCCAGGGATTGCCCAAGGCTGCATGAATATTGGACTGCTGATTAGACTCTTCCTGCCCACTAATTTCCAGAGCTTTCTGGATTAATCAACCCTGCAACTAATGGACTATAAAACAGACCAAAATAATCAGCAGAGCCACACTGATTACAATGAACCAAACTAAATTTGTCTAACAGCGAACAGCAACTCCACTGGGTACAGTAACACATTACTATATTTACCTAATCCTAGCACCTATCTAGGAGGTTGCTACACATATAAATGTTGCCTAAATGTTACATGTGAATTGAGTACAGAGCACTTTTTATGCAGGATATTGGTGCCATCTTCTGCCAACACGATCCTGCATATTTGTTGCCATATTTTCATATGGCCATTTACTTGAACCCTTAACTCACTTCCCCAGCCCTCTCCCCCTACTCCTTCTTTCACTACAACCGCCTTTACCTAGTGTCGGCTGGTGTTGGGGTTAAAGTAACCTAATTTCTTTCCATCCTGTGACAGTGCCTAAGGTACATGGGAGAAGGATAGATGCCCCCCCATACCCCAAAGCACCAAGTATTTTGCTGTGGCAGCCATGTAGCAGGGAGCAGTGGGGGACCATTTGAAAGGTGAGTATCAGTAGGTTGGGGCGGAGAGGAGGTGGGTGAGGCAGGCAGCTTTACGCAGACAACCCTCCCTTTGCCCTGATTTGCCAAGGTAACAGTATTTCTCTTTTTTTTTTAAAAATATAAACATGTTATAGCCCAACACATTATATACTGACTTTAATTTTTTTTTTTTTTTATTTGAGCCACAAAACACAATAATAATAATGATAAAAAATTGATAATAATAACTATATTTTTTATCACTTCGTTACATGCACACAAGATAAGGTCAGCTTCTAAAAAATCAATTATTCTGACTTTTGTTTTTTTTTTTTTTAAATGGAAAATATTGATGGCAACAATTTTTCTTATTTCTAAAGCTGCTGTAGGCTGTTTTTATTCATTCTATTATTACATTTTGACGAAGGCAAGGCTTGATCTCCATCACTGAACCTGGTAAACATACAATTCATGTCCATAGAATGGATCAGCTCTTTTACACAACTCTTTTTTGACAATTGGGCATGTGCTCCGTACTTTTGCCAAACATTAGCCACATTTTCACTGGATAGCATTTACTGGGTAAAAATAAAAGCATTTTCCGACATTTGGATAGGAAATTATATAATCAGCGCAAAATTGTATAACTCCAAAAATATCTCAATATATACA
Organism: Pelophylax lessonae; assembly: GCF_965119305.1. NCBI lineage: Eukaryota > Metazoa > Chordata > Amphibia > Anura > Ranidae > Pelophylax > Pelophylax lessonae. The sequence goes on from NC_138774.1 coordinate 25,154,349, forward strand.
CTCTGAGTGAACTATGTCTGACTCTCAAAATATGTGAAAAATGTGCTAAAGTGCCAATTGATTAAATATATAAATATGCAATATTAAAACTCATAAACTAAAAATAATCTGTATGTGTATGTAATTCTCATTTAAAGTGTTAATTCCTTATTCAGTGAGACATTAAAGATGAAGCCAAAAAAAAAAAACTATTGGCTTATTAATTACTTATGAACTTTTACTTATTTATTGATTGATTCTTACAGTTTGATCAAGACTTTTTAGTGAATTATTGCACTTGCACTTTTATGATATATTAGCCACTTAAGCCCCGGAAGATTTTACTGACCAGGGGGTATTTTGCGATTTTTTACTGCGGGAATTTAACGGACAATTGCGCGGTCGTGCGACGCTGTACCTAAACTAATTTCACGTCCTTTTTTTCCCACAAACAGAGCTTTCTTTTGGTGGTATTTGATCACCTGTGCAATTTTTTGATCATGCGCTATAAACAAAAAAAGAGCGTAAATTTTGCAAAAATAACAATATTTTTCACGTTTTTTTATACGAAATTCCCCCCCCAAAAAAATGTAAAAATCAAAATTTTTTAACATTTTCGGCCAATTTGTTTTACGCTACATATGTTTGGTAAAAAAAAATCGCAAAAAGCGTATTTTGATTGGTTTGCGCAAAAGTTATCGCGTTTACTATCAAAGGGAAAGATTTTTGTCATTTTTGGTGTTTTTTTTTTTTAACGAGTAATGGCGGCGATCTGTGATTTTTTTTGCGGTACTGCGACATTGCGGCGGACAGATCGTACCCTTGACTGACATTTTTGACACTTTTGGGGGTACCAGTGACATTACTGCAGTAATCGGTGCTATACATATGCACTGTTACTGTAAAAATGACACTGGCAGGGAAGGGGTTAACTGTATTGGAGAGGGAGGGGTTAAGTGTGTCCTAGGGGCGCGTTTCTAACTGTGATGGGACATAGCTACTAGTGTAAAAACAGAGATCAACGGTTCTACATAGTAGAACCATCTGATCTCCATTTTTACACAGGGGAGAATGACAGGCGGCTTGTTTACATAAGCCGCCCGCCTTTCTCCCGCTCTACCGATGATCGTAGTGTGACTGGCGGACATCGGGTCCGCCGGTCACACGCCCGGACTCCTCCGTGAACGAGCTGAGGCGGGCGCGCCGGCACGGACTTCATAACATTGAAGTCTATGGCGGTCGCCTCCAGGTCGCCCCAAAGAAGCTCCGGACCCTTTTTCTAAGTCTGAGCGACTTGTGTCGCTCCTATTAGAACGGGTCCGCAGCTTCCCTATGGAAGGCGACCTATGGCGACCTGTGAGGCGACCAGGTCGCCTCACAGGTCGCCTTAGTGTGAACGGGGACTTAATATTGCATATTTATTTATTTATTTAATCAATTGGCACTTTAGCACATTTTTCACATATTTTAAGAGTCATACATAGTTCACTCAGAGTGTATATATTGGGATATTTTTGGAGTCATACAATTTTGCGCTGATTATATCATTCCCTATCCATATGTAGTACACCTGCAGTAGATTAGCAGCACTTTTGTTTCCTCCATTTTTATTTTTTTTTTAACCTCTGATTACCTAGGCGCCTGATCCCCTTGTTAGCTATATTTTCTGACATTTGCTGATTTCTGTTTTTCACTGAGAAAATGTGTTTACTGTAAAACCCACCCTATTTTTAAAAAAAGTGAATGTTACATTTCCCACTCATTCACTGTACATTCACTGGATACTTTTGAAAATACAATTCAGCTGGGTGGGAAATCACGTCATTGAATTGGAAAATGGAGACATTTGCCTTTTGAGAATTCAGAACACCGGTTCAGCATTTATTATTTTTTTTTTTTCACTTTTTTAAATGTTATACCCCCTTACCCCCTGTAGGCAGTTAGGCGCCCCTGTTGACTTATTGGTATAGCATTTTAACTCTCAGAATGCAATACGTGACCCTTTGTGCTGTGGAAGAAATTGGGTGTGTGTCATTTTGGGAAAGTATATTAAAATGCAATAGAGTATTAAGGCAAAGAAAAAAGGAAGGAGAGAGAGGTTAGGGCAGAGATTACCCAAAAAGGCCAGAAATGTAGGCTCAGAATCTCTGCATCCAGTTAAAAATGAAAAAAAGACCTTTAAGCCAGAACGGCACTCTGTATTATTTAGGCTGGCCATTCATTGTACAGTTTTATTTTAGATTTACCAAAATCATATAATATGAGGTCAAATCTAGACACTTTTAATGTGTGTGCAAAAAGAAAATGGAATAAGTACGTTGTATAATGTATGGCCAGCCTTAGACCAGCTATTCTCAACCATGGTTTCCCCAGAAGTTGCTGGGGATTCCTTAAAACACTAGTAAACCACACTATTATTTGTTCTTTTTGTTAACCCTGTAAGGTAAAACATAATGTGCTAGTATCCACTGCATACTAGAACATTATGAAATACTTACAGTACTTTAGAACAAAGCCCTCCAGCAGCGAGAAGTCACCGCTGAGAGGGCTTTCATCTTTACCCGGTCTTCCTTCTGGGTTCGCATGCTCTGGCCGTCTTATTGCCGTGCTGTGATACCGTTACTCTCGAGCATGTAGGATGGAGTCATGGACTGTGACACAGGGCTCTGAAGTGATTGCACAGGTATGTTGTCTCTTCAGAGCGCATGCGCCTTTGACATCACTGGCTGCATGCAGTCTGAATATCTCCTAAACAGTGCAGGTTTAGTAGAAATTTACGCTACCTACAGATAAGCCTTATTACAGGCTTACCTGTTGATACAAGTGCAAAAAAAAAAAAGAGTATACTTCCACTTTAAGCTGTGACTGATTGACCTCTTCTTCGCATAAATCCGAGACCAACACCATATGGCAAAGCCAATAGTATTATACCAATTATCTTTTAAGATATCTGTGTAGGTGGCCTTCTGACCATCACTGTAACGTGGGGATTCTTCCCGCTGATAAGCAATGTAAGAGGCATTTTTGACTTAGAACTCTAGTGAATTTGTCTTTCCCCAAGACCTGAAGATTTTTTTAGAGGTTCCTCTGGGGTGAAAAGGTTGAGAAAGTGTCAGTTACCTTGGTTGAGGCTGAAGTGCTGAGAGGGCTTCCATTGCAGCTCGGTGCGGATCACCCCTGGAGGTGAGACAGGAGATGACCCGTCCCAAGGAGCACTGGATGCAAGCGAGATCCGGATGGATGGATCGATACCCAGGACTGCTTCCAGGAGATCAGAATATGCTCAGTGGAGAAAAGACAAAAGGTTAATGCCAGGCCGAGGGTCATACACAGTAAATCAGTCCAGAAGTAATGAACCGGGTTCAGAGGTAGCAAAGGGGCAGAAGACAAGAGAAAGTCTGTGGGAGGCAAGCCAAGGTCGGTACACAGAAGATCCGGCAGAGGTATCAGAACAAAGAGTGGTCAGGTAAGCCGAGGTCGATCGAGGGGGAGAAGCAGACAGGTCCAAGAGGCAAGCCGGGTCAAAACAGGAACAAAGGTTAACACGGGTCACAGGGTACAGGAGCTGACGATAAACCAGCACCAGAGCGCATCAGGATGACCTCTTATGTAGGGCCAGGACTGAAGGGGTGGGCGTGATGGCGCGCACGCTCTGCGCCGTCACGCCTACATGCATGCGCCGGCGCGCTCCCGCGCATGCGCATCCGCCTCCCAGTGTTCCTGTTTCTGCTAAGTGATGGTTCTTCTCCTGACAGAAAGTCTGATTTAGACCTGAGAGATGCCTCATTTATGGACACATTTTTCTTGGATGAGCCACCAGAAATTCCTGCAACCCAGCAATTTCTAGCCAGCGCTCTTCAATAGACAAAGTTTCACTCCTGGCACTCCAATTCAGGCAATCACCTTCCTGTTGCATTTCCCCTGGATATAACCTCCAGCAGCATAGCAGGAAGCTATGACTGACATCTTCCCTTTTTCCTCTCCATCAGGACTGGGTTCACATTAGCTGAGTGATGTAGAGTTGACTCCCGTTACACCTCTCCTGTCCATCCCCATCAGCACTGGGGTCACATTAGCAGAGTGATGGAGAGTTGACTCCCGTTACACCTCTCCTGTCCCTCTCCATCAGCACTGGGATCACATTAGCTGAGTGATGGAGAGTTGACTCCCGTTACCCCTCTCCTGTCCCTCTCCATCAGCACTGGGGTCACATTAGCTGAGTGATGGAGAGTTGACTCCCGTTACACCTCTCCTGTCCATCTCCATCAGCACTGGGTTCACATTAGCTGAGTGATGGAGAGTTGACTCCCGTTACACCTCTCCTGTCCATCTCCATCAGCACTGGGGTCACATTAGCAGAGTGATGGAGAGTTGACTCCCGTTACACCTCTCCTGTCCCTCTACATCAGCACTGGGGTCACATTAGCTGAGTGATGGAGAGTTGACTCCCGCTACACCTCACCTGTCCCTCTCCATCAGCACTGGGGTCACATTAGCAGAGTGATGGAGAGTTGACTCCCTTTACACCTCTCCTGTCCATCTCCATCAGCACTGGGGTCACATTAGCTGAGTGATGGAGAGTTGACTCCCGCTACACCTCACCTGTCCCTCTCCATCAGCACTGGGGTCACATTAGCAGAGTGATGGAGAGTTGACTCCCGTTACACCTCTCCTGTCCATCTCCATCAGCACTGGGGTCACATTAGCTGAGTGATGGAGAGTTAGGGAGAAGAGAAACATTGGAATACTAGTCAGTACCTGTTTGTAAAAGTGTATTTGCTTTGGAAGAATAAATCGCCTCTAAAGTTGGGTATCCTACTTGGAATTGTGGATGTTGCTGCATTATGTAAAATTATTAGAATAGCTTTTTACATTTTAGAATGGGGTGCCTTGAGACTGCCCATATTTTGTTAAAGGGTGCCTTGACTGAAAAAAGGTTGAGAGACACTGTCATGGAAGATAGTAGCAGGTCTTCGGATGGTGACCTTACATTTTAATGCTATAATGTAAGCATCCTTTCCACTTCTATTCTTTTTTTAAATTTACATTTATATTATGCTACAGCATATGCTTGATTTTTTTTCTGTACCTTGTTCTCCATGTGGGCACCTCTTGCGGTTATTAAATCTAAGCATTTATTTTGTTCTTCACCTTTACGCCGCATTGTTCCGTATCTGCAAGCCTGCGTCCCAATTGGATGTGCACATAAAAACCAATGCCAACTGTATATTTATTTGGCGCTGTCATTGCTACATTAGAAGGATTTGACATTGACTTTGTAGAAATAATTATAATATTCCCAGCGCGGAGCGAGGCTGCTATTGTTTTGCTGCATTGTTTTTTGTTCTGACGAGAGGATGGAGAAGCGGATCTGTGCTCTGTTACTTTATAAAGCGTGCAACCCGTCCTGCGGGAGAGAGGTGCCTGAGCGAGTCAACCGTTACAAGAAGAACGTCGCAGGAAAGCGCTGGTGGGGGACTTAACACCAAAAAGCATTGCTGGATTATCTAATAGAAGTTAATTGGGGACAATGTATTCTGTTGCAATTTTTTGTTTTTGTAGCAGGAGATTGGAGAGGGAGGAAAATCCTCCCTGCATATTACAAATACTGTAGGATTTAGAAATGTTGTGTCAAGATATTTGCCTGTGGCAACCTTGGCCCCTTGTATAGAGGTCTGGGTACAGTTGGTATCTATCTTTTAGTGCAAAACAGTAACCATGGCTGCCAAAATTTTATTTCCTGATGTACCTTTGCATCCTCTGTAGAGTGTGATCAGTAGTTTAACGAGAACCAGTCACTAGTGAATATCTATGGTAATCTGATTCTCTACTCTATCAAATCATAATACCCCAACCCAAGAATCCTGCACTTGGGTGATCAATGCAAAACAAAATATATACAATATGCAGTGTCCATGGTGTAATAATCTTTGAGAAGTGAAGGCAGTCCACATACATAACAATCTGTGAACAATTATATTGTGCCCAATGTTGGGATCAAACAAAAAATCCTCCAACGTGACCAGCACAGTGAACATATACTGCTTTCCAAATGTCTATGACCCTCAAAGATTGAAAGGTCATGCAGGCTTACTGAATCTATCCCAAATAATCATGGCAGGCTGATATGCATGATGTCGTCACACGTCACATCTAAACTCTTTCCTACGCGTTTCATCACAGTCATCCGGGGAATGGTGATTTATTTATAATTCATAATACCAACTTTGGAGTTCGAGATGGACATCTTGATGTATAGTAGGGATGAGCTCAAGGTTTCCTCCAAATTTTGGCTGTTCAGATGATATTTTATTTTATTTAGCCAGTTCAGCAGGAGAAAAACATCATATAATGTAGTGGTATTTCTACTCATTCAAATACAGTGGAAGCGGTACACAGGTGCTTTCCTACTGATAAAGCCCCCTCACCTTTAGACCCTCTACAACTACCAAGCAAGGGTTGTGGGAAAAAGGCTGTTGTCCTTATCAACATGTTGAGGGCATGTGGACTGATATGCTTCAGGAGGGGGTGCATGCTATCCTCTCCCCCTTCCTGGCCAACGAGGCTGCATGCCCAGATTAGGGCCTAATATTGACTTAGGGGGGACCCCGTGCTTTCTTTATTTTCTTTGCTTTTTTTGCATGGGGTTTCCCCTCAAATACTATACTAGATTAAAGTCCCCTATTGAAATTCATATTAGATCCTTATTAAGGATAAGGTCTGGTTTTATTTTCTGGGGGGACCCCATGCTATTTTTGGCTGACGAGGTCCCCCATTAACATCTATACCAGCTTCTCATCTAGGATAAGGATCTTGAATAGATCAAGGGAATCCCCTGCTAATTGTTTATGAACAGAAGTAAAGCGGCCAAAGCTTTCCTTTACTGGCAAGTTAAACAGATTTTTTTTCTCCAGTGTTGCTGTACATTGTATACATTGTATAGAGGTACCATGTCACAGGCAGGTTAAGGGCACCCCAAGGCATGTTATTTAAAATAATTTTGAATTTGAAACCTGACCAAGTCCCCTCAGCAGGCCCTATTGGGCAGGAAGGTGGACACGGCCACGAAGGCACAGAGGCGGCTCATTGCGTTTATATTTACCGCAGCAAAAATTACGATTGCGAGGTCCTGGAGGTCTCCAACTCTACCGTTCGAGCAGCTTAGGCATAAATTGACCTGGATCATGGTGAATGAACGATTGTCGGCTCAATAGGAAGGTAAGATGCACAGGTTGGACAAGGTGTGGGAGCCATGGCTCAGCTACCAAACGGGGACAGCTTGAGGGGTCTGGGGGCGGAGTGCGGGGCGTGGGGTTGGGTCCACTTCCACTCCTTCTTCCTTCTCCTGCTTTTCTTTCCTTTTATCTCTATACTTTCTTTTCCACTTAACTCTTATTACTGTCTTCTAGCAAACGCTTCCATAAGGTTTTTTCAGGGGTACTATAACGCTGCATACCTATTAGCTCTGACCCTAGTACGTGTCTCTGGAAAGAGGCAGTAGAGTCTTAACTCCGCAGTTCACCCTAGGGCTGGTATCAACAGTTGCCAAATATCTCGGTTCACAGCTAGTGTTGAGCGAACACGGACTGTATTATTCGTGTTCGTACCGAATAATTGGATTTTTTGTACCCGAACACGGACACGGACACTTTACTGTATGTTCGGGTAAAAATCCGTGTTCGGTCGTTTTATTTCCGGGTTTTGCATGCTTTGGCGCTCTTTTCATGGCGGGCTTTCAACAGCCAATCAACAATCGTTTAACTGGTGTGCCTTAAGCCATCCCAGCCATGCCTGCAAATGTCTCAGTAGCTGTGATTGGCCGTCTGAAGCATGTGACCAAGTCTTTATAAGTTCGAGGCAGCCGCAGCGGCGTCATTATGCTGCTTATATCAGGGACAGAGCACACATCAACGTGCTGGCTGCTGATTAGGGAAAGATAGGCAGGAAAAAACCATTTGTGTCCGGATAGAATTGAGGGACAGGTCGGAGTGTTTAGGCAGGGCGAGTTGTAGGCATTTTAGGGATAGAGTCTGCTGAATTATAGGGTCAGTGTCTTCTACAAACTACAATCGATATTGCTGTGTGGGGGGTGGGGTCTGCACTCAATCCTGATCTACGATCTCTTCTCAATCCTGTTAGGGACAGAGTCTGCTGAATTTTAGGGAAACTGTGTTCTACAAACTACAATCGATATTGCTGTGTGGTGTGGGATTGGAGATAGGCAGGTGTCAGTGATCCACATCCATTTTTCTGTGTGTGAGCTGCAGTGAACACAATCTTTTTGGGCTGCAGTGAACACAATCTTTTTGGGCTGCAGTGAACACAATCTTTTTGGGCTGCAGTGAACACAATCTTTTTGGGCTGCAGTGAACACAATCTTTTTGGGGTGCAGTGAACAAAATCTTTTTGGGGTGCAGTGAACACAATCCTTTTTGGTGTGCAGTGAACACAATCTTTGTGGGGTGCAGTGAACAAAATCCTTTGTGGGGTGCAGTGAACACAATCTTTTTGGGGTGCAGTGAACAAAATCCTTTTTGGGGTGCAGTGAACAACATCCTTTTTGGGGTGCAGTGAACACAATCTTTTTGGGGTGCAGTGAACAAAATCCTTTGTGGGGTGCAGTGAACACAATCTTTTTGGGGTGCAGTGAACACAATCTTTTTGGGGTGGAGTGAACAACATCCTTTTTGGGGTGCAGTGAACAAAATCCTTTTTGGGGTGCAGTGAACAAAATCATTTTTGGGGTGCAGTGAACACAATCTTTTTGGGGTGCAGTGAACACAATCTTTTTGGGGTGGAGTGAACAACATCCTTTTTGGGGTGCAGTGAACAACATCCTTTTTGGGGTGCAGTGAACACAATCTTTTTGGGGTGCAGTGAACACAATCTTTGTGGGGTACAGTGAACAGAATCTTTGTGGGGTGCAGTGAACACAATCTTTGGGGGGTACAGTGAACACAATCTTTTTGGGGTGCAGTGAACACAATCTTTGTGGGGTGCAGTGAACACAATCTTTTTGGGGTGGAGTGAACAAAATCATTTTTGGGGTGCAGTGAACAACATCCTTTTTGGGGTGCAGTGATCAAAATCCTTTTTGGGGTGCAGTGAACACAATCTTTTTGGGGTGCAGTGAACAAAATCCTTTGTGGGGTGCAGTGAACAGAATCTTTGTGGGGTGCAGTGAACACAATCTTTGGGGGGGGTACAGTGAACACAATCTTTTTGGGGTGCAGTGAACACAATCTTTGTGGGGTACAGTGAACAGAATCTTTGTGGGGTGCAGTGAACACAATCTTTGGGGGGTACAGTGAACACAATCTTTTTGGGGTGCAGTGAACACAATCTTTGGGGGGTACAGTGAACACAATCTTTTTGGGGTGCAGTGAACACAATCTTTGTGGGGTGCAGTGAACACAATCTTTGGGGGGGTACAGTGAACACAATCTTTTTGGGGTGCAGTGAACAACATCCTTTTAGGGTGCAGTGAACACAATCTTTGTGGGGTGCAGTGAACAACATCCTTTTAGGGTGCAGTGAACACAATCTTTGTGGGGTACAGTGAACAGAATCTTTGTGGGGTGCAGTGAACACAATCTTTGGGGGGTACAGTGAACACAATCTTTGTGAGGTGCAGTGAACACAATCTTTGTGGGGTGCAGTGAACACAATCATTGTGGGGTGCAGTGAACTCAATCTTTGTGGGGTACAGTGAACACAATCTCATACTTCTGAAGATTTGAGGGTGCTGCCTGTTCCATACTCCCCCTACTCCTCATCTAGCCTTTTAGGGGTACAAACAATAGTAATTGGGGCCTAGTGTGGTTGTGTACGTGTGATATACATACACTTTTTTTGGATCATATTTTCTATTCCGCTATTTAATCAAAAACCTTTGGGGATCAGTTAAATTGGGGGATAGTCTGTGTTGGTACGTGTGAGAGAGATCCACCTTTCCAAGTTGTTGGGGTTCATCTCATACTTCTGAAGGTTTGAGGGTGCTGCCTGTTCCATACTCCCCCTACTCCTCATCTAGCCTTTTAGGGGTACAAACAATAGTAATTGGGGCCCAGTGTGGTTGTGTACGTGTGATATACATACACTTTTTTTGGATCATATTTTCTATTCCGCTATTTAATCAAAAACCTTTGGGGATCAGTTAAATTGGGGGATAGTCTGTGTTGGTACGTGTGAGAGAGATCCACCTTTCCAAGTTTTTGGGGTTCATCTCATACTTCTGAAGATTTGAGGGTGCTGCCTGTTCCATACCCCCCCTACTCCTCATCTAGCCTTTTAGGGGTACAAACAATAGTAATTGGGGCCTAGTGTGGTTGTGTACGTGTGATATACATACACTTTTTTTGGATCATATTTTCTATTCCGCTATTTAATCAAAAACCTTTGGGGATCAGTTAAATTGGGGGATAGTCTGTGTTGGTACGTGTGAGAGAGATCCACCTTTCCAAGTTGTTGGGGTTCATCTCATACTTCTGAAGGTTTGAGGGTGCTGCCTGTTCCATACTCCCCCTACTCCTCATCTAGCCTTTTAGGGGTACAAACAATAGTAATTGGGGCCTAGTGTGGTTGTGTACGTGTGATATACATACACTTTTTTTGGATCATATTTTCTATTCCGCTATTTAATCAAAAACCTTTGGGGATCAGTTAAATTGGGGGATAGTCTGTGTTGGTACGTGTGAGAGAGATCCACCTTTCCAAGTTGTTGGGGTTCATCTCATACTTCTGAAGGTTTGAGGGTGCTGCCTGTTCCATACTCCCCCTACTCCTAGCCTTTTAGGGGTACAAACAATAGTAATTGGGGCCTAGTGTGGTTGTGTACGTGTGATATACATACACTTTTTTTGGATCATATTTTCTATTCCGCTATTTAATCAAAAACCTTTGGGGATCAGTTAAATTGGGGGATAGTCTGTGTTGGTACGTGTGAGAGAGATCCACCTTTCCAAGTTGTTGGGGTTCATCTCATACTTCTGAAGGTTTGAGGGTGCTGCCTGTTCCATACTCCCCCTACTCCTCATCTAGCCTTTTAGGGGTACAAACAATAGTAATTGGGGCCCAGTGTGGTTGTGTACGTGTGATATACATACACTTTTTTTGGATCATATTTTCTATTCCGCTATTTAATCAAAAACCTTTGGGGATCAGTTAAATTGGGGGATAGTCTGTGTTGGTACGTGTGAGAGAGATCCACCTTTCCAAGTTGTTGGGGTTCATCTCATACTTCTGAAGGTTTGAGGGTGCTGCCTGTTCCATACTCCCCCTACTCCTCATCTAGCCTTTTAGGGGTACAAACAATAGTAATTGGGGCCTAGTGTGGTTGTGTACGTGTGATATACATACACTTTTTTTGGATCATATTTTCTATTCCGCTATTTAATCAAAAACCTTTGGGGATCAGTTAAATTGGGGGATAGTCTGTGCGTGGCTGGGGGGATACAGAGGACACGGACGATACACCTCCCACAGAGGACAGCCTTTCGTTGCCTCTGGGCAGCCTGGCACACATGAGCGATTACATGCTGCAGTGTCTCCACAACGACCGCCGAGTTGCCCACATTCTAACTTGTGCTGATTACTGGGTGGCCACGCTGCTGGATCCCCGTTACAAGGACAACGTACCGTCCTTAATTCACTCACTGGAGCGCGATCGCAAGATGCGCGAGTACAAGCGCACGCTGGTAGACGCCATGCTGCTGGCATTCCCATCTGACAGCGGGGCCACAGTGGAAGCACAAGGCAGAGGAGGAGGAGGAGGAGGTCGCCAACGCAACCAGGGCACCGCCAGCACCTCAGAAGGCAGGGTTAGCATGGCCGAAATGTGGAAAAGCTTTGTCAGCACGCCACAACAAACAGCAGCACCAGCAGCTCAGATGGAACGTCTTAGCAGGAGGCAGCATTTTACCAACATGGTGGAGCAGTATGTGTGCACACGCCTACATGTAGTGAATGACGGGTCTGCCCCCTTCAACTTCTGGGTCTCCAAATTGGGCACATGGCCTGAGCTTGCCCTTTACGCCTTGGAGGTGCTGGCGTGCCCTGCAGCCAGTGTATTATCTGAACGGGTATTTAGCACGGCTGGGGGCGTTATAACAGACAAGCGCAGCCGCCTGTCCAGAGACAATGTGGACAAGCTCACGTTCATTAAAATGAACCAGGCATGGATCCCACGGGACTTTTCCGTACCTTATGCAGAATAGCAATGGATACCGACCTTACCCACCCATTGTTCCATTTTTGCTCTTTCTCACTCTTTTGGGGTGTACCCTCATTTAAAATTTTTGAAAAGAAGCAGTGTTGGCTACCTCGTCCTCCTCCTCAGGGCCAGATTAATGTAGGGGCTATTGGAGCTGCAGCTCCAGGCCCCTACCTTTTATATAGGCCCCGGGTTGGCCATATTCACTGTTACCGCTCTTCTGTCACTTGTAAACACAGAAGTCTGGCTTCTATGCTCGCTTCCCCAGGCAGCACCCTCAGAACCTCCCCACACAGCGTGAAGGCCGGACAAGGAGGGACAGTTGGCGATGCATGGATGTGTTTATGGGCTTCAGAGACAGCATCCCATGTTGAATTAGGCATGCATGGCTGCACCCTTCCTCCTCTGGGTGCATGGCAAGGCACGGCCCTTAAGGCCCTTCAAAATCCTCAGCACCAAGCCCATGATGCTGTTAATCCGGCCCTGGTCCTCCTCCACCGCCGCTTCCACCTACACCGCCCATAGGTGTGCGCAGCCTATTGCATTAAGGTGTGCACCCCAAAGTTGAAATACACATGCATGTGTTTGCCAGCAGGGAGAGTAATGTATCGGGGCCATGTACCTGTAGGCAAGGAGAAATAGAGCAGAGCAGGTCCCAGGGAGATCTTTCCCATCTCCTCACTGGCAATGCTATGTGCCCTAGGTGATTAGGGTGTGCCCAGGCACACCCAGCACACCCTGTGCGCACGCCTATGTCACCGCCACATCCACCACCACCTCAACCTCCCTCCTACTCCATATGGGCCTCGTCCTTCAGAGATGAAGAAGAACATTGTTTTATTTTTCTGTTTTTTTTTGTTGTTTTAAGTTATTTCCCTATCCACATTTGTTTGCAGAGCACTTGCCATGCTCTTAATTACGTTTTGCTGCCATTTGCAGCACTCTAGCCCTTTCCTTTGGTGTTTTAGAGCCATTTTAGTGCCTTAAAGTTCGGGTCCCCATTGACTTCAATGGGGTTCGGTGTCCGGGAAAAGTTCGGTAAAAGTCCGGGACACGGACCCGGACTTTTTTTAAAAGTTCGGCCGAACCCGTCGAACACGGACATCTAGGTGTCCGCTCAACCCTATTCACAGCACCTGAATATCCATTTGAATGGCAGCTCTTGGCAGTTGGCACCTTACATTTAACAATTTTTTATCACCCTGCAATATGGGCCTTTAGTGTATTCTTGTGTTGGCTGTTCTAGGGCCGTACCTACTGATTACTGATGCTGTTATACCACTGTTCGCTGTTATCTTTTACTGTTTCCTATTTGTATTTTGAAAAATTTTCAATAAAAATCATTGAAAACAAAGAATTTTGAATATTTAATGCTGACCGTAAAACATCATTAAAGTTGCTGCTACCGCCAAAGGAATTTTTAAAAGATTTTGTTTGCTTTGGTACATGTTCCCCAGGACAGTGCCCAGCCCCCTCCCCGGTGCCCTTTTTTAACAATTCTTTGCCTGTTATCTTAGACCAGTGGTCCAAACTGTGGCCAGGGGGCTTGGATGCGGCCCTTTGCTCTCTTTTATCTGGCCCTTGGGGCACTATTTCATCCACTGACACCAACAATGGGGCAAAATTCCTCCCACTGACCCCACAAAGGGGCAAAATTGTTCCCAATTGCACCAACGATGGAGCACAATTCCTCCTACTAACACCAACGATGGGGGCACAATTCCTTCCTTTACCACCAACGATGGGGCAAATTCCTTCCTTTAACCACTTAAGCCCCGGAAGATTTTACCCCCTTCCTGACCAGGGGGTTTTTTGCGATTTTTTACTGAGTGAATTTAACGGACAATTGCGCGGTCGTGCGACGCTGTACCTAAATGAATTTGATGTCCTTTTTTTCCCACAAACAGAGCTTTCTTTTGGTGGTATTTCATCACCTGTGCGATTTTTACTTTTTTTGCTATAAACAAAAAAAAAGTAAATTTTGCAAAAATAACAATATTTTTCACATTTTTTTATATGAAATTCCCCCCCCCAAAAAATTTAAAAATCAAAATTTTTTAACATTTTTGGCCAATTTGTTTTCTGCTACATATGTTTGGTAAAAAAAAATCACAAAAAGCGTATTTTGATTGGTTTGCGCAAAAGTTATTGCGTTTACTAACTAAGGGAAAGATTTCTGTCATTTTTGGTGGTTTTTTTTAACGCGTAATGGTGGCGATCTACGATTTTTTTGCGGTACTGCGACATTGCGGCGGACAGATCGGACCCTTCACTGACATTTTTGACACTTTTGGGGTTACCAGTGACATTACTGCAGTAATCAGTGCTATACATATGCACTGTTACTGCAAAATGACACTGGCAGGGAAGGGGTTAAATTTATTAGGGAGGGAGGGGTTAAGTGTGTCCCTAGGGGCGTGCTTTCTACTGTGATTGGCTGTGGCTACTAGTGTAGGAACAGTGATCAACGGTCCTACATAGTAGAACCATCTGATCACTGTTTCTACACAGGGGAGAATGACAAGCGGCTTGTTTACATCAGCAGCCTGACTTTCTCCCTCTGTACCGACTATCGGCGAGTGACCGGCGGACATCGGGTCCGCCGGTAAGATGCACTAACTTCCCTGTGAACGAGCCGCGGCGAGCGCGCACCTCCGCAGGTGCGCGCTCGCCCGCTATTGGCTCACAAGGAAGTGACAGGCAAGTGATGTACCGGTACGTCACTCTGCCTGGCCGGGGCTGACCGCCGCAGTATATAGTCGTGCGGCGGTCGGCAACCGGTTAACACCAACGATGGGGCACTATTCCTCCCATTGACACAAATTATGGAGCACAATTTCTTCCACTAACTCCAACGATGGAGCACAATTTCTTCCACTGACACCAATGATGGGGCATTATTTCTTGCATTTACACCAATGATGGGGCACTATTCCTCCCATTGACACCAATTATGGAGCACAATTTCTTCCACTAACTCCAACGATGGAGCACAATTGCTTCCACTGACACCAATGATGGGGCACTATTTCTTGCATTTACACCACTGATGGGGCACTATTCCTCCCATTACTACCAATTATGGGGCACAATTCCTTCCACTAACACCAATGACGGGGCACTATTCCTACCAATGACACCAATGATGGGTCACAATTTCTCCCACTGACACCAACAATCGGGTACTATTCCTCCCACTAATACCAATGATGGGGCATACTTCCTTCCACTAACAACAATGATAAGGCACTGTTCCTCCCATTGACACCAATTATGGGGCACAATTTCTCCCATTGACACCAACGATGGGGCACAATTTCTCCCACTGACATCAATGATGGGGCCTTTTCTACTTCCACGGACCACAGTCTGACCCTCCTAAAGTCTGAAGCACAATAAACTGGCCCTTTGTTTAGAAAGTTTGGAGACCCATGGCTTAGACAATGGGCATTACTGGGTTTTTTATTTCATCTTCTTTTGCCTCCAGTGGGGGTCGGATTCAGCATACTTTAGTAATGTTTGGGGAATCTGCATCAAAAAAAAAAAAAATAACCCAGGTACAATCAGCTCATACCTAATGTATGAATGACAAGAGGGTATGCGTGATGCACTGAACACAAGGGTTTCCCACATTTGCTCCATTTTCCTCCCACATGCAGTACATGCTAGTAGGTTAAGCGGCTCCTGTCTAAATTGGTCCTCCAATATGTGTGCGTGCATGTGAAATAGAGACCTTCTCCTTGTGTGCAGGAACTGATGTGAATGTACAAAATGTAAAGTAATATGGAAGTTGTATACACTATATAAATGCCTGTGATAAATAGATAAATAGACATAGGTAAAGATGTCCAATCTTAGTGGAAGTAAAAGAGTGCCCACTGTCAGTGGCAGGAGCAAATGCCCCAGCGTCAGTGGTCAGTAAAAGACTCTACAAGTGCAAAAGCTCTTACAGAACTTGGCTGGGTGTCCAAGCATTCTATGGTGGACAGCTTGGCCCTTCTGAAGGCTATTAGTTCTGGGGTTCTGTTTACATAAGTTTAAGCAGGGGTTAAGACTCCTTTAAGGGTGATCCTGCCCTGCTCCTTGTTTGGGTGTGGGTTTAACCTTGCATAAAAGAAGAAGGGGCAGAACAACCAGGGTTAATGGAAAGAAGGAACCTAGAGTGTGAAAAGATGCGGTAGTCGGATGCCATAAATATATACTGCTCAAAATTACAGAACACTTTTTAATCAGAGTATAGCATCAAGTCAATTAAACTCCTGGAATATTGATCTGGTCGGTTAAGTAGCACAGGGGGTTGTTAATCAGTTTCAGCTGCTTTGGTGTTAATGAAATTAACAATAGGTGCACTAGATTGGCAACAATAAGACAACCTCCAAAACAGGAATGCTTTTACAGGTGAAGGTAACTGCCATTTTTTCCCTACTCATCTTTTTGACTGTTTTTCACCAGCTTTGCATTTGGCTAAGGTCAATGTCACTACTGGTAGAATGAGGTGATACCTGGACCCTACAGAGGTTGCACAAGCAGTCCAACTCCTCCTAGATCATCAACATCAATACATGCCTTTGCCAGAAGGTTTGCTGGGTCTCAGAGCAGAGTCTCAAGAACATGGAGGAGATTCCATGAGAGAGGCTGTTACTCTAGGAGAGCTGGACCAGGCAGTAGAAGGTCCTTAACCCATCAGCAGTATCTGCTCCTTTGTGAAAGGATGAACAGGATGAGCACTGCCAGAGCCCTACAAAATGACCTCCAGCAGGCCACTGGTGTAAATGTCTCTGACCAAACAATCAGAAACAGACAATCATGAGGGCGGCCTGAGGGCCTGACATCCTCTAGTGGGCCCTGTGCTCACTGCCCGTCACTGCAGAGCTCTATTGGCATTTGTTGTTGAACACCAGAATTGGCAGGTCCGCCTCTGGCACCCTGTGCTTTTCACAGATGAGAGTAGGATTACCCTAAGACCATGAGACAGATGTTAAAGGGTCTGGACAAGCCATGGAGAATGTTATGCTGCCTGTAACATCGTTCGGCATGACTGGTTTGTGGTAGGTCAGTGAATGTCTGAGGAAGCATATCCATGGAGGAAAGCACAGACTCTACAGGGTAGACAATGGCACCCTGACTGCCATTAGGTATCGGAACAAAATCTTTGGACCCATTGTCAGACCCTACGCTGGTGGAGTGGGTGCTAGGTTCCTCCTGGTGCAAAACAATCCCTGGCCTCATGTGGTGAGAGTATGCAGCCAGTTCCTGGAGGATGAAGGAATTGATACCACTGAATGGCCCCCAATCTCGCCTGAATTGGTAAGCTGCAAATGAATAAATGTTTGCTTTTGGGTTTATTACCGCTTTAAGGCCCCTTTCGCACTTGTGCGACTTGACCTTGGGACTGCATTGTCCCACGATTTCCAATGAGTAAGGTTTATATATGTGCGACTTCAAGTTGCAGAGACTTCAAAGTAGTCCCTGCACGACTTTGGTCTGACTTTGATGCGACTTGAGGTCCATAGACCTCAAGATTACACAGGCATTGCTTCAAGTCTAGTCAAAGTTGTGGCAAAGTTTCAGGACTTTTAGGTTGCACAAGTGTGAAAGGAGTCTAAGTAATTAGATTGACATAATAGGAGGCTTGCCTAAATCCCCATAACACGTAAACCAATTTTGAAAGCCATCTTTATAGAGGAGAAATTATCTCACCACACTTTGGTGACAAGCGAAATGACTGAAATTGCGACTGTTAAAGGAAGAGTTTGAAAAACGCATGTCATAGGTTTGCAGTGTCGCCTCTACTATTGCATTAATTGGCTTCCGTTTGATATTCACTGTTGATCAGAACAGAGAGTATAAAATATTGAAACTGTTACTTCGGCTTTTAGTTTGGATTCAAGAACATGAAACAAATGTTGTGTACTATGAAGTCCTGATGACTTTTAAACAACTTGTAAGTGTTCCTCTGTGGCATTTCACATCAAGTAGTCATTAGATGGAAAAAGGTGGATTTGCACCATTCTATTTTGTCTTCATTTGAATCATCTAAGTTTACTTTATTTTTGTAATTCCAAAACTTTTTTCCACAGTGACATAGAGAGGTCCCTCAATTATTCACATCAGTCCTTGATGTCATGAAGACATTAATCAAATATCTCTTCTGCAGTAAGTAAAAGGGAATCAGACTGCACAGATACATATTTTGAAGGGAGGCCAAAATTCTCTGTAGCACTCATCCCCGAAAAAGCCAGTTGTTTTTGTCCCAGGTTCTTTTCCCCCAACTAGTGGAGCTGCGGCCAGGCACACAGTTACGGTCACTCTTCTGACTCAATAAAAAGTCTAGGAAAGGGGCGTCAAGCTCCATTTCATCACGGGCCACGTCAGAGGTGTAACTAGAACCTTCAGGGCCCCGGTGCAAGAAACCTTGAAGGGCCCCCCAAACCCCTGGCCGTCCCTTCCCTTCAAGGTTGGGGCTCTTCCACTGATCCCGGGGCCCTTTACTCTCATTTCAGGGCCCTTTATTACAGTCCCGCAGCGGGACCCTTTCACAAGTTCTCCAGTACCACCTCTTCAGGCCCTTCAAGGCCTCCTGGCTGCAGCTGCTTCTTTCCACTGCCTGTGCCACCACAGTCCTCCTGACTGCCTGTGCACCCATCCAAGACTGCTCCTTCCCAGTCCTCTCAGGCATGCCTAGCAGTCCTCCCTACTGTGTGTCACTCACCAGTAGGGTTGAGCGAACACCTAGATGTCCGTGTTCGACGGGTTCGGCCGAACTTTAAAAAAAAGGTCCGGGTCCGTGTCCCGGACTTTTACCGAACTTTTCCCGGACACCGAACCCCATTGAAGTCAATGGGGACCCGAACTTTAAGGCACTAAAATGGCTCTAAAACACCAAAGGAAAGGGCTAGAGTGCTGCAAATGGCAGCAAAACGTAATTAAGAGCATGGCAAGTGCTCTGCAAACAAATGTGGATAGGGAAATAACTTAAAACAACAAAAAAAAACAGAAAAATAAAACAATGTTCTTCTTCATCTCTGAAGGACGAGGCCCATATGGAGTAGGAGGGAGGTTGAGGTGGTGGTGGATGTGGCGGTGACTAGACATATGCCGGTTTTCGGTAATTCGATATATCGCGGTATTGCATAGCCACGGTATTGTTATTGTGGCATTTTTAAAATACCGAGTTTCTCTGTCAAGTCTGCCTGACTTGTGAATTGATACATTTCAGTGAGCTGGATGACTCATTCACTCACTCAGCTAACACCTTTCAGCATTAAGTCTCCTAACTATAAACAAAAATGATTACATTTGTATCTTTTCCTTCCCTCTGCCAGGGAGAAAGGAAGTTTAACCTCTTAAAGACTGGATCTTTTTCTGACACTTGCTGTTTGCAAGTTAAAATCAGTTTTTTTTTTGCTAGAAAAGTACTTAGAACCCCCAAACATTTTATATATTTTTTTAGCAGAGACCCTACAGAATAAAATGGCGATTGTTGTAATATTTTATGTCACACTGTATTTGCGCAGCAGTCTTTCAAACGCAATGATTAGACTTTAATGAATAAAAAAAAAAAAAAAAAACGTAACAGTAAAGTTATCCCAATTTTTTTTTTTTTTGTTACACAGAGAATCGTGAGAGAATCGTGATCTTTATTCCAAGCTAAAAAATTGTGATTCTCATTTTGGCCAGAATCGTGCAGCTCTAATAAATATATATATACACACACACACGCCTAGCAGCCCACATTACATTATTATATAGCCATCAAGCAGTGTCTGGCCTACCTGGTGATGACTGGTCCTGGCGCTCTGATCCGATGGCCTGGTCTTTAAAGGGGCAAATCCTTGCGATCCAGAAGTGGTTAAACCTGCAGGAGGACCGGTGTTTTTATCTATTAATGACTTTACTATTGCTTTAGGCCTGGTTCACATGTATGCGGGTTGGTGGTTCACATGTATGCAGGTTGGCGGTTCACATGTATGCGGGTTGGCGGCCCACATTTGCACAGGCATAGCAGCCCATTGATTTGAACGGGCTGCTATGCCCTCATTTTCCGCAGAAAAAAGGTGCATGCAGCATTTTTTTTAAATTCAGTGGCCTTGAAATCCATCCTGCTTTTGCACCATGCGACTAACCTGCAGTTCCTGCTCTGGCAAGCTTTCTGCATTTTTTGTATACGTGGGCACGGCATTTAAAAATAAACAGTTTGCGTGTGCAGCAACGGCAGGTAAGTCGCATGGTGCAAAAGAAGGATGGATTTCATGGCCACTGCATTTTTTTAAATTCTGCATGCACCTTTTTTCAGCTGAAAACGCAGGCATAGCAGCTCAAGCCCATTCACATCAATGGGCTGCTATGCCTGTGCAAATGTGGGCCCCCAACCCGCATACATGTGAACCAGGCCTAAAGCAATAGTAAAGTCATTAATAGATAAAAACACCGGTCCTCCTGCAGGTTTAACCAATTAATGACTTTACTATTGCTTTAGGCCTGGTTCACATGTATGCGGGTTGGGGGCCCACATTTGCACAGGCATAGCAGCCCATTGATGTGAATGGGCTTGAGCTGCTATGCCTGCGTTTTCAGCTGAAAAAAGGTGCATGCAGAATTTAAAAAAATGCAGTGGCCATGAAATCCATCCTTCTTTTGCACCATGCGACTTACCTGCCGTTGCTGCACACGCAAACTGTTTATTTTTAAATGCCGTGCCCACGTATACAAAAAATGCAGAAAGCTTGCCAGAGCAGGAACTGCAGGTTAGTCGCATGGTGCAAAAGCAGGATGGATTTCAAGGCCACTGAATTTTAAAAAAATGCTGCATGCACCTTTTTTCTGCGGAAAATGAGGGCATAGCAGCCCATTCAAATCAATGGGCTGCTATGCCTGTGCAAATGTGAACCACCAACCCGCATACATGTGAACCAGGCCTAAAGCAATAGTAAAGTAATTTATAAACAACACCTCCTTCAGGTTTAACCACTTCTTGACCACAAGGATTTGCCCTCTTAATGACCAGGCCATCGGATCGGAGCCGAGCGCCAGAACCAGTTATCACCAGTTAGGCCAGACACTGCTTGATGACCTATTTTAGGCCTGGTTCACAGAGTCTGTACTGACTGACTATATAATAATGTGCATAAGTGAACCAAAGCCCCTAAATTCAGCAATGAAATTGAAGTGAGGTGGAAATTTAATAATTTAAATTTAATAATAGAATACCGTGATAATACCGTATACCGTGGCAAAACCTTAATCAATTAATCGCAGCATGAAAATCTGATACCGTCACAAGCCTAGCGGTGACATAGGCGTGCGCACAGGGTGTGCTGGGTGTGCCTGGGCACACCCTAATCACCTAGGGCACATAGCATTGCCAGTGAGGAGATGGGAAAGATCTCCCTGGGACCTGCTCTGCTCTATTTCTCCTTGCCTACAGGTACATGGCCCCGATACATTACTCTCCCTGCTGGCAAACACATGCATGTGTATTTCAACTTTGGGGTGCACACCTTAATGCAATAGGCTGCGCACACCTATGGGCGGTGTAGGTGGAAGCGGCGGTGGAGGAGGACCAGGGCCGGATTAACAGCATCATGGGCTTGGTGCTGAGGATTTTGAAGGGCCTTAAGGGCCGTGCCTTGCCATGCACCCAGAGGAGGAAGGGTGCAGCCATGCATGCCTAATTCAACATGGGATGCTGTCTCTGAAGCCCATAAACACATCCATGCATCGCCAACTGTCCCTCCTTGTCCGGCCTTCACGCTGTGTGGGGAGGTTCTGAGGGTGCTGCCTGGGGAAGCGAGCATAGAAGCCAGACTTCTGTGTTTACAAGTGACAGAAGAGCGGTAACAGTGAATATGGCCAACCCGGGGCCTATATAAAAGGTAGGGGCCTGGAGCTGCAGCTCCAATAGCCCCTACATTAATCTGGCCCTGAGGAGGAGGACGAGGTAGCCAACACTGCTTCTTTTCAAAAATTTTAAATGAGGGTACACCCCAAAAGAGTGAGAAAGAGCAAAAATGGAACAATGGGTGGGTAAGGTCGGTATCCATTGCTATTCTGCATAAGGTACGGAAAAGTCCCGTGGGATCCATGCCTGGTTCATTTTAATGAACGTGAGCTTGTCCACATTGTCTCTGGACAGGCGGCTGCGCTTGTCTGTTATAACGCCCCCAGCCGTGCTAAATACCCGTTCAGATAATACACTGGCTGCAGGGCACGCCAGCACCTCCAAGGCGTAAAGGGCAAGCTCAAGCCATGTGCCCAATTTGGAGACCCAGAAGTTGAAGGGGGCAGACCCGTCATTCACTACATGTAGGCGTGTGCACACATACTGCTCCACCATGTTGGTAAAATGCTGCCTCCTGCTAAGACGTTCCATCTGAGCTGCTGGTGCTGCTGTTTGTTGTGGCGTGCTGACAAAGCTTTTCCACATTTCGGCCATGCTAACCCTGCCTTCTGAGGTGCTGGCGGTGCCCTGGTTGCGTTGGCGACCTCCTCCTCCTCCTCCTCTGCCTTGTGCTTCCACTGTGGCCCCGCTGTCAGATGGGAATGCCAGCAGCATGGCGTCTACCAGCGTGCGCTTGTACTCGCGCATCTTGCGATCGCGCTCCAGTGAGTGAATTAAGGACGGTACGTTGTCCTTGTAACGGGGATCCAGCAGCGTGGCCACCCAGTAATCAGCACAAGTTAGAATGTGGGCAACTCGGCGGTCGTTGTGGAGACACTGCAGCATGTAATCGCTCATGTGTGCCAGGCTGCCCAGAGGCAACGAAAGGCTGTCCTCTGTGGGAGGTGTATCGTCCGTGTCCTCTGTATCCCCCCAGCCACGCACCAGTGATGGCCATGAGCTGGCCTGGGTGCCACCCTGCTGTGAACATGGTTCCATCTCCTCCTCCAGCTCCTCCTCCTCCTCATCCTCCTCATCCTCCAGAACTGTGCCCCTGCTGGACAATTGCGTCCCTGGCGTTTGCGTGTGCAGGAACCCACCCTCGGAGCCCCTTGCGAATGACTGCCCTGAAAGCCTTGGAAATGTTACCTCTTCATCCTCCTCCTCCTCCTCATCCTGTGCCACATCCTCTTCCATCATCGCCCGAATTGTTTTTTCAAGGAGGCATGGAAGTGGGATAGTTAAGCTGAGAACGGCGTCATTGCCACTGGCCATGTTGGTGGAGTACTCAAAACAGCGCAACAAGGCACACAGGTCTCGCATGGAGGCCCAGTTAAATTAAATAGCGGAATAGAAAATATGATCCAAAAAAAGTGTATGTATATCACACGTACACAACCACACTGGGCCCCAATTACTATTGTTTGTACCCCTAAAAGGCTAGATGAGGAGTAGGGGGAGTATGGAACAGGCAGCACCCTCAAACCTTCAGAAGTATGAGATGAACCCCAACAACTTGGAAAGGTGGATCTCTCTCACACGTACCGACACAGACTATCCCGCAATTCAATTGATCCTCAAAGGTTTTTATTGAATAGCGGAATAGGAAATATGATCAAAAAAAGTGTATGTATCTCGCACGTACACAACCACACTAGGCCCCAATTACTATTGTTTGTACCCCTAAAAGGCTAGATGAGGAGTAGGGGGGGTATGGAACAGGCAGCACCCTCAAACCTTCAGAAGTATGAGATGAACCCCAACAACTTGGAAAGGTGGATCTCTCTCACACGTACCGACACAGACTATCCCCCAATTTAACTGATCCCCAAAGGTTTTTGATTAAATAGCGGAATAGAAAATATGATCCCAAAAAAGTGTATGTATATCACACGTACACAACCACACTGGGCCCCAATTACTATTGTTTGTACCCCTAAAAGGCTAGATGAGGAGTAGGGGGAGTATGGAACAGGCAGCACCCTCAAACCTTCAGAAGTATGAGATGAACCCCAACAACTTGGAAAGGTGGATCTCTCTCACACGTACCGACACAGACTATCCCGCAATTCAATTGATCCTCAAAGGTTTTTATTGAATAGCGGAGTAGGAAATATGATCAAAAAAAGTGTATGTATCTCGCACGTACACAACCACACTAGGCCCCAATTACTATTGTTTGTACCCCTAAAAGGCTAGATGAGGAGTAGGGGGGGTATGGAACAGGCAGCACCCTCAAACCTTCAGAAGTATGAGATGAACCCCAACAACTTGGAAAGGTGGATCTCTCTCACACGTACCGACACAGACTATCCCCCAATTTAACTGATCCCCAAAGGTTTTTGATTAAATAGCGGAATAGAAAATATGATCCCAAAAAAGTGTATGTATATCACACGTACACAACCACACTGGGCCCCAATTACTATTGTTTGTACCCCTAAAAGGCTAGATGAGGAGTAGGGGGAGTATGGAACAGGCAGCACCCTCAAACCTTCAGAAGTATGAGATGAACCCCAACAACTTGGAAAGGTGGATCTCTCTCACACGTACCAACACAGACTATCCCCCAATTTAACTTATCCCCAAAGGTTTTTGATTAAATAGCGGAATAGAAAATATGATCCAAAAAAAGTGTATGTATATCACACGTACACAACCACACTAGGCCCCAATTACTATTGTTTGTACCCCTAAAAGGCTAGATGAGGAGTAGGGGGAGTATGGAACAGGCAGCACCCTCAAACCTTCAGAAGTATGAGATGAACCCCAACAACTTGGAAAGGTGGATCTCTCTCACACGTACCGACACAGACTATCCCCCAATTTAACTGATCCCCAAAGGTTTTTGATTAAATAGCGGAATAGAAAATATGATCCAAAAAAAGTGTATGTATATCACACGTACACAACCACACTAGGCCCCAATTACTATTGTTTGTACCCCTAAAAGGCTAGATGAGGAGTAGGGGGGGTATGGAACAGGCAGCACCCTCAAACCTTCAGAAGTATGAGATGAACCCCAACAACTTGGAAAGGTGGATCTCTCTCACACGTACCAACACAGACTATCCCCCAATTTAACTGATCCCCAAAGGTTTTTGATTAAATAGCGGAATAGAAAATATGATCCCAAAAAAGTGTATGTATATCACACGTACACAACCACACTAGGCCCCAATTACTATTGTTTGTACCCCTAAAAGGCTAGGAGTAGGGGGAGTATGGAACAGGCAGCACCCTCAAACCTTCAGAAGTATGAGATGAACCCCAACAACTTGGAAAGGTGGATCTCTCTCACACGTACCAACACAGACTATCCCCCAATTTAACTGATCCCCAAAGGTTTTTGATTAAATAGCGGAATAGAAAATATGATCCAAAAAAAGTGTATGTATATCACACGTACACAACCACACTAGGCCCCAATTACTATTGTTTGTACCCCTAAAAGGCTAGGAGTAGGGGGAGTATGGAACAGGCAGCACCCTCAAACCTTCAGAAGTATGAGATGAACCCCAACAACTTGGAAAGGTGGATCTCTCTCACACGTACCAACACAGACTATCCCCCAATTTAACTGATCCCCAAAGGTTTTTGATTAAATAGCGGAATAGAAAATATGATCCCAAAAAAGTGTATGTATATCACACGTACACAACCACACTAGGCCCCAATTACTATTGTTTGTACCCCTAAAAGGCTAGGAGTAGGGGGAGTATGGAACAGGCAGCACCCTCAAACCTTCAGAAGTATGAGATGAACCCCAACAACTTGGAAAGGTGGATCTCTCTCACACGTACCAACACAGACTATCCCCCAATTTAACTGATCCCCAGAGGTTTTTGATTAAATAGCGGAATAGAAAATATGATCCCAAAAAAGTGTATGTATATCACACGTACACAACCACACTAGGCCCCAATTACTATTGTTTGTACCCCTAAAAGGCTAGGAGTAGGGGGAGTATGGAACAGGCAGCACCCTCAAACCTTCAGAAGTATGAGATGAACCTCAACAACTTGGAAAGGTGGATCTCTCTCACACGTACCAACACAGACTATCCCCCAATTTAACTGATCCCCAAAGGTTTTTGATTAAATAGCGGAATAGAAAATATGATCCCAAAAAAGTGTATGTATATCACACGTACACAACCACACTAGGCCCCAATTACTATTGTTTGTACCCCTAAAAGGCTAGGAGTAGGGGGAGTATGGAACAGGCAGCACCCTCAAACCTTCAGAAGTATGAGATGAACCCCAACAACTTGGAAAGGTGGATCTCTCTCACACGTACCAACACAGACTATCCCCCAATTTAACTGATCCCCAAAGGTTTTTGATTAAATAGCGGAATAGAAAATATGATCCCAAAAAAGTGTATGTATATCACACGTACACAACCACACTAGGCCCCAATTACTATTGTTTGTACCCCTAAAAGGCTAGATGAGGAGTAGGGGGAGTATGGAACAGGCAGCACCCTCAAACCTTCAGTATGAGATTGTGTTCACTGTACCCCACAAAGATTGAGTTCACTGCACCCCACAATGATTGTGTTCACTGCACCCCACAAAGATTGTGTTCACTGCACCTCACAAAGATTGTGTTCACTGTACCCCCCAAAGATTGTGTTCACTGCACCCCACAAAGATTCTGTTCACTGTACCCCACAAAGATTGTGTTCACTGCACCCCAAAAAGATTGTGTTCACTGCACCCCAAAAAGGATGTTGTTCACTGCACCCCAAAAAGGATGTTGTTCACTCCACCCCAAAAAGATTGTGTTCACTGCACCCCACAAAGATTGTGTTCACTGCACCCCAAAAAGATTGTGTTCACTGCACCCCAAAAATGATTTTGTTCACTGCACCCCAAAAAGGATTTTGTTCACTGCACCCCAAAAAGGATGTTGTTCACTCCACCCCAAAAAGATTGTGTTCACTGCAGCCCAAAAAGATTGTGTTCACTGCACCCCACAAAGGATTTTGTTCACTGCACCCCAAAAAGATTGTGTTCACTGCACCCCAAAAAGGATGTTGTTCACTGCACCCCAAAAAGGATTTTGTTCACTGCACCCCAAAAAGATTGTGTTCACTGCACCCCACAAAGGATTTTGTTCACTGCACCCCACAAAGATTGTGTTCACTGCACACCAAAAAGGATTGTGTTCACTGCACCCCAAAAAGATTTTGTTCACTGCACCCCAAAAAGATTGTGTTCACTGCAGCCCAAAAAGATTGTGTTCACTGCAGCCCAAAAAGATTGTGTTCACTGCAGCCCAAAAAGATTGTGTTCACTGCAGCCCAAAAAGATTGTGTTCACTGCAGCCCAAAAAGATTGTGTTCACTGCAGCTCACACACAGAAAAATGGATGTGGATCACTGACACCTGCCTATCTCCAATCCCACACCACACAGCAATATCGATTGTAGTTTGTAGAACACAGTTTCCCTAAAATTCAGCAGACTCTGTCCCTAACAGGATTGAGAAGAGATCGTAGATCAGGATTGAGTGCAGACCCCACCCCCCACACAGCAATATCGATTGTAGTTTGTAGAAGACACTGACCCTATATAATTCAGCAGACTCTATCCCTAAAATGCCTACAACTCGCCCTGCCTAAACACTCCGACCTGTCCCTCAATTCTATCCGGACACAAATGGTTTTTTCCTGCCTATCTTTCCCTAATCAGCAGCCAGCACGTTGATGTGTGCTCTGTCCCTGAATCTAAGCAGCATAATGACGCCGCTGCGGCTGCCTCGAACTTATAAAGACTTGGTCACATGCTTCAGACGGCCAATCACAGCTACTGAGACATTTGCAGGCATGGCTGGGATGGCTTAAGGCACACCAGTTAAACGATTGTTGATTGGCTGTTGAAAGCCCGCCATGAAAAGAGCGCCAAAGCATGCAAAACCCGGAAATAAAACGACCGAACACGGATTTTTACCCGAACATACAGTAAAGTGTCCGTGTCCGTGTTCGGGTACAAAAAATCCAATTATTCGGTACGAACACGAATAATACAGTCCGTGTTCGCTCAACACTACTCACCAGCCCTCTTGGCTGTTCCTTGTTCCTCCTGGAGACTTGCCTGGAAGTGTTCTCTCGCTGTCCTCTTCTTGCTCCCATGCCTCCTGTCCAGGACCCGAGCCCAAGCCCAAGTTCACTCCCCCAGACTGCGGCGCTTCCTCAAAGGCCACTGACAGCCTAACACCCCATCTCCAACTTCCACCTGAAAAACTCCAACCCCAGCTGGGCTGACTCAAAGTATTTTAGGGGGCCTGCCCCCTGACCCCCCCCCCAAGTTGGGGATTGGCCAGAGCCCTCAGAATACTCCAAGCAACTGCACCTTACTTCCCCTCCCATTTTTCTTAAGGTTCCAGCACATTCTAGAAATAGGGGGGAGGTCTCAGTGATGCTGGCTGTGAGTCTTCCAGCTCTCCCTGGATTTCTGCCCAACCCAGGAAACAAGCACAGACAGGCTTGGCTGCCAACCAAGCCTGCATAAATGTACCTACACTACAACAAAACCTAATTACAATTGTAGCACTAGAGGGTGCTACATCTGTACGCTGTGTATTACTTACTCCTGACCTCTGTATTCTGTCTGTTACTTACTCCTGATCTCTATACTCTGTGTATTACTTACTCCTGATCTCTATACTCTGTGTATTACTTACTCCTGATCTCTATACTCTGTGTATTACTTACTCCTGATCTCTGTATTCTGTGTGTTACTTTCTCCTGACCTCTGTACTCCATGTATTACTTACTCCTGACCTCTGTATTCTGTTACTTACTCCTGAACTCTGTATTCTGTGTATTACTAACTCCTGACCTCTGTACTCCGTGTATTACTTACTCCTGACCTCTGTATTCTGTATGTTACTTACTCCTGACCTCTGTATTCTGTGTATTACTTACTCCTGACCTCTATATTCTGTGTGTTAAGACTCTTGACACACATGATTTATTTTTTTAATGAAACCCCTTTAAGCACCTCCTACTGTTAGTACAAGTTGGTTACAATCACTTACTCCTCCTGAACTCTATACTCTGTATATTACTTACTCCTGACCTCTGTATTCTGTGTATTACTTACTCCTGACCTCTGTACTCCGCGTATTACTTACTCCTGACCTCTGTATTCTGTTACTTACTCCTGAACTCTGTATTCTGTGTATTACTTACTCCTGACCTCTGTACTCCGTGTATTACTTACTCCTGACCTCTGTATTCTGTGTGTTACTTACTCCTGACCTCTGTATTCTGTGTATTACTTACTCCTGACCTATGTATTCTGTGTATTACTTACTCCTGACCTCTGTATTCTGTGTATTACTTACTCCTGACCTCTGTATTCTGTGTATTACTTACTCCTGACCTCTGTATTCTGTGTATTACTTACTCCTGACCTCTGTACTCCACGTATTACTTACTCCTGACCTCTGTATTCTGTTACTTACTCCTGAACTCTGTATTCTGTGTATTACTTACTCCTGACCTCTGTACTCCGTGTATTACTTACTCCTGACCTCTGTATTCTGTGTATTACTTACTCCTGACCTCTGTATTCTGTGTATTACTTACTCCTGACCTCTGTATTCTGTGTATTACTTACTCCTGACCTCTATACTCTGTGTATTACTTACTCCTGACCTCTATATTCTGTGTGTTAAGACTCTTGACACACATGATTTATTTTTTTAATGAAACCCCTTTAAGCACCTCCTACTGTTAGTACAAGTTGGTTACAATCACTTACTCCTCCTGAACTCTATACTCTGTATATTACTTACTCCTGACCTCTGTATTCTGTGTATTACTTACTCCTGACCTCTGTACTCCGCGTATTACTTACTCCTGACCTCTGTATTCTGTTACTTACTCCTGAACTCTGTATTCTGTGTATTACTTACTCCTGACCTCTGTACTCCGTGTATTACTTACTCCTGACCTCTGTATTCTGTGTGTTACTTACTCCTGACCTCTGTATTCTGTGTATTACTTACTCCTGACCTCTGTATTCTGTGTATTACTTACTCCTGACCTCTGTATTCTGTGTATTACTTACTCCTGACCTCTGTATTCTGTGTATTACTTACTCCTGACCTCTGTATTCTGTGTATTACTTACTCCTGACCTCTGTACTCCACGTATTACTTACTCCTGACCTCTGTATTCTGTTACTTACTCCTGAACTCTGTATTCTGTGTATTACTTACTCCTGACCTCTGTACTCCGTGTATTACTTACTCCTGACCTCTGTATTCTGTGTGTTACTTACTCCTGACCTCTGTATTCTGTGTATTACTTACTCCTGACCTCTGTATTCTGTGTATTACTTACTCCTGACCTCTGTATTCTGTGTATTACTTACTCCTGACCTCTGTATTCTGTGTATTACTCCTGACCTCTGTATTCTGTGTATTACTTACTCCTGACCTCTATACTCCGTGTATTACTTACTCCTGACCTCTGTATTCTGTGTGTTAAGACTCTTGACACAGAGCAAAGTAGGCTCATGATTTATTTTTTTAATGAAACCCCTTTAAGCACCTCCTACTGTTAGTACAAGTTGGTTACAACCACTTACTCCTCCTAAACTCTATACTCTGTGTATTACTAACTCCTGACCTCTGCATTCTGTGTGTTACTTACTCCTGACCTCTGTACTCTGTGTATTACTAACTCCTGACCTCTGTATTCTGTGTGTTACTTACTCCTGACCTCTGTATTCTGTGTATTACTTACTCCTGACCTCTGTATTCTGTGTGTTACTTACTCCTGACCTCTGTACTCTGTGTATTACTTACTCCTGACCTCTGTATTCTGTGTATTACTTACTCCTGACCTCTGTATTCTGTGTGTTACTTACTCCTGACCTCTGTACTCCGTGTATTACTTACTCCTGACCTCTGTACTCTGTGTATTACTTACTCCTGACCTCTGTATTCTGTTACTTACTCCTGACCTCTGTATTCTGTGTATTACTTACTCCTGACCTCTGTACTCCGTGTATTACTTACTCCTGACCTCTGTATTCTGTGTGTTACTTACTCCTGACCTCTGTATTCTGTGTATTACTTACTCCTGGACTCTATACTCCGTGTATTACTTACTCCTGACCTCTGCATTCTGTGTGTTAAGACTCTTGACAAAGCACAGTGGGCTCATGATTTATTTTTTTAATGAAACCCCTTTAAGCACCTCCTACTGTTAGTACAAGTTGGTTACAACCACCCTCACCCCCGTTTTTGTGTATTTGAGTGTTGTTTTTGCACTGTTGCTTACATTTTCTACACTTTTTTTATCGTCATGTCCATTCTGTGCAAAAAAAACATAAGATATTAAGACTGGAAAGGGGGCATTTTTTTAAACACAGGAACAGGTCCTAGATAAATAAATGGAGGTTCTGTAACCCCCAGGGGCCATTAAAACCCATTGCACCTTTCAAAACCACCAATAAAACCTTAATTTCACCTTCTTTATTGACTCCAATACCTTTTGTGTAAATTTCACGATTTTGCCAAGATGTTTGGGAAATTCCAACTCTGAATTTCACCTAACCCCAGCAGTTATAGAAGTGGCTGATTTTGGGAGATAGGAGTAGTAGATATAGCCAATTTTAGGGAGCTGAAAAAATATCCGATAAAGTAAGAAGTGGTTACGAACAAATGACAAACTGCAAAAAAAAGTCCTTTTCACTGACCACCAGAAAAGGTTAAATTGACTTTGTGACTATGACAAGAGGAACGTCTTGCATAATATATACAGAGTTTGTAGCTGTTACTGTGCAATACACATCCAGCCTGTTTGGCTTTCATTGCGGCAGAATATTGATGTACTCAGTAGGCCATCCATTACAGTTGATTAAGGCATTATGTATTTCAGGAGGCTGTGAATCACGTTCTACGACTTGGTAAACTAGTGCTAAAAATATCCTCACCCCTATTTATTTGGTAGCTGAATAAATCACTGAACGGTAATATGAATATACTAACACAAGGAAAGCGTTGTCCCAGTATATAATTTAGGGAAAGCAATAAGAAACCTGTAGACTGTGGATTCTTTCTCCGGCTCTTCTGTAAACTCGGAATGTTGTTTCCTAATGAACATCACCCTCCAAGAGATAATGAATGGTGAGCAAGTATGTAGTTATTCATGATATAAGCCCAGCTTGAATTAAGCTCATGATTTTCTGCCTACGTTCAAAGGTCAAGTTCTGTACAACGGCTTCTTAATTGCCTTTCTGTGTTAGATTAAACTCCCAATGCCTGACCGCCAATTCTCCGAGGGACTGTGCATTGTATCATATTTTGATTTCCTAAGATGCTTTGACAAAGCGAAATACATAACAATGATATACTATCCTAGTTCTGACTGTGGACTCTTCCCAAGTGATTAATATGTTGTATTTTTTCCCCGCAGTTAATTTGATTTTTTTTCTCCTCAATCCACCAAGAAATATGTGTAATTTTTTAGAAATACAAAAAATAATGAAGTTGTGGAGGAGAATTATCAGCAGATGTGACCTTTAGCGGATGTATTAACAAAAGCGAAAATCTATGCTTGGTTCAGTAATGAGAAAATAAGTTGGAGTCGGGAAATGGGGAAGAATGAGATTCTTCTGGGGAAAATTAAAGTCTTTAGACTCTTAATTAGACATAGCAGAAGTTTACAGGCAATTTGGCAGAGTGTTTGAGGAAGTCTAGCTCTTGCCAGATGATTGGACGTGTCTGAGAAAAAATGTTCTCCATGTGTCGCTCGCTAGAGGGCACTAATGTGTGTTGGAGGGCTAGCAATCAAGTTCTTAAATTTGAAGTGCATGATTTATTCATATGATATGATAGGGATGTTAAAATTAGGTGATTGAAGGGTACAAAAATGTCTCCCTAGCATTAAGGTCTAAGCCAAAAGAAAAAAAAAATCTTAGCTGTAGTGAATAGTATTTTAGTTACATTTAACTGGACTTTTTTTGAAATGCTGAAGACGTTTCACCACTACTCCAAGTAGCTTCTTCAGTTCTATTGAGTATCATAACATACTTTGTCATTTACAGCCCTACAGGTAAGTCATATTTAACCACTTTACCACCGGAGGATTTTGCTGTCTTACATCTGGGCCACTTTTTGTGATTTGGCACTGTGCGACTTTAACCACTTAAGCCCCGGAAGATTTTACCCCCTTCCTGACCAGGGGTTTTTTTGCGATTTTTTACTGCGTGACTTTAACGGACAATTGCGACGCTGTACCTAAACGAATTTCAAGTCCTTTTTTTCCCACAAACAGAGCTTTCTTTTGGTGGTATTTGATCACCTGTGCGATTTTTCGATCATGCGCTATAAACAAAAAAAGAGCGTAATTTTTGAAAAAATAACAATATTTTTCACATTTTTTTATATGAAATTCCCCCCAAAAAAATGTAAAAATCAAAATTTTTTATCATTTTTAAGCCAATTTGTTTTCTGCTACATATTATTGGTAACAAAAAATCGCAATAAGCGTATTTTGATTGGTTTGCGCAAAAGTTATTGCGTTTACTAACTAAGGGAAAGATTTCTGTCGTTTTTGGTGTTTTTTTTTTTTAACGAGTAATGGCGGCAATCTGCGATTTTTTTTGCGGGACTGCGACATTGCGGCAGACAGATCTGACCCTTGACTGACATTTTTGACACTTTTGGGGGTACCAGTGACATTACTGCAGTAATCAGTGCTATACATATGCACTGTTACTGTAAAATGACACTGGCAGGGAAGGGGTTAATTTTTTTGGATAGGGAGGGGTTAAAGTATGCCTGGTGCTTACTGACATGTGTGGGAGGAGGTGACTGAGTGACACAGGGACAGATCGCAGGTTCAGCTATACTGAACCCTGCAATCTGACCCTGCCTGTCACTTAGGAGATCCGCCCTCTTTGTTTACACAAGCGGGCGGATCTCCACACTCGATTCCCCGCCAATCGGGGAAGAGCGGCGGTGATCACCGCCGCTCCTCCCCTGGCCCGGCTCCCGCTGTTTCACTGAATACAGCGGGAGCGAGCCTCCGGCGGCGCGCGCGCCGCCGAGAGAGGGGATAGTCTGGCGACGTAGGTCTACATCGCCAGACGTTATCGAGCCACTTTGCCGCAGTAGAACTCTAGTGAGCAGCGGTAAAGTGGTTAAAGATATATTCCAGTGATGGATATGTTTACATAGTTACATCTGTCTAGCTTGGACCAATGTAACAATGCATATACCATACCTAGCTGATCCCCCTGGAATTGATGTCCATTAGCTTCTTTATCTTAAGCTACAGCAGGCGTTTGCTTGGCATGGTTGCCATTCAGACAACGTATTGAATTTTCCCAATAAAAAAAATAAATAAAATTAAATAATGAGGCTAACCAGGGGCTGTATTTTAGAACAAGAATATGTCCAAGGTAAGGATGAACCTTGATCAAGGTTTGATCCAAACATAGGTTCACACCTAACCCAGAAAGGATGTTGTCACTCCCATCCACTGTTGCCCAGTCAACTGAGGCTGGGCCATTCCCCACCCTGCAACTTAATGAATACACGTGTTCTCTAATTAGACAAGGTGGAGAGGTGGGACAGTAAGGTCACAATCCCCACCTCATCCAATAAGAGAACACTTTGCAATAATTCAGAAAATGCTTCTTTTGAACGGTGCCCCTGTTGTGTTTAGTAAGCAGCAGGGCAGACTCTTGACATGGGACCTGAAAGCTAGTAGAGATCAGTGGAACAGCAGAGTCTACTACAGTGATTTTCAGCTTTCAGGGGGATCGGCCAAGTATGGTATATGCAAAGTTTAATTGATGGACCATAGTCCATTTCCACGTTGGACCAATGTAACTATATAATGGAATTCATCTTTAAACACAAAATAAGTGATACTATAAAACAATCTTTAAATTTGTGTTTATAGACCATACTGGGATCCCAGATTAGTACATTTTCCCAAGAGTTCTTCAGATTCACCTAACAGGGAGCAGTCCCTCCACCTGACAGAACATGGAGAAGCTTATCAAAAGTTGAGACCTCTAGATCAGTAGTTCTCAAGCTTTTTGAGACCAGGGAGTGGTATCCATCAAAACCCTCCATACCCCAACAGTAAAATTCATACAATAAAAGTATGGGAATTCAAAACATGGAAGAGCTGACACCACTGTGGATTGATGGGGCTGTGTAGTGGGTGTGGGGACTCACAGTAGTCTTGGTAGACCTGTAGGGGATAAGGTTATCCTGGAGGGGGGTGGGGAGCACTGTGGGACATTAGGGACATTAGGGAGGCCTGGAAGCTTTAAAGGAGGCTACTGGGGAGGGGGGTGCTGGGAGGCTGAGTGGTTGTGTGAGAAGTTGGGGGACACTGTGCAGACCTGAGGGCACTGTGTGCCACTTAAGGAAGTTGGGGACACTATGAGAGCTGTAGCTCATCTGCTTTAAAAGTGGTTAAAGGAACTATATTTCACCAAAATGTAAAATCCCGAAAGCTGTGTCACTTGGCATCCAGCTTGGTGCAATTTTCTTGGAAAAACTGCAAAATAATCAGCATTGAAGTAGTTAAAATCCCTTCAATGTACACAGATCACCCAGAGGGGAGTGTTTATTTCTCAACAAAAAAACGGAGTTACTCTTTAACCGCTTGCAGACCAGCCGGCGTTATTATACGGCGGCAGGTCGGCGGTTCGCAGGAGCGATCCTGGGGACACTATGTAATAAAAATATACCTAGGTATATTCCCCGCGCCTAGAGGTAGTTTGGGATATAAAAGTGTAAAGCAGCAGCTATAGAGTGGGAGTGGTATTAATCAAAAAAAAATGCCTTATATGAAGACTACCTACAGCACTTGCTCAAATTATAATCATGAAAAGGTGATATATACAATATAAGTGCTATACAGTTGATAATAGGCTCTTCAGTGGGAGGTGCAAAATTGGAATAAACAATAAATACAGTATATAAATCCGTTATAAACAAATGATATACACAATAATGAATAAATAAAAACTGTGATAACGGTTTAACGTGCACGTGACCCTTAGAGCCGGTTCACACTACCGCGACCAGAAAGTCCCCCTACGAAGGAGAGACTTTTTAGTGCGACTTTAGCGCGAATTTAGCATGACTTGTGCACTACTTTGAAGAGACTTAAATGATAGGCGACTTTGTCTTTGGGGAATGCCTGGCTAATCTCTTTCTTCTTCCTGGAAAGTCCGATCACAGTCGCTTGAAAATAGATAAGGATCCGACTTAGAGGCGACTCCCATTGAAGTCTATGTGCACAAGTCGGATAGAGGTCGCCTTGAAGTAGTACAGGAACCTTTTCTGAAGTCGGAGCGTCTTCAGTAGTGCATATTAAGACGGCGCTCATTCATTTACATTGAATTTGTAATGACAAGCGACTTGGGGCGACTTGAGGTCGCACAAGTCGCGTCCCAAGTCAAAGTAGTGTGAACCGGGTCTTAGGGTTGATTCTAGTCCATATAAAGTGACTGTGGTGATTAAAACAGTTCAACAAATATTCCTTGTGCAAATATGGTCATCCATTATAATCAACGAGCAGGTGTTCAGTGTGGATTATATTCAACTTTTCCTTGTGACATAGGTCTCTTCAACGTGGTAAGGGTAAATTGGGTAACTTACCAGAACTAGTGGGTCCTATATGTCGTATGGCATGAAGACCACTTGCGCTTGTGTGGCCCTTCGGGCCGAGGTAGACTCCCCCTTGGCTCACTGGTGGGGTGGTATAGGATTCCTCCTTTTCCTCCTTTCCTCCTCTCCTCTCACTTTACCACAGGGTAAGGACCAAGGTAATATAGGAAATAAAAGAAATTGCTCCGGATGGTGTAGTAAAGTTAAAAGGCTTTATTCCCAATCCATGGGTAGATAACATAAAAAACGGCTTTAAAAGGCAATGTAAAGTGATAAAAGGACAGGCTGCACATCTAGGCAAT
The DNA here is from genome assembly GCF_965119305.1 of Pelophylax lessonae. Classification (NCBI taxonomy): domain Eukaryota; kingdom Metazoa; phylum Chordata; class Amphibia; order Anura; family Ranidae; genus Pelophylax; species Pelophylax lessonae. The sequence continues at coordinate 25,191,383 of NC_138774.1, forward strand.
TCAACTGCAAAGTGGCGAGCGGAGGTTCCGGCTTGCGCTCCACCTAACGTGACGTCATCAAGCCGTCACGCCATCACGCCGTCACGCTGTGCGTTCCAATCCAACGCGTTTCGTCACTTCCTGTGACATCCTCATTCACCAGTGGGCCGGCGGCCGGTGATTGCCGCGGGGTGCCTGCGATCGCTCCCCGTGAAGAGAGAACGGCGGTCTGCTGTTGTAAACACAGCAGACCGTTGTTCTCTCAGGAATCAATGCAGAGCTCCTGTGTTCCTCCTATTTAGGATCACAGGTCTCTGAGTTGATTTCATAAGCCCATCCCCCTCACAGATAGAAAGCACCCCCTAGGCTCACATTTAACCCTATGATCGCCCCTGGGTTAACCCCTTCCCTGCCAGTGTCATTATTACAGTAACAGTGCATATTTTTAGCACTGATTACTGTAGTAATGTCACTGGTCCCCCCCAAAAGTGTCAGTTAGGGGTCCGATCTGTCTGCTGCAATGTCGCAGGGATTTTTTTATTTTTACCAAAAATATGTAGCAGAATACAAATTGGCCTAAAGTGATGAAAAAATGTCCTGCCGCTATGTCACAGTCCCACTAAAAATCGTTGATCGCCGCCAATACTAGTAAAAAAAATAAATAAATTAATTTAAAAAAAAATTTACAAAAATCTTTACCCTAGTTGTAGACGCGTTAACTTTTGCGCAAACCAATCAAAATACGCTTATTGGGATTTTTTTTGCCAAAAATATGTAGCAGAATTTAGATTTTTTTTTTTTTTTATTGGGAATGTTATATAGCAGAAAGTGAAAAATATATATATTTCTTTTTCAGAATTGTCGCTCTTTTTTTGTTTATAGCGCAAAAAATAAAAATCACAGAGGTGAACAAATACCATCAAATGAAAGCTCTATTGGTGGGGAAAAAAGGACATCCATTTTATTTGGATACAGCATTGCACGACCGCGCAATTGTCAGTTAAATTAACGCAGTGCCGAATCGCAAAAAAAAGTGGTCATTAAGGGGGGAAATCTTCCGGTCCAGAAGTGGTTAACTGTCTCCCTTTGAAATTAGACTGCACTGGAAAAATCCATTGCTCCTATGTAATAAAGTCCATAGCACTGTAGGGGGAATGTATAGAGGTTATATAAGCCTTTAATACTAACTTAGAAGGCCTCCTTTGATATGTACAGAGGTGAAATGATTATATAAGCCTTTAATTTCTACATTTCTCATGGAAAAATTGTTACTTAAACCCATTATGATAATAACTGATAATTCAGGAAACACCGCAAAGAACAGCCTGGTGTTTATAGGATAATGATGTTCACCTTGCTACATAATTACATTAATAAGATTTATGAGAATATGATAAAAGAACTTAAAGGAAAACTCTACTTTAGTTAGAAACCTTTGTATGCAACAAAGACAGCTTATCATTTCTTTGATTTGGCTTCCTGGTTAAGACAACATTGGACCATGCCTAGAAATGTGCATGACAAAAAAAAATGTGTTTTGTTTAGTTTAGTTTAGATTTGTTAATCTAAGTTATTTAGTTTAGTTAACCTCTTGCCGACCGCGGCAGTTCGGCTCTGTCCCGTGAAACAACGTACCTGTACGTTGCTTCACGGAACTGCTAGCGGGGGGCAGGTGAGCGCCCATTCGTCACAGGGGAAGCCAATCAGCGGGTCCAGTGGCCGTGATCCACTGGGCAAAACTGGAATTTACAGGTTTCCGCGAATCACTGTAGTTGTACGGCGGTTCGGAGGAGCGATCCTGGGGACGCGCCCCCATTCACCAGTGGGGAAGCTGTTAAATGGGGCCGGCGGCAGTGATTGCCAACGGGCACCCGTGATCGCTCCTCGTGGAGACAGAACGGCGGTCTGCCGTTGTAAACACAGCAGACCGCTGCTCTTTCGGGTCTGCCGTTGTAAACACAGCAGACCGCTGTTCTGTCAGGTCTGCCGTTGTAAACACGGCAGACCGCTGTTCTGTCAGTTATGAACACAGGGATCCTGTGTTCCTCTTATTTAGGAACACAGGTCTCTGTGTTCATGCAGCAAGCCCATCCCCCACACAGTTAGAAAGCACCCCCTAGGCTCACATTTAACCCTTTGATTGACCCTGGTGTTAACCCCTTCCCTGCCAGTATCATTAGTACAGTAACAGTGCATATTTTTAGCACGGATTACTGTAGTAATGTCACTGGTCCCCCCAAAAGTGTCAAAAATGTCAGTTGGGTGTCCGATCTGTCCACTTCAATGTAAAAAATCTAATTAATTCATCAATTTAAGCCAATATGTATTCTACTACATATTTTTGGTAATAATAAAAAAAAAACAATAGGCGAATATTAATTGGTTGGTTTGAGCAAAAGTTATAGCATCTACAAACTATGGGATATATTTATGGAATTTTTATTTTTGTTATTGTTTTTACTAGTATGGCGGCGATTAGCTATTTTTAAACAGGACTGCAACATGCAGCGGAAAAATCTGACACTAAGTGACACTTTGTGGGAATCAGTGTCACCAATACAGTGATCAGTGCTAAAAATATGCACTATCATTGTACTTATTCAGGGATCTGTTGGTTTGTGATTTGGGAATCTTAAGTAAGAGAAAAAATGAGAGGAAAAATGAGAGGACATAATGTTTAAGAGAGGTTTGACATCCCTTAAAAAATGAAATTACATTATTGAAACAAGAAAAATTTGAAACAAAAATGAAATGACATTGTGGTGTGCCCGGCTGATAAGGGTGAGGGCATTGTGATCTTAGATCGACATGCCTATAATGCCGAGATGGATCGGTTGATGTCTCATCAGAACACATATGCCCTTCTTGGTGGTAATCCCACTTCTAAGTATTAAAAAGAACTAGTGAAGATAGTAGAAGATAGCTATCTGAAGAGGGTTATCACTAAAAAATAAAGGGTCTTTTTAGTCCCTGTACCAGGGATTGATTAAGTGACCTCCAGGGTAGGCCAATTTATTGACCATTTCCTGTAACCATTGGTGTTACAAACTTCATCGTACCTGAGGGATTCCGCTCAGGTGATTGATGTTTTACAAACAATAGAATGGAGGGATAGCTATATCTTGGCCACAGCAGATGTAGCCTCATTATATACAGTGATTTCTCATGTACATGGCCGCAAAGCTGTGGATCATTTCCTGCAAAAGGATGAGGATCTCCTTATATACAATGCCAATTTGTTTTGTCTCTGTTATATTTCAGCATGGGACACAATTATTTCTGGTTTGGTGGGTCGTATAACCTGCAGAGTAGAGGGGTGGCCATGGGGGCTAAATTTGCGCCCAGTAGGGCCAACTTTTTCATGGCCAAATGGGAGGAGGATGTCATCTATTGTCAATCCACACCCTAGTTGTTACTGTGGAAGAGGTATATAGATTACATCTTCCTCCCATTCGGCCATGAAAATGGAAGATGTCATCTATTGTCAATCCAGACCCTAGCTATTACTGTGGAAGAGGTATATAGATGACATCCTCCTCCCATTTGGCCATGAAAAAGGAGGATGTCATCTATTGTCAATCCAGACCCTAGCTGTTACTGTGGAAGAGGTATATAGATGGCATCCTCCTCCTGAGGAACAGTAGCGGTGAATCGCTTGAAGGCTTTATTGTTGATCTCAATGCCGACAATAGGGGTATCTCCCTACACAAATATATTGTAACACAGAGATACATTTCTTAGATCTGAGAGTGAAGGTAAATTCTGGGATGATTATCACCTCAACCTTTTTCAAAGATACTTATAGGAACGGTTTTATTGACACAGGCAGTTGTCACCACTCAGACTGGCTCAAATCTATTCCTAAAAGCCAATTTCTCTTACTCAAAAAGAAACTGTACCAATCATAAGGATTTCTTAAAAACAAGATTCCTTCGTTAGAAGCCGGATAGGCTTCTTTAAAGAAAAGGGTTTTCAGGGATCATCTAAAGATGGATAGATTAGGGGACAGTCAGACAGATTGATGTAGAGAGTTCCAAAGGATGGGAGAAGCTCTGGAGAAATCCTAGAGGCAAGCATGGGAGGGGTGACAAGGGAAATAGAAAGCAGGAGGTCTTGGGAGGACATCTAGGAAAATCTAGGAAAGTCTGTACATTTGACTCTCTTGCTACTCATAAATACTTTACTATCAAACCGTTTATCACCTGTACCTCAAGAAATGTGGCTTACCTGATTTGTTGCGGACATCTTTTTGGTTGGAAAAATGTGGTTTTCATGCTGGATGCCTGAATTTTATATGTACAAGTGAGTGCGATATTTTAATCAATAAATTACCACATTTGAACATACTACACTACCATATGCCCCTTTTTGTACTTTCACATTGCATGAGATTGGGGAAGACTGAGTGCAGCCAGTCATTGTTCCACTTAGGAGAAGTTGGTTATCTGATCCAGTGGTATTACTCCAGGAATATTCTGACAGTGCTCGATTGGCCTTTCCTCGATTGGGGTCCACATTGAGGGGTAAGAGGCAGTGTGAATGGGTGTTGGCGGCTTCTTTTGGACACCCCTTTCTCCTCTTACATCATTTATCAGCATGCAACAATTTGGAAGATTCACTGATACTTAATGGACTAATATATATTAGCGCTGCACTTTCTGTGTTCACTGCACTAATGACACTGGCAATGACAAAGGGTTAATTGTGTGACTAGGGATTGCTTTCTAACTGTGTGGGGGCAGATGCTTTGACTGGGGAAAAACAGAGATCCATGTTTCTGCATAGCAGAAACAAAAGATCTCCATCTTCTCCTCACACAGAATGGTGTTCTGCCTCTCCTTAGGAAGATCACCGGGTGCCGGTGGAAATCGGGTTCAGCAGACCCAGTGATTGGCTCCCGCTGTGTCCCACTGGCGCCCCAAGCCCGGGCCTTGAAATCACTTACAGGTACGTGATTTCGCGCAGCAGGGACACCCTGCCGCAGTATATCTGTGTGGAGTGGTCCAGAAAGGGGTTAAAGTGTATTTTTTTCCAAAACATTTGCATTTGAAAAATCGTTGAGTAAGTATTGTGTAGCATAAAAAAATTGCAACACCCACAGTTTTATTCTCTAGGGCCTTTGATTAAAAGAAGGTATAATGTTTGATAGTTCTAAATAACTTTCTTGCAAGAAATGCAGATTTTATGAGAGAGTTATCAGAATTAGCCCAGGTGTCAAATGGTTAAGATATCTGGATAAGATAGGCATATAAAATACATTCAGGGGTTTAATTTTTCGAAGGAGGGGAAGTATTCATAGCGCTTCACTTTTTCCACAATTTGTTATGTTACAGCCTTATTCCAAAATGTAATAAATTCATTATTTTCCTCAAAATCCTACAATCAATACCTTACAATGACAACGTGAAGGAAGTTTGTTTGAAATCTTTGCAAATTTATTAAAAATAAAAACTAAAACATTTCCATGCACATAAGTATCACAGCCTTTGCTCAATGCTTTGGTGAAGCACCTTTGGCACCAATTACAGCCTCAAGTCTTTTTTGAGTATGATGCTACAAGCTTGGCACACCTATTTTTGGGCAATTTCTCCCATTCTTCTTTGCAGGACCTCTTAAGCTCAGTCGGGTTGGATGGGAAGTGTCCGTGCACAGCCATTTTCAGATCTCTGCAGAGATATTCATTTGGGTTCATCTGGGCTCTGGCTGGGCCACTCAAGGACATTCACAGGGTTGTCCCATAGCCACTCCTTTGGTATCTTGGCTGAGTTCTTCGGGTGATTGTCCTGCTGGAAGATGAACCTTCGTCCCGGTCTGAGTTCAAGAGCGCTCTGGAGCAGGTTTTCATCAAGAATGTCTCTTCTTCACCGCGCCCATATTCCGTTTTTGTCGGATAAGTCCAACCCCACCTCTAGTAAGTGTCCTATGTGCAAAGCCAAGAGACCCTCTTTAACTCACAAATTCTGGTAATGCTCCTATATATCATCGTTCTGGGATCAGGTACTGAACTTCATTCACAGCATCACACCGCTTCAACTGCCCAAGGACCCGATGCTTTTGATCTTTGGATACTGGGACAAACGCCTACAACTATGGTCAAGTTTATCTTCTTCCCCACCGCAAATTTGGATCCTTACTGTTTTATTGGTGGCCAGGAGGGTAATTTTAACTCAATGGATTTCTTCCACATGCACTTCTATTCCTCAACTTCAAAGAGAGCTCACCAATCTCTTACGCAAGGACTGTATCAACACAGACTTTAATTCTTCTTCATCTCAAAGTCGATTTTTCAATAAATGGAAGACCCACCTATCGTCATCTTCGATAACTTCCGAACTATGGGACATTTTTCCTCAATTATGACTAGTCCCCCAGTTCCTGCAGCTGAAAAACATCCATACAGCATGATGCTGTCACCACCATGCTTCACTGTAAGGATGGTATTGGCCAAGTGATAAGCAGTGCCTGGTTTCCCATTCAGACAAAAGATTTTAATCTGTTTCATCAGACCACAGAATTTTGTTTCTCATAGTTACATAGTTACATAGTAGGTGAGGTTGAATAAAGACAAAAGTCCATCCAGTTCAACCTGTGTAGATGTGTGTGGCTGTAATCATCTTGCATACCCCTGAATGTTCTGATCCTTGAGATGTACGTCTAAGAGTCTTTTGAAAGCCACCATACTACCCGCAGAAACCACCTCATGTGGTAGAGAATTCCACAATCTTGTAGCCCTAACAGTAAAGAACCCCCCACGTTGCCTGAGGTTAAAACGCTTCTCCTCTAATCGCATTGTATGCCCCCGAGTTCTCATGCAATCCCTTCGACTGAACAGCTTTTTTTCTAAGCCTAGATCCCCATTTAGATATTTAAAAATTGCTATCATGTCCCCCCTCAGGCGTCTCTTCTCCAGGGAGAATAAATCAAGCGATTGCAGACGCTCCTCATAACCAAGGTCCTCCAATCCCCTAATTAGTTTAGTTGCCCTTCTCTGGACTCTCTCCAGCTCCAACACATCCCTTCTGAGGACTGGTGACCAGAACTGGACAGAATACTCCAGATGAGGTCGGACCAGAGTTTTATAAAGTGGAAGGATTATAGTCTTATCTCTGGAATACATCCCTTTCTTTATGCATGCTAATATTCTGCTAGCCTTGGCAGCTGCCGCTTGACATTGCATGCTTTTGCCTAGTCTATCATCAACCAAGACTCCCAGATCCTTCTCCATTTTTGATTCTCCCAAGGGTTCCCCTCCTAAAGTGTATTGTGCTTTTATGTTTCTAGTCCCCAAGTGTAAAACCTTACATTTCTCCACGTTAAACCTCATTTGCCATGTCTTTGCCCACTCCGTTGTTTTATCCAGGTCATTCTGTAGGATATCTGCTTCATGCTGTGCTGTTATTGCCCTGCCTAATTTTGTGTCATCTGCAAAAACTGATATTTTTTCATGGTCTAAGAGTCCTTCACGTGCCTTTTGGCAAACTCCAGGCGGGCTGTCATGTGCCTTTTACTGAGGAGTCGATTCCGTCTGGCCACTCTACCATACAGGTCGGATTGGTGGAGTGCTGAAGATTGTTGTTCTTCTGGAAGGTTCTCCTCTCTCCACAGAGAAACACTGGAGCTCTGTCAGAGTGACTATCAGGTTCTTGGCCACTGCCCTGACTAAGGCCCTTCTCCCCCGATCACTCAGTTTTGCCGGGCGGCATGCTCTAGGAAGAATCCTAGTGGTTACAAACTTCTTTCATTTATGGATGATGGAGGCCACTGTGTTCATTGGGACCTTGAATGCCGCAGACATTTTTCTGAAACCCTTCCCCAGATCTGTGCTTCCATACAATCCTGTCTCGGAGGTCTAAAGACAATTCCTTGGACTCCATGGTTTGGTTTGTGCTCTGACATGCACTGTTAACTATGGGATCTTATATAGACAGGTGTGTACCTTTCCAAATCATGTCCAATCAACTGAATTTACCACAGGTGGACTCCAATCAAGTTGTAGAAAAATCTAAAGCAAGGGTGTCAAACTCAATTTCATCACGGGCTGCATCAACATTATGGTTGCCCTCAAAGGGCCGGTTTTATCTGTAAGATTGGATGTCCAGAGCACCCCATGCCCCCTTACATGAGATGTCAAGAGCCCACCATCAGAAGTCAAGAGTCACTCACCCTTACCTTGTGCTGCTGCCAGGAAGATGATATGGGTGGATCTGGGAAGACGTGCAGTGTCTGGAGGAGAACCAGAGGAGGGCTGGAGTCAGCTTCCAGAGTCTACTGAATGTTGAGATCAATGAAGGCAGAGACAAGGGGGTGTTGGATCTGTAGGAGGAGTTCTGCCCTACTCTCTGCTGCGGACTGCTGAGAAGGGGGGGTGGGCAAAGATGAGCCTTTCTGAAGCTGCACAGAGGAATGCAGGATCTGGCAAAGAAGTTCTGTCCTCTCTTCTGCCGACTACTGAGACAAGGTGGGGGAAGAGACAGGGGGGGGTGCCACAGCTGCAGGAGAGGTGCGAGGTTAGGGGATGACTGGACCAGGGGGCAGGGGGGCAATTGCCCCCTGGGATGCTCTGATGTCCCATAAAAAGGCTGCACCGCTTTTGCCACAGACATGCCTTAAGGGATTCCTGGTGAAGAGAAGTAAAAAGTTCCTGCCGCTGACCTACTGAGTGCGGGTTGAAGACAAGGACAAAGTGCAGCCCCCCACAGGCATGGATTGTGTAAACTCTGTCTGAGCAGGCCGGTTGCATGCCCCACTAGAGACTCTCCTCCCCCGACCAGACCCAACTGAGCTCCCCCCCAACCGCCCCTTGCTGGCCAGGTTGGGAACCAGGATTTGGCCGGTGAGTAGAGAGTACCTGGAGCGGAGCTTCAGCCTGGAATGGGAGTCTGTAATGTTCTGGTACCTTTGGGTACCCTAATTACTCTTTCATAAGTGTATGCGCCCCACCATTCTCTTTTGGTAAGGTGCGCATACACCTTTAAGACTGATGCTGTCATCACTGAGCGCCGGACTGGATGGCTATTTAGATCGCTGGCTCTCACTCACATGTGTTCGTTCAAACTGCTTTGTGCCTTGATGCTAACCTGTCTTGAAGCTCTCATGCTTGCAAGCATACCTCGCTGTCGGAACCACGCTGCGCTGATCCCTGTATCCCGCTACCGGATCATCCGCTCTTGCCGAACCTCTCCTCTGCTACATTGCTATTAGTGATAAGTACCCCACAGGGGAAACCTCTATAACCTTTATACTAAAGCTTACACTATCTAGCTCTGCATACTAAGGACTATTACTACATCTGCATTATCTAAGATTGCTAGCTCTTGAGCCTACTACCACCTGTTCTTGCACTGGGTTGATCTCTCTTGTATGTCCACCTGCTACTCTGTCATCTGCTACCATACATGATTGCTAAACCTATCTGCATCCCATCTGCTACTATCTTACTTTCAAGAACATTTCCTTTCAAGTGTCTGTCATCTACCATCTCTACCCAACCTGTCTCTTCAGCCTATCATCACTGTGTTACTATATACATAAGTCACTCTAGGAAACATCTTATTGAGTGTGTGTATTTACTTGCTGAATTGAGATCCTCCACACATGATGAGTCATTGGGAGTTGGGATTGGTGTCTCAGCGTTTCTCTACATGACTACTGAAGTGGAATATTTCTGCAGCTGAAAATCCACATCATACGTAAAACGCAGGAGCGTTACAGAGTCAGGAGGAGGTTAGAAAGAGGGAGAGTGGGAGGGGGGCCAAGTTGCTGCACCATGGGCCTCTGGTTTGTACTTGCCCCCTGGGCTGAAATTTGCCAGTCAGCCCCTGTGCGAGGGCCACATGACATGGCCCGGAGGGCCGCATTTGGCCCGTGGTCCTTGTGTTTGACACCTGTGATCTAAAGGATGATCAGTGGAAACAGGATGCACCTGAGCTCCTTGGCAAAGGCTGTGATACTTATGTACATGTGATTTTTTCATTTTTTATTTTTAATAAACTTGCAATCATTTCTAACAAACTAGTTTCATTATGGGGTTTTGTTTGCAGAATTTTGAGGAAAATAATTAATTTAATCTATTTTGGAAAAAAATACTGTAACATAACATAATGTGGACAAAGTGAAGCGCTGTGAATTCTTTCCAATTGCACTGTATATTACCCACAACCCTGTCCTCTAGGAAAAATATTCCATTACATTTTTCTTCCCTGGTAGCTAAATATAGGCAAGAGCCACAAACGGCAAATAACTCCCTATGCAAAATATCACTGTCCTCCTTGCTATTCCGCTCATGGATGCAGCAATTGCAGAGCCACTGACTGACATATTGTGATAACTAGCAATTGATTATCAGAATAAACTTGGAAAAAAAATAAAAAATCAGTGCAGAGAAAAGCGCTCTTCTTTAGTAGTCTGATAAGGGCATGACATTTTGTTGCATGATTTTGTTTGGTGACATTAGGTAATTTTGCTGCTTCATTGAACCAAGAAAATTAAGCCACTGTAACAAGGCTGTCAACATGGCGGTACAATGCAGCGTTTTGCTCCTTGCTTTAGTAACTGGCTTTTTTTCTGTGTTATCTGCTCGGAGCAGCTCGAAAAGTGCACTAAAGTCAATCGGTGATAAAGTAGAGTGCCATTTGCTAAATCATTTTTTTTTTCTTTTTTCTTTTTTTTGGAAGAGAATTCGGTACTCCGCTGGCATATTAAACAGGGGGAGCGCCTTTAAATGACTTGATAAGGCAGGATGCATTGTAATGGGGTAAATAATATGCGGATGACATATTCCATTATTCTTGCGGGAATTCCACTGAAGCTAGGTCTATAATTTTAAGGGGAAAAAACGAACGTACATTTTAACAACTTCAGCTCCAGAAGGTTTTACCCCCTTAACCAATTAAGGACCTCCCGCCGCTGTTATACTGTGGCAGGCAGACCCTCCTGCGCCAACCGACGTAGGTATATGTCGGTCGCGCGCCTGCAGCTAGGGGGCGAGCGCACGCCGCCGACGGCGTGCTCCCGCCCCCACTCGGCAGCGGGGACTCCGATGCGCGGGGCAGGAGGCTCCGGTTGCCGCCTGACACCCGCAATCACTCCCTGATGAGAAAGAAGAACGGTCGGCTGTTGTAAACACAGCTGACCATTCTCTCTGGAATGATCACAGAGTGCCTGTGATCCTTCTATATAGGATCACAGGTCTCTGTGATCATTTCACAAGCCACGCCCCCATACAGTTAGAATCACTCCCCTAGGCTCACATTTAACCCCTTGATCACCCACAGTGTTAACCCCTTCCCTGCCAGTGTCATTGTTACTGTAACAGTGCATATTTTTAGCACTGATTACTGTAGTGACATCACTGGTCCCCCCAAAAGTGTCAAAAATGTCAGTTAGGGGTCCGATCTGTCCTCCGCAATGTCGCAGTCCTGCTAAAGATCGCAGATTGTCACCATTATTAGTAAAAAAAATACAACAATAAAAATGACATAAATCTTTCCCGTAGTTAGTAGAAGCGATAACTTTTGTGCAAAACTCGCTTAGTGCAATTTTTTTTACCAAAAATATGTAGCAGAATACAAATTGGCCTAAAATGTTAAAACATTTTGATTTTTAATTTTTTTTTTTGGGGGGGGGATGTTATTTAGCACCCTCCTAGGTAGGAAAAGTATATGTGTGGCCCTGTCTGCTTATCAGGGGAGCCTGATCAGTTAGTTAGGCTGTCATGTGTTTTCAGGTGTAGTCTGTTGAGTCTGAGGAGTCTCCCCACTGTATCCAATGAGGGCTCTTGTTGGACGGTGGAGGAAACCTGGCCAATAGCACACCAGGGTTTATAGCTGTCCCAGTGGGCGGAGTTCGCCGCAGTGCACCCTGGGATTGGGTATGAACCTGGCGGGAGCATGTGACAGAGCGTCTTTGGCGGGAAGCGGAGTCCCAGGAGGAGGCTGACGGTTGTGAAGGTGTCCTGGGAAGTCGGTCTGAAGGACTGGAGGTTGAGCTGGGCTGCAGAAAGGGATCCAGTGTGTTGTTGACCGATTTTTAGCCGCTGGGCAGAAGTTTCCAGGAAAAACAGTGTTGTGAGTACTCGAAATCTGCCCAGGGGTCTGCCTGAGAGAGGGAACCACTCCAAAAGTTCAAAGGGATCCAGGAGCCAGCTAACTGGTAGTTGTGGCATAGAAAGGGGGTGCCAACAGTGCTGTATCTTGGCCTAGGCCAACAAGGCCCAGGCCTAGGGCAGCACTTTGCAGGGGGCAGCAAAAAAGCTGATGGGGCTGCACTGATATGCTGCCCTGAGGGGCACTGATATGTTGCACTGATGGGCACTAATAGACTGCACTGATGGCCACTGATGAGGCAGGACTGATAAGCTGCACTGATAAGGCAGCACTGATGGGCACTGATATGATGCACTGATAGGCTGCACTAATGGGCATTGAGAGGCTGCACTGGTGGCCACTGATGGGGCTGTACTGATGGCCACTGATGAGTCCGCACTGATATGCTGCACTGATGAGGCTGCACTGATGAGCACCGACAAGGCGGCACTGATGAAGCTGAACTTATGGGAACTGATGAGGCTGTACTGATGGGCACTGATAGACTGTGGTTGTAGTTTACAGATGACAGGGCGGGTCATAAACAGGAAAGGGTGTGGCCTTTACAGAAAGGGGTGGGTCATATTTAAATTAGGGGTGCCCAAGTTTAGTGAGCCTAGGGGAGCACAAAACCCAAATACACCACTGGGTGTCAAGTGTTAAGCCCTGAAGATAAGGGAGTGAAAGGGGGCGCCAGTGTGGGCCCTGAAGCGTTAAGCAGTGCAGCAAAAGGGTACGAGTAGCTACCTCTCGAAGGAGTACCTAAGGCAGCTAAGAGAGGATTTCTTTCGTTGAAGCTCAGTTACAAGAATAGGTCAGCGTTAACTGCCATCTGGCCAGCGTTAACCAGCGTCAAGTCAGCGTTGGCGGGCATTCAGCCAGCGTCAAACAGTACTTCTTAAGTGTCTCCGCCAAATTGTGCATAGTTGAGTTAAAGGAGTATCCCACTCATCCCTTCTCCCATCCAAGTTCCTAAATATATCAAAAACCCAAAGATACTGGACTGGTCATTGTCTCAGTGCTCACACTTGGAGAACATGCTTAAATGTGCTGTTGTTGTTAGCGGTAACCCAGGGGGACCCATATCCAGCAAAACGGCTGGGAATTGTGCTACAGTTATATAGCAGTGAAAAATAGTGAAAAATATTTTTTTTTTCAGAATTGTCCCTCATTTTTTGTTTTATAGTGCAAAAAATAAAAATCGCACAGGTGATCAAATACCACCAAAAGAAAGCTCTATTTTTGGGAAAAAAGGACATCAATTTTATTTGGATACAGCATCGCATGACCGCACAATTGTCCGTTAAACTAACGCAATTCCGAATCGCAAAAAATGGCCTGGTCATTAAGGGGGCAATCCTTCCGGTCCAGAAGTGGTTAATGACCAGGCCATTTTTGTGATTCGGCACTGGGTTACTTTAACTGACAGTTGCGTAGTCATGCGACCCTGTACCTAAATACAATTAATGTCCTTTTTTTCCCACAAATAGAGATTTCTTTCGGTGGTATTTGATCACCTCTGCGATTTTTAGATTTTGCGCTATAAACAAAAAAAGAGCGACAATTTAAAAAAAAAAAAACATATTTTTTGCTTTCTGCTATAAAACATTACCAATACATTTTTTTTTTTAAAAAATCTATATTTTTTATCAGTTTAGGCCAATTTGTAGTCTTTGGTTAAAAAAAAGCAAAAAAAACCCAAAAAGCGTATTTTAACTGGTTTGCGTAAAAGTTATAGCGTTTACAAACTGTGGGATAGATTTTTGGACTTTCTATCTATTTTTTGTTTTTATTAGTAATGGTGGCAATCAGTGATTTTTAGCAGGACTGCGACATTGCGGTGGACAGATCGGACCCCCCGGCCTGACATTTTTTTACACTTTTTGAGGACCAGTGACATTACTGCAGTAATCAGTGCTAAATAATATGCAGAGTTACCGTATAATTGACACTGGCAGAGAAGGGGTTAATACTGGGGGTGATCAAAGGTTTAAATGTATGCCAAATTGTGCTTACTGACTGTGTGGGGGGGCTCTGTGACAGGCACACAGGGATCGGGGTTTCAGCTTAGCTGAGACACACAATCTCACTGTGCCTGTCTGACAGGTGAGTCGCCTGCTTTATTTACATAGGCAGGCAGCTCTTCTATCAGTTTCTGTGAAGATTGCGAGAGGCCGGCGGCGATCTCGACTTGTCCTGACAACCCCCCCCTTTGCACAGCCATTCACTGGGAAGATCAGTGTACTGCTGTTTCTCCTCCTCCAGCTCTTATGCAACAGAGGGAAATGTGATCACTCATAAAAAAAAGGGGGAAAAAAATGTATATATAATGTTCTTTTTTTTTTATATCTGTACAAAAAATGTTTTGCCTTTTATTTCAATTTTAACCACTTTACCACCGGAGGATTTTGCTGTCTTACGTCCAGGCCACTTTTTGCGATTCGGCACTGTGCCACTTTAAGTGACAATTGCGCAGTCGTGCAAAGCCATACCCAAAAGAAATTTACGTCCTTTTTTTTTTACCACAAATAGAGCTTTCTTTTGGAGATATTTGATCACCTGTGCGATTTTTACTTTTTGCGCTATAAAAAAAAAAGAGCGTAAATTTTGAAAAAATAACAATATTTTTCACATTTTTTTATATGAAATTCCCCCCCCCCCAAAAAAATGTAAAAATCAAAAATTGTTTAAATTTTTGGCCAATTTGTTTTCTGCTACATATGTTTGGTAAAAAAAATCACAATAAGCGTATTTTGATTGGTTTGCGCAAAAGTTATTGCGTTTACTAACTAAGGGAAAGATTTCTGTCATTTTTGGTGTTTTTTTTTTTTAACGAGTAATGGAGGCGATCTGCGATTCTTTTTGCGGGACTGCGACATTGTGGCGGATAGATCGGACCCTTGACTGACATTTTTGACACTTTTGGGGGTACCAGTGACATTACTGCAGTAATCAGTGCTATAAATATGCACTGTTACTGTAAAAATGACACTGGCAGGGAAGGGGTTAATTTTATTGGAGAGGGAGGGGTTAATGTATGCCTGGTGCTTACTAACGTGTGTGGGGGGAGGTGACTGAGTGACACAGGGACAGATCGCATGTTCAGCTATTCTGAACCCTGCAATCTGTCACTGTCTGTCACATAGGAGATCCGCCCGCTTTGTTTACACAAGCGGGCGGATCGCCAAACTCGATTCCCCCACGATTGGGGAAGAGCGGCGGTAATCACCGCCGCTCCTCCCCTGGCCCGACTCCCGCTGTGACTGAATACAGTGGGAGCGAGCCTCCGGCGGCGCGCGTGCTCCGCCCACAAGGGGAGGGGTCCAGCGACGTAGGTCTACGTCGCTGGACGGGAACTAACCACTTTGCCGCAGTAAAGCTCGAGTGAGCGGTCGGCAAGTGGTAAAACAGAATGTTTTTTTTTTTTTTTTACAAAGTGATCGTTTACATCCACTTTAAAGTGTTACTTAACCCACGACAGAAAAAAATCTGTCTGTAGATTTTGCTTGTTATACTCACTGTGCAACTTAAGTGAGTAATCCTCTGCATTGTGTAAAAAGGCTGTGTGATCCTGTATGCACAGATCCCCCTCCTGCACGGTCACTCTGGCAAGTCCAGATAAGACACAGTAAGTGTAGTTCAGCTGCACATGCTCAGTTTGCTGGAGAGGAAATTTCCTGGTTTTAGCTGAGCTATCCAGGTCACATGATATTATTATCACACATTTGGGCGTGTATAGAGATCCGAAATGACAGCCCAGTCCCTCCCTCTGCCTCTGTGCTCAGTAACTAAAAAAAGAACACAGTGGGTGGGATGTCACATCTTGATTGATGGAAGCTCTGCCACCTCCCATAAAAGCATGAGGACACAGGCTATAGTGGATTTCAAGAGGCAGTGATTCCCATAAAGGAGATAACATCACTGTACATGTTTTTGCAGTGTCCTTCTTTGACTTCTCAACAGCATCAGTTACAGCTTGCAGACGTGCATATTGAGGTCATAGATATTTCTAAACTTTTAAAAATACATTTCCCAATTTCTATATTCATAAATAATACAGATCATGCCAAAATTTGTTATGTTTTCTTTTTTTTTCATATATGTGATCCTTCTTTCTTTCTTTCCATGCCTTTCCTTTTTTTCTTTCTCTTTCTCTCCTCAGTCATCCTCATCCCACCTGGCAACTACCACCCCACCCCCTGTCATCCTTATCTTTATCACACATGGCAACCCACTGATTCCTTGCTAACACCCGACCCCCTGTCATCCTCATCACACCTGGCAACTCACTAATACCTTACTAACACCCCACCCCCTGCCATCCGCACCCCCTGCCATGCTCACCCCCATCTTCATGACACCTGGTGTTGTAGTGGTGTGCCCCTTTATCCAGATGCAGGTGCAAGTCCCTTTAACTCAATTCCCCACAATCCTCTGGGCTCCCAGCATCCCCTGAGTTCCAGGACATGCCCAGGGAGTATAAATGCCAGCTCCGCCCAGCTTCCTGTGCTCAGAGAGATCCTGCCTGATGGGACAGCAGTGACTGGGCAAGTGAGCTGTCCCCAGGTGCTGGGTCCTCATTCGATAAGTCTGGTGTGTGGGCCTCCAGCAGTGAGCACAAGAGCACGCGGTATTTATCCAAGCCCCAGTCACTGGAGAGGACTCTGTTACAGTCCATGTGGAGAAGTTGTCCAAGCAGTCGGTTGGTCCTATCTACGGCCCCCAGAGCCTCCTGACCAAAGTCAGCATCAGCAGTGCCTGTGTGAAGTCTGTGCCAGCAGGAAATACCCTCAACTCCCAGTCTGCTGAATGAACGATCAATCTCTGGGAACACGTGAGAATATTCAGATCTTTTCCTATCTGTAAACTGAACTCAGAACACTCTGCTGCCATCTAGTGGCCATTACTAGAACTGCAATAGAATCGTTTTCACATGTTTTAGGAATGTTTATCCCTTCCTCATATTGCTGTTTTGTACTGCAAACCCCTGTTCACATGATCTCCTGTGTAATCTACGTTCCACATTGTTAAGTAAAGTAGAAATTGCACATCACCACTGGTCTGATCATTTGGCTGATACCGTTACATAACAGTGTCAGGACCCAGACTTGAACCTGATGTCTGGCAACGGCTCTGCTCGCTGAGCTATCTGGAATGCTGGACAGCTCCCTGGACAAATCCTTGAATGATCCTGCTGTGAATCTTTATTGCCTTGAACCTTGAACCCTTTGCCCCTCCCATGAACTTCCTGTTATAAGCCATGTCTTTGCACTTCCTGGTTGCCAGAATATTGTGCCTTCAACAGCCGATATCTCGCTTGTCTCTCCTGCTGCCGTTCGTATCTTTGCTACCATCCGTTATCGACACTTGGCTTTTTTCTCGACTACTCTTCTGCTTGATCCCAACTTGCAACTACTGGTTACCGACCTTTGGCTACTCCTTGACAACACTTCAGCTTAATCCCTATCTGCTACTGGACTCTGACTTGCTCACCTCCTGGTGGGGCGATCTTGAGGACTGCGACCTGGTGCTAACAAGCAGCAAAATCCATCTCCACCTTCAGGAGCACTGGTGAAGACCGGTTAGTACTTAGACTCCACACCTCAGGTGAGCCTGCGTCATCTGCCTGGGTGACCTGCCAGTGTTCCTATCCTGCTGGTTCCTGTGTGACCTGTGACTGCTATAGCTACTGGTCTTCGAGCCTGACCCCGGATCGTGACACCTGGCAACCGACTGCAACCTTGCTAACACCCAACCTCTTGGGAGGGTGCATGTGATCAGCCCATGGCCAATCAGCACTGTCCAGACAGAGGGTCAAGGTTCTTGAAGCCTGATAGGACAATCGTGGGAGAAATAAAAACTCCTCCTACAAGCTATCAGCACTCACTGATACAAGTCAGAAGATTTCTCTAATTGCTATATACAGCTGGTGAGAAAAGGTATTTAGCAGTTTATATTTACTAACATCATTGCATTTCCATGTTCTGTGGGAGAGCAGATATAGTGAATGAAAGATCTGGGTTTAGTAAGACTTTAAGGTTATGCATAGCTATGGTGTGGTTTAATGTATTAATGCTGAAATATGTGTGGGGAGTAGGGATGAGCTTCGAGTTTGAGTCGGATGTAAGTTTATGTCAGTATTGCTGAAAAAAAGGCGTGGGGTCCCTCCAGTCCATACCAGGCCCCTTGGGTCTGGTATGGATTTTAAAGGGAACCCTGCGTCCAAATAAAAAAAAAAAAATATGGCGTGGGGTTCCCCCTAAAATCCATGCCAGACCCTTAACCGAGCACACAGCCTGACTTAGGTTGAACACACTTTCCCTGCCTAACTAAATCCTATCTCACCCTACAGACAGTGGAAGAGATAAAAGTTAGGGAGAGTGTGCTCATCTTAAGCAGGCTTAACGGTGGTGTAGGTGGTAGAATACCAGGCTTGCAATGAGAGAGCTGTGAGTTTGATTCCCCCAGCCAGCTAGTAATCTATTTATTGGAATTCAGAGATCATAATGAGGGATAATGCGGGAACTCAAAGTTCCCACGAAGAAGCCCATTTGTTCATTATTCGATGAACGAGCGAACAGCCAATGTTCGAGTCGAACTTACGCTTGACTCGAACTCGAAGCTCATCCCTACTTGCTATACAGAATACGACTAGCCAAGAGAGGATGGATTCTACACTCTAAATGATTCAGGATCAAATAATACGGTGCAGAAATTGATAGCTACTATGGAAACAGCAGAAGAAGGTTTTCTTATTAAAAGTTGCATTCTAATCACCCTGGTTTACTATTATCATTCATGTCATGCCCCCAGCAATTACATGCTTATATACACACATGAAATAGGAGGTGGAATGTATGGAAATGAGACCCAGATTAGAAGCCACAGAATACATACATACTAATGGCGCAGCGAATTAACCGTGAGTTACTTTCAAATAAGGGCAGGAAGTCAGCCAGCGTCTTTGCAAGTTAAAAAAGAAATCTGAAGAGGACTTTAACTGGCAAAAGATGTTAATCGTGTCGGAAATGCCTTTAAGAAAGCGGAGAGGTGTCTTTTAGCAATGTGTAATCATTGTGTCGAATGTTGGGTTGTGCTGAAAACGCGTCTGAGAGGGTCGAGCGGTTCTTCTCAGACTGTGGGGGACGAGTCTGGGTGATCTTTTGTGTTGCAAAAGTTGAACTGTGCCAGATGGAACCTCGCTGTCACGGCTTGAATTTTAATAAAATCGAGATTAAAGTTAAGCTAATTTCAGCTTAGAGTTTTAGAAAGCCGGAATTTCTATCAAATGGAGGAATTAAAAGGCCATTAAAGCGGGGAAGGACTGACAAGAACATGGGGTGAAAAAGGGCATCATGTAATTAATGTCAAACTTGCAGTAATCTTCTTCTGTGGAGTCTTGCTGGATGCGTAATTAAAAAAAAAAAAAAAATGAAGATTTAGAACGGAAGTTTAGGTACAGCAATTTGTATATGCTTGGACAACTGTAAGTATATATACCTGTATGTCCTACCTGTGCGATCCCTCTAGGGCAAGGGTTCCAAACTTTCTAAGCAAAGGGACAGATTACTGTCCTTCAGACTTTAGGAGGGCTTGATTGTGGCCAGTGGGAGTAGAAAATGCCTGTGGTTGGTGGTCAGTGGGGGTAAAAAAAATGTACATTACATGCCTGTGGGTAGTAGGAAGATGAATGGTGCCCCATAATTGGTTTCAGGGGGAGGAGTAGTATCCTGTTATTGGTGTCAGTGTCCCATCCTGGATGTCAGTGGAAGTAGTGTCCCATCATCGTTGTCAGTGGGAGAAGTAGTGTCCCATCATCGGTGTCAGTGGGAGGAGTAGGGTTCCATCATCGGTGTCAGTGGGAGAAGTAGTGTCCCTTCATCGGTGTCAGTGGGACAAATAGTGTCCAATCATCGGTGGCAGTGGGATGAGTAGTGTCCCATCATCGGTGGCAGTGGGAGGAGTAGTGTCCCATCATCGGTGGTAGTGGGGGGAGTAGTGTCCCATCATCAGTGGCAGTGGGATGAGTAATGTTTATTCATGGGTGGCAGTGGGAGGAGTAGTGCCCAATCATTCGTGTCAGTGGGCACAGCTGGGGAGGCGGAGGAGGTTAGTGGGGAGGGGACACTGGGGAGCCAAACGAGGCGGGCACAGCTGGGGAGGCGGGGGACAGTAGGGCGAGGACACTGGGGAGTCATACGAGGGGGGCACAGCTGGGGAGGTGAAGGAGGAAAGTGGGGAGGGGGCACTGGGGAGTCGGATGAGGCAGGCACAGCTGGGGAGGCGAAGGAGGAAAGTGTTGAGGGGGCACTGGGGAGCCGGACGAGGCAGGCACAGTTGGGGAGGTGGAGGAGGAAAGTTGGGAGGAGACACTGGGGAGCCTGATAAAGCAGGCACAGCTGGGGATTCGGAGGAGGACAGTGGGGATGGGACACTGGGGAGCCGGATGAGGCAGGCACAGCTAGGGAGGCAGAGGAGGAAAAGTAGGGAAGGGACACTGGGGAGTCAGATGAGGCAAGCATGAGGACAGCTGGGGATGTGGAGGGACACTGGGGATCAGGAACAGGCAGGATTAGCTGGGAAGGTGAAGGAGGACAGTGCAGCGGGGACACTGGGGAGTTGGACGAAGCGGGCACAGCTGTGGAGGTGGAGGAGGACAGTGCAGAGGGGACACTGGGGAGTTGGATGAAGCGGGCACAGCTGGGGAGGTGAAGGAGGACAGTGGGGAGGGGACACTGGGGAGCTGGACAAGGCGGGCACAGCTGGGGAGGTGAAGGAGGACAGTGGGGAGGGGACACTGGGGAGCCAGATAAGGCAGGCATGAAGACAGCTGGGAGGCGGAGGAGGACAGTGGGGAGGGGGACACTGGGGAGCCGGACGAGTCGGCCACAGCTGAGGAGGCAGAGGAGGATAGTGGGGAGGGGACACTAAGGAGTCAGACAAGGCAGGCATGAGGACAGCTGGGGAGGCAGGCACCATTAGGTTTCCAGACGCAGGCAAAATTATCCTGCCCTGGTAAGTCTGCTCTGGTCCTTTTCCCTGTTGTAGTCACCTACACCCTAGGCAAGAGTACCCATCTTAGACATTTAGAACAAACAGGATTTCCCCTTTATTCTTGTTCCAGGGACAATGAAGATTTTTTTTTTTTTTCACTTGATTATGTTCACGGGTACAAAACAGAAATGCGCATCTCCACAATAAAGGCTTAGAAAATAATAAAAACCTAAAGAGGTTTTAATGCTCCCTTGCTGTATACAAACAAATAACAAAAAAGTTAGGCTTTAGATACACTTTATCAAACCAGACAAAACACACACAGGGCTGCCATCACAGTGGCTCTCTGTACATAGACAGAGGGAAACTGTCTAACTATTTGTCTAAAAAAAGATAATTAATTAAACCAGAGAGATCCAAGTCCTTGGTAAAGAAAGTCTCACCTTTGCTATTTCCTTCACTCTAGGGGTCCAAAATTGCGGTTTTACAGAAAACTCAGTAGTGCAAATAACACCTTTTCAAAGACAACCTGTCTTTTACTGGATTTGTATCACACATATTAAAAAAACTGGAAAATGTAAATACCTTCTATTTGAGTTGCATTCTAAAAGTCTTCTCTCTCTCTCTATATATATATATAATGATATGCCATATGTGTGTATATATATATATATATATATATATATATATATATATATATATATATATATTCTGTGTATACTGTATACTGTATATATATATATATATATTCTGTGTATATATATATATATATTGTATATATACACACACACGTACATACATACATACACATACATGCACACAGTATCTCACAAAAGAAAAAAAATATTTATTATATCTTTTCATGTGACAAGAAATTGAAGTTAAAGGTGATGGACTGGCCAAGCATGTCTCCAGACCTAATCCCTATTGAGCATCTGTGGGGAATCCTCAAACAGAAGGTGGAGAAGCGCAAGGTCTCTAACATCCACCAGCTCTGTGATGTCATTGTGGAGGAGTGGAAGAGGACTTCAGTGGCAACCTGTGAAGCTCTGGTGACCTCCATGCCCAAGAGGGTTAAGGCAGTGCTGGGAAATAATGGTGGCCACGCAAAATATTGACACTTTGGGCCCAATTTGGATATTGTCACTTAGGGGTGTACTCACTTTTGTTGCCAGCGCTTTAGACATTAATAGCTGTGTGTTGATTTATTTTGAGGGGACAGCAAATTTACACTGTTATACAAGCTGTACACTCACTACTTTACATTGTAACAAAGTGTCATTTCTATCTATCTATCTATCTATCTATCTATCTATCTATCTATCTATCTATCTATCTATCTATCTATCTATCTATCTATCTATCTATCTATCTATCTATCTATCTATCTATCTATCTATCTATCTATCTATCTATCTATCTATCTATCTATCTATCTATCTATCTATCATGCACAGTATAAGGGGGGTATGCATATATATATAATAAAAGGTGTGCCACATAACACTTTAAAAATACAATTTGAATTTATTATTTTACTCTCCGGTGGGATAGAAAAAAAAAGTATTTGGTCAACGAATGAGTATTGGCTTGTTGTGTGCATTGAATTTTCTTATCCCACCGGAGGGCGAAGTAGATAAATTGATATTTAAAGTGATGTGTGGAATTCCACTTTTTATTATACTGTATTTTACTATATTGGATTTTAGCAGTGAAGTGGAGTCATGCTTGTAAGGAAAAAAAAAAAAATAATACTTGCTGCTCACCCTTTTTTTAAAAATGTATATACAGTTATACTATACATTTATATTATTTAGTTTACATAGTTAGGTTGAAAAAAAAAAAAAAAACACAAAGTTTATAAAGTTCAACTAGTTCACTCAATAAAAAAATATATATATTTATACAGAAAACCTCCATATACGCAATCTTATACCCACAGTTGAGCCAAAGGAAGTTAAAAAAAATGTAAATATATTTTTTAATTATACTCTCCGGTGGGATAAAAAATAATATATACATATATTCTATGTACAGCGAATGAATGTTGGTTTTTTTGTGCATGGAATATTCTTGTCCCACCAGAGGGTGAAGTTTTTATATTCAAATTACATATTTAAAGTGATGTGCAGAATCCCACCTTTCATTATATTTTATTATATGGGATTTTGTTGGTTAAGTAGATTTAAGCTTTTAAATATACTGTATATTTAATAATATTTACATATTTTTATATTGGCTTGCATCCAGGCCAACACCCCTACAAGCATGTGTGGTGGCCCGTCTCTACAGTATATATTGTATATACAGTATACTGTATGTATGTGTATATATATATATACACACACACATACATACACACTGAACATAATGATAAAGGCAACACTTTTGTTTTTGCCCCCATTTTTATGAGCAGAACTCAAAGATCTAGGACTTTTTCTATGTACACAAAAGGCGATTTCTCTCAAATATTGTTCACAAATCTGTCTAAATCTGTGTTAGTGATCACTTCTCCTTTGCCGAGATAATCCATCCACCTCACAGGTGTGGCATATCAAGATGCTGATTAGACAGCATGATTATTGCACAGGTGTGCCTTAGGCTGCCCACAATAAAAGGCCACTCTAAAATGTTCAGTTTTACTGTATGGGGGGGGGGGGGGTGTCCTTTGGTTACACAGTGTCTTCCTGGTTCAATTCCTCCATAGGGGGTCTTCACTTTTAGCAATTGTACCTTCTCCCAATGGGACAAGGGGATTTTTCACTTTTGTTTGTGTTCATTTTTTAAAAAAATGTTATACATTTTTTTATTTGATTTAATACACATTTTTTATTGTTATTCCTTTTTTTTCCTTTTTTTATTTACCTTTATTTTCATTTATATTTTTTATTTTATTTTTTATTTATTTTTTATTTTCCAAAAAAACAGTCAGTATCTGGTGTGACCACCATTTGCCTCACACAGTGCAACACATCTCCTTCACTTAGAGTTGATCAGGTTGGTGATTTTGGCCTGTGGAATGTTGGTCCACTCCTCTTCAATGGCTGTGCGAAGTTGCTGGATATTGGCAGGACCTGGAACACTCTGCCATATACGCCGATCCAGAGTATCCCAAACATGCTGAATGGGTGACATGTCCGGTGAGTATGCTGGCCATGCAAGAACTGGGATGTTTTCAGCTTCCAGGAATTGTGTACAGATCCTTGCACCATGCGGCCGTGCATTTTTATGCTGCAACATGAGGTGATGGTCGTGGATGAATGGCACAACAATGGGCCTAAGGATCTCATCACGATATCTCTGTGCATTCAAAATGCCATCAATAAAATGCACCTGTTCATTGTCCATAACATACGCCTGCCCATACCATAACCCCACCGCCACCATGGGCCACTCCATGCACAACATACGCCTGCCCATACCATAACCGCACTGCCACCATGGGCCACTCCATCCATAACATAGGCCTGTCCATACCATAACCCCACTGCCACCATGGGCCACTCCATCCATAACATAGGCCTGTCCATACCATAACCCCACCGCCACCATGGGCCACTCCATCCACAACATACGCCTGCCCATACCATAACCCCACCACCACCATGGGCCACTAAATCCACAACATTGACATCAGCAAACCACTCACCACACGACGCCATACACCATCTGCCGTGTACAGTGAAAACCGGGATTCATGAAGAATGTGTCTCCAAAGTGCCAGACGCCATCGAATGTGAGCATTTTCCCACTCACGTTGTTTACAACGACGAACTGCAGTCAGGTCGAGACCCCAATGAGGACGAAGAGCATGCAGATGAGCTTCCCTGAGACAGTTTCTGACAGTTTGTGCAGAAATTCTTTGGTTATGCAAGCCGATTGTTGCTTAGCACAATAAGTGGACAGCCCACAGAGATGACAATATCATGTCAAGGAGAACCCACAGGCAGACATTCACTGTGGATCGCTGCCTGTGGGTTCTCCTTGACATGATATTGTCATCTCTGTGCGCTTTCCACTTATTGTGCTAAATTCCTTTGCATTCACATCCCATGCTCAGGACTGGCAGCACAGGGATTGGTTCCTTTGGTAACACAGTGTCTTCCTGGTTCAATTCCTCCATAGGGGGTTTTGACTTTTAGCAATTATACCTTCTCCCAATGGGACAATGGGATTTTTCCCTTTAATAATTTTTGTTTGTGTTCATTTTTTAAAAAAAAAATGTTATATATTTTTTTATTTGATTTAATACACATTTTTTATTTTTATTCTTATTTTTTATTTTTATGTTTATTTTCATTTTTTTATTTACCTTTATTTTCCTTTATATTTTTTATTTTATTTTTTATTTATTTTTTATTTTTATTTTTAATTATTATTATTATTATTATTTTATTTTTATTTAATTTATTTATTTTTTCCTAATTTTGGCTTAATTAATGTCCAAATCATGCGCTTATTGATTACAACATTCCCTTTCTGTATTATTGTATAATTATAATGTAGCTGTGAAGCTTAGTTTTTTCCCCCCATTTTGTGAATGGTAATGTGGCCAATATGACCGTTTGAGTTCACATATAAGGAAGTGAGTATTGTGTACGCGCATTCCATTCTTTGAAGACGTCACAACTTGTGACGAAACGCGTCACATTGGAACGCATGTTGACCACATGCCTTTGGTGCGGAAGTGGTAGGTGGAACGCATGCTGGTTACTCCTGTGGCGTCCCCTCCATTCATACCCTCGGGACACATTTTTAACGAGGGCTGCGGCTTTTCTGTTATACTCCGATTGAGTGTTTTTTTTTACCTACTTTTTATCTGTCTGTAAAAAGTTGCTTTTGGATTCTCAAAATAAAGCGATTTTTACGGAAGTCACTATGAGGACCCTCTCTTTTCTTTATACACACTGAGACATTCAAGACACAAGAGGAAGGAGAAGAGGGAGGACGTATCCAGGTGCCACAGATGTATTGGTCATGGAGACCACCTGAGTCTGAAAGATCCCACTGCCGTAAGGCAAGAGAGGATCCATTTCATCTGGTGAGTTTAGCCCACAGCCCCCGTGCACATGTTTTTTTTAGCCCGAAGCGTGTGAACTCACACTCAAAAAAGACTTAGCACCCGGTGCATAAAAAAGTGCACACACGCAAGCGTGAACACACAAAAACTGCACAGGGTGTGCGAAATGGTCTGGCCTCCGAAGAGGTTGGACCTATACCTTGATCCCCTGGGGCGCAAGACTCCTGACAGGGACTGAGGTACTTCCTATGGTTTGCCTGGCCGAGACCTGGCAAACCCCGTTCTCCAGGGGGACTGCCGAAACAGCCCACCCCAAGTACTGGGTGGGGCTCCCCCGAAGGGAGACCCCCATGAGAGAGGGCGAACTAAGCCAAAAGGCCATGTCCACCCCCTCCCAAGACTTTCAAGGTAGGCCCAGAGACCCACACCGTACTCGTCATGCAGGAAGAGAAGAGTGAAAGTGAAGTGACACACCACAAAGAAAAAAAAAACACACAAACAAAAAGGTGGGGAAGGGGAAGTGGAGGAGTCAATTAGTGCCTAAGTGAAAAACAAAGGCAGGTGTTCCGTGAGAATTACCTACCCTGTGAGAATTACCTACCCCTCGTCACTTCCGGCCAGAAGCATCTGAGCAGCGCAGCAGTGCGCATGCTCAGAGCCCCGGATACCTAATGGCAGAACAGAGGAGCTTACTAGTGCGCACGCGCACTAGTATAAAACGATCACGGTGTACCGTGGAAAAAACCTACCGACGCGGCGCTTACCTAAAACAGCTGTGCTGACATACGAGTCATCCCCGCACCTGTCCCGGTCACTTCCCTGCTCTCGGCAAGTAAATATAAAAGCGGCTTTCGGCTCAGTGATTTATGTTTTCATACACCCGCCGCCGCTTTTATATTTACTATCCGAGAGCAGGGAAGTGACCGGCACAGGAGCGGAGATCACTCGTATTTCAGCACAGCTGTTTTAATGTACCCGCTGCATTACATACAGTGCGGAGTACCGGAAGTGACGAGGGGTAGGTTTTTCTCACGGGTAGGTAATTCTCACGGAACACAGGCCTTCCGGCCGGAATAAAAATTCCTATGGTCGAAGCCAAAAGGCCTTGCCCAAGAGGCAGGTGCTTAAAAAAGTGTGCGTAGGTGCAGTGACCATGGTGCCGAAAAACTCAAGGCGAGCTGCCCCTCACCAGTGAGAATTAAGGCACCCCTGGGCTGCCACCCCAGGGGCACATACACTACGGGCTTTCTCTACCCCGGCCCAAAGGCCAGACCGAGTGTAGCCCTATCCTACCAGGAGGCATCAGAACTTTGGACAGCTTAGGGAGAACCTACCTTCAACTGGGGACAAGCCTTTTGCAAGGCCAGATTCAACCCAGGAGGAAAGGCTCCCCCACCGCCACCGCCGTTCCTTACCAATCACATCCAGGAGCAGTACTAACTGGCCATGGAACCAATCCAGTTTTCTCGCTCCCTTCAAACTGGTAGGGGCGGACCCATTCAAATCAGAAGGCAATGGAACCATCCAGCTTTCTCTGATGTGGCTTACTTCCCAGTCCCCCGGTTGTTCCGGAGCGCCCTGGTTCATTTCGGCCCCCACCGATACTAACCATCAGGTTCCATACCAACTGATAAGAACAGATACTACACTTGATCTTAGCCAAAAGGCCGTGCACATGTTGTGATCCTGGCCTCCACTCCATGCATGAATTAGCGTTCTACATCTCCTTTGGGATTAACACTGCTCCACTTCCCATTTCTGCATTTATCAACTCATGGGGATTATGTCAAGACTATGGACTGTTTTATTTTAAATTCGTACTGGTAAATTTTTTGCCATTGCACTTTCGTCTATTGCACTTTACTGGTCTTTGTTGCCACTATTTAATCTAGGTGTACATATATTTATCTTTGGATTTATCAACCTTTATTATTTATTGTATGTATTATATTTATTGGCACAAGTTTAATACCAACCGCCCATTGAATATATATATCCTCTGTTTAAACCTACATACCGGTGTTATGGCAGCAGATAGCTGCCATAACCCTGGTATTTTTTTAAACTGTGGGCGGTTGGCTTTCCGATAAGGGTGGTCCCAGTGGCGGATTCGCTGCGGGATCACCCTTCCGGGATGGCGGAAGAGGTGCCCCCCTCTCCCGCCGCGTCCCGGTACTTTTCCCCGCTTACCGGACCCGCTGGCAGCGGGGAAAACGATCCGGTCCCGGATCCTCACAGATAGGATGTCGAGTGAGGGAAAGCTTGCCCTCACTCGACTCTATGGTCTTGGAGGACCGGAGCGACGGCAAATGTTGTCCCTTTTTTTTTTTTCATTTTCTTTTTTTTTTTTCTTCATTTTTTAGTGTACTTGTGAGATCTGAGGACTTTTTGACCCCAGATCTCACAAAAAAGAGGTCCTGTCGTGCCTATTTTTTTTAAACGGTGTAAAAATGAAAAGTAATAAATAAAATAAATAGTAAAAAAAAAAAAAAATTAAAGCGCCCTGTCCCCGTTAGCTTGCGCACCGAAGAGAATGCATACGGAAACCCCGCCCACATATGTAAACGGTGTTCAAACCACACATGTAAGGTATCACCGCGATCGTTAGAGCGAGAGCAATACTTTAAGCTATAGACCTCCTCTGTAACTCTAAAATGGCAACCTGTAGAAATTTTTAAAATGTCGCCTATGGGGATTTTTAAGTACCAAAGTTTGCGCCATTCCGTGAGCGTGCGCAATTTTGAACCATGACATGTTGGGTATCTATTTACTCGGCGTAACATTATCTTTCACATTATGGGAAATTGGGCTAACCTTACTGGTTTCTTATTTTTTAATTCAAAAAAGTGCATTTTTTCCAAAAAATTTGTGTTTGGAAGACCGCTGCGCAAATACGGTTTGATAAAAAATATTGCAATAATCTTCATTTTATTCTCTAGGGTCTCTGCTAAAAAATATATATATAATGTTTGGGGGTTCTAAGTAGTTTTCTAGCAAAAAAAAAAATGATTTTAGCTTGTAAACACCAAGTGTCCAAAATAGGCCTGGTGGGAAAGTGGTTAATTAAACACATAGCAAGCGCTGTGTTTGTGGGAAAAGGTGCAATTGCTTTCTCCTCTTCATTGTTCACTCTTTTGGCTCTAGCAGGCTGGACCACAGCAGTTGATTCTTTGTTTTTTGTTTTTTAATTCAGTAGTACTTTTTTTCAGCAGTATATAATTAAATTCCTGGCATGGGTGACCTAACATATATTCTTGACTTTTAGTGCCTGGACTTTGTGTATATAAACCAATTGCTGCAGCAGCTTAAAAATTACCTTTAATTTCAATCTGCAGCTGTTGTCATTTTTTAAAAATGCAATGCAATATGGCCGCCTAGAGCTGTTCTGTACACAGAATGTTTACTGACCACACCCCCAGAAACATAATTTCCTGCTTTTGTGATTGGCTCACCAATTTTCCCAGAAGTCTGCACTAAGATACAAGTCAGATTTTTGGCATCTCCTGCAACGCAAATGTCATTTTTGGTGAGATACTCCCAATAGGAACACAGCTAAAGGGATGCAGGCCCAGCAGATTTCCTCATTAGAGCCCTGCAGCTGCCACAGCTGATAGATAATTATGAAACCACTCCCATTAGACCCACTCAGCACAGAGGAACAAACAATGATTGCTTCAGAATAGCAAAAAGATAGGAATCTGCAACAAAGTTTATTAAAATCCCTGCAATGTACAGAGATCACCCAGAGGGGAATGTTTTTTTTTCTCAACAAAAGTGGAGTTACGCTTTAAGCCTGTTTTTCTTAGACCATTGATGAAAGGAAGAAGAACTCTCCTTGAGAAATAAACTCAAATTCACAAGCAGGGAGACATATAGAGCCCTATAATGACTGGCTCGTTAATCTTAAAAGATGGATCCACAAACCACACCACAGAACGCAGGCCATGCGGTCATCCATCCAGAGTCCTGACTGTGTGCAATTACATTATGATTCTGTCATTATTATAATCATCAATTATTTATAAACAACCGCGCTATTCTGAGAAGGGGCGATAATTACAAACCAAATGATGAATAGTTACACGGGCATACAAATGGGCATCTGCTTCAGTGAGCTTCCATTTTAGAGTAGGCGATTGAATGATGAACAGTAATAAAAGCAATTCCAACAGATGGTTGGTATTTTATTCATTCTATTTATTTTTAAGAAAAACTAAAATGGTTTCTGGTAAATCTTTGTCTACCTTGGTGTTTTAAGTTTTATGAGCTTATAAGCTGATAATACCAATATATATTAATATAAAATCTGCTCTATAAATACATTAATACAGGCTGCAGCCACAACACTGCTATTTTCATAGCAGAGCTCTTTGCTTTCAGGCTACCTCTCTCCAATTGAAAGTTTGTACACAGCCATACAGAGAAGGCAGGAAGGAAGATGGGCTGCTCCACTAAGTCATTCAGCATAGCTGTAATATGAACATGAGCCACTGAGCTTTGTAACTAATGTGTTTTTTTCCAGCATATCAGTTAAGATTAGCCTGGTAAATACAAGAAAATTTACTTTAGCCGCTTCCGGACCGCCCACCGCACTTATACTGCGGCAGACCGGCCCTCCTGCCCAAACCAACGTAGGTATACATCAGTCGCGCGCCTGCAGCTAGGAAGCGAGAGTGGCGGTGGCGCGCTCCCGCCCCCACTCATCAGCGGGGATTCCAATGAACGGGGCAGGCGGCTCTGATTGCCCTCTGAGAGAGAAGGACGGTCAGCTGTTGTAAACACAGATGATCTTTCTTCTCTCTGGAATGATCACAGAGCTCCTGTGATCTTTCTATATAGGATCACAGGTCTCTATGATCATTTCATAAGCCAAGCCCCCATACAGTTAGAAATACACCCCTAGGCTCACATTTAACCCCTTGATCACTTACTGTGTTAATCCCTTCCCTGCCAGTGTCATTAATACAGTAACATTGCATATTTTTAGCACTGATTACTGCAGTAATGTCACTGGTCCCCCCAAAAGTGTCAAAAATGTCAGTCAGGGGTCCGATCTGTCTGCCGCAATGTAGCAGTCACACTAAAAATCGCAGATCGCCGCCATTACTAGTAAAAAAAAAAAAACAATAAAAATGACATAAATCTTTCCCGTAGTTAGTAAACGCGATAACTTTTGCGCAAACCAATCAAAATACGCTTATTTCAATTTTATTTACCAAAAATTTGTAGCAGAAAACAAATTGGCCTAAAATATTAAAACATTTTGATTTTTAATTTTTTTTTATTTTTTTTGGGATGTTATATAGCAGAATGTGAAAAATATATATTTTTTTTTTTTTCAGAATTGTCACTCTTTTTTTGTTTATAGCGCAAAAAAAATAAATAAATAAATCACACAGGTGATCAAATACCACCAAAAGAAAGCTCTGTTTGTGGGAAAAAAGGACATCACTTTTATTTGGGTACAGCGTCGCACAACCGCACAATTGTCCATTAAAGTCATGCAGTGCCGAATCGCAAAATATGGCCTGGTCATTAAGGGGGCAAATCTTTCCGGTCCAGAAGTGGTTAAACTCTACCTGCTGGTTGAAAAAGATGAATGTAAAAAAAATATATTCAAGACTTTATACTAGGCAAATACAGAAAAACTTGTGATAAGGTACAGTTAAATGCAATAAATTGAGTAAAATGGGCTAAGAGTGATTGACATCACCACCTCACTTCTCCACCTCAACCAATCAGAGAGTGCTTTGAATTTATTGAAAAAATTCAAAGATTTCTCGGAATGGCACCCATGCCAAGTGAGAGACCTAATGTTTTCACAATGTAGTAGGGTGGCCACCTGGCATGAGACCTGGACGCCAGTAGAGATCACTGGAGTAGCTGTGTGTTCTACATTTCATTTTGATTTCCAGCTTCTAAAGGGATCCCACAGGCATAGTTTATTCAGTTACATTGTTCCAGGCTGAGGCAGGGTTGTCAACCGTCCATAAACTTACAGTTTGTAAATTTAGGGCTATTCGGTCTGTTACGGATGGCAACTGCCAGTAACATCTTTTCAAAATATCCGCTACCACACTGCTCATGTGCAGTGCCAAAGTGGGCCAAATGACATTTGGTTGCCTTCAGTGCACATGTGTGTTATGGCGGCAAATAGTGTATGCGCATGCACAGTGGGACTATTCGTGATGTACAGAGTGAATACAACGGTGCGCAGTTTTCCGCCAGCTGCAATTTGCATTGCAGGACTTCATGTGAAAGGTGGCACCCAGCCACTCCCTGGCTCCGCTCGCTCGGCACTCTACCCTGCCCTGGCTGCCCTACTTGCTCAACCTGCCCTGCTGCTCATCGGTGCCTGTTCATTTATGCCCTGGCCATCTGCTCCTGCCTGCCAGAATGCTGCTGCCCAGCCAGGCCAGCCAGGCTCAGCTGCCACCAGCCAACTACATAGACCAGACCACAGTGCCCACACAGTGGCCAGAGAGTGTGCCCACAGCCCCACACAGTGAAGTTGGTATGTACTGTATTATTGCAAATTGTGTCCAAATACAAACTAGTGCTGTGAGTGCAAAGCAGTGAATTTAAGGGAAAATTGCAATCAGACAAGTACCCTGAGCACCTGCTGTGCCCAGTGCCCACACTGCCGGTGCTCACCACCAATATTGTGTGAACACGTGTGCATGTGAAAACTAGTGCTGAGAGTGCAAAAGGGTGAATTTTAAGGTAAAAATTGCAAATCACCAAGTGACCAGACTACTTGCTGTGCCCAGTGACCACACTGCCAGTGCCCAGAGCTCCCCACCAAAATTGTGAGATCATATATGCTGTGAGTGCAAAACAGTGAATTTTATGGGAAAATTGCAAATGGCCAACATACACACTGGCCTGGGGCAATAATGAATG
This sequence comes from Pelophylax lessonae, assembly GCF_965119305.1. Lineage (NCBI taxonomy): Eukaryota > Metazoa > Chordata > Amphibia > Anura > Ranidae > Pelophylax > Pelophylax lessonae. The sequence goes on from NC_138774.1 coordinate 25,224,362, forward strand.
AATGCAATTGATGGATAGAGCAGTCTACTCTCTCTGGGGCAATTATGAAATCATGTGTGGCACTGTCCCTGTAGGGCTTGCTGTATGATGACTTGTTGTACCTCCTCTGATTACTAGCACACAGTCACTTAGGGTACAGTTCACACTTCCCTCCTAACTCCCGATGGCTCGTCACACAATAAACAGTCCAGGGGTATTGGTTTTTAGTGTTTATTTTGGAACTTGGATGGGAGAAGGGAATAGTGAGATACTCCAACTGTAACTATTAATAATATAATATTATTAATAGATAAGGACAACTCTCACTTGGCCTCACCAGGTTGCTTGTTTAAGCAGCTGCACTGCTAAATCCATACTGCCACATGTATGGAAAGGGTCCTTGCTCTTTTCTCTCCAGCAATAGACTTGATGAACCTACATTATATTCGGGCCACTCACTAGCATGCCCTTTACTGATACCTGTCCACTGACTCTTCTAGCTGCAGGGGTGGCCCCCCTTTGGGCAGGCCCCTTGACACAGATCTGTACTCACTGTACTGCAGAATCAGATCCTCCAATGTCTCCCCTTTCAGTCAGCTTCACAGGACCTCTGGGTTCAGTTCCTTACTAGCACTCTCCAGGCCCTCGGGTCAACTACCTGAGGCCACATGACACCTTTACAGAGGAGGAGGCAGCCGCCCCCTCCTTCCGGGACCCTGCTATCCAGCCTAAAGACCCCGAGCATATGTGTATCCCAGCATGTACCTAGGCACTTTTCATCTGCCAAATCACCAGGGCTGTATCAAACGCCTGTGCACTCATTTGTCAGGTTTCCTCCCACTGTCCAATATGCCTCCCTATTGGACCAGTGTGAAACAATGCAGAAAGAACGAGTTGCACCTGAGCAAAACGAGCAGACATCACTAACAGATCCTGCTCTATTGTAGGCAGAGAAAAACATAGATTTACCTGCAGCCCTTCTGAAAAGCAGACAGGACTCAAAACTATACCTTCTCTCTAGCACCTACCTAGGAGGGTGCTACACATGCAATGAATGAAGCAGTCTACTGGGGGCAGTAATGAAGGAATGCAAAAGAATGGAGCAGTCTATGGGAGCAAACTATGATTTCAGCAGAGGAGCACCGACAGAGATAGCTATACTATCATGTTTGATTTTCTTTTTGCTTCCCCCTCCCTTTTTCTTTGTGCTGTTAGGTTGGATCCCCATGGACACCCAATCATGCCTGCTTTAACCGACCTCTACAACCACTGCCACCAATGCCTTTGCCTGCTGCCCTCCTTGAATCAAGTGAACTGCACCAAACACAAGGTGAGCTGCCAGTCTACAAGCAGAAGTAACGCCTCAATGGGTATACTGGCGCAAGGAAAAATGAGGGATACCAATAGTTACTACCATGTGGAATGAATACAGGGTCTATAATGCATATACACATATAGGGTCCATAAAGTCCCTGGTATATACAGAAAAGTCCTTAAACACTGAAGGCTGCTCTGTCACAAGCGAGAAGAGAACTTGCAGAGTACTGTGGAGAAAAGACAGGCGCCACTCTAAGTGCAGTAGGACACGTTTAATGTAATAAATCAATTTACACCATATACTCACAATAGAGTAGGTGAAAGACAGCAGTTAGTGACATAAAAACTGATCCGTCCAAGCGGTAGGTCCATCCGGGTGCCTCAGACTGTCTCGAGCGGTCCACTGCAGTTGTCCACTGTAGCCGATGGAAGTCGGCACTTTCTGTACCCTGGGGACACGGAGGAGAAGCTTCCGGCGGCACTCTCCCGGCTGTGACGTAAGGACGTGATGACGTAGGCGACGCGTTGTCGGAGCATGCGCTCCTTCCTCAGGCCTCTATGGCGCCATCTTTAGCAAGGGAAATATATAGAGGGAAGCCTTCTGGCATCCGCTGGGTCCTAGAAGCAAGTGATTGCTCCACTATCACTTCATATCACGGTATCCAAATATCCATTTCTACTGCGGTGGTGTTTGTCAATAAATGATCTGCTCTAGCAAGTGTCATGTTTGGTTCTCTCCTTCTCCCTCTGCAGTTAGGTTCTCCTGGATTGACAATCACATGCCACTCCTTTTGACCAACCACTGGCACTGCCCTTTTATTTGAGCTCTGTCTTCTGGTAGGTATGTCATTTTTGGAAACACCAACACAAAGGAAATTGATGCCGCTCCAGGTGGGAGATAACAATCCGATCTAAACTGGGTACACGTCCAGTCCGTGAACCATGGGAGTATAGTCTTTGCAGAAAATGGTTTGACAGCACTCCAGTGTTGAACGGATAAAAGTCTTTATTTCTCCATAAATTTAACAGTACAATAGACAGAAGCCTCAAACAGCAAACACGTTTCACAAATCAAGTTCGCTTATTCATTGCTGAAAAAGCATATGCTTTCATTGCGATCTGTATAGTAGTTACCACAGCTAAAACCAATCATGAGTCAATTGGAAATGTAATTTTGGAAGCCAGTGTTTTGTGAATGTTTACTTTGTTTATGTGTTATGCCTCGTACACACGTTCAGATAATCGTACGATAAAACTCGCTTTTGACCTGATCGCACGATAATCTAAATTGTTAGTACACAGCTTTCGACAGCCGATCACGACAGTTGGTCCAACAAAATCCTAAGGGACAAACAGAAAAACTTCTCTTGTACGATAGCCTAGCAAACGACAATCGTTTAATCAGTACAGTATGTGTCCGCTAAAAATCGATCGACAAAGACCGCGCATTATCAGAAACACTAAAATAGCAAGGAAAGACCCTGGCTGCCATTGTTTTTGTTTTGCACCATCTGATACGTAGCTACGCAACCAGGAAGCTTTTCCAGAATCGTACGAAAAAAAATCCTACGTTTATATGCATTGTTGAATTCGATATTAGTATCATGCAACAAAATGCAAACGATAAGTCGTCCGATTATCTGAACGTGTGTACGGGGCATTAGGGAAGGGAATTTGAGTGGAGACTGGGAGCCTTTGGACTGAAGTCACAGCAATCCGATTATTATTTTCTTCCCTTCTTCCCTAGAAAACTCTACAGTGTATTGAGAAACCAGCTGTATGGCTCTACAGACACCTTCACCACCAGATTAGACAACCAGCTCATCTAACAATAAGTGGTTATCTTACTAAAATTGGTGCACTCAATATGTGGTGGAGCTGTGCATGGTAGCCAAACAGCTTCAAATTTGAGTTTGTCCAATTAAGCTTCGACAATAAAACCCGGAAGCTGATTGGTTTCAATGCAGAACTGCAACAGATTTTGAACTCTCCAGTTTTAGTAAATAACCCCCATTGTGTCTTTGCAGCCTACTTTATAATGCAAGCGGGCAACACAGACAAACAACATGATTTGTATTCTTTCATTTTTTTTTTTTTTTTAGAAACTTCCAAGACTCCAAACCAATCTTCACACGTGATGCATCTCGAAATGCAGCTAAGGTTCCAATGACGTTTTTCATAAAATTCCAAAAGATCAATTTTTATTAACAACTAGCTGACTTCCATCAGACATGCAGGCATCTGCAGCACACAATGCAGTAGTAGGTTAGGTTATACAGTCAGTTACTGAAATTTAGGGGGGGGGCTCATTCTGTCTGGGCTGGTTTGGCTGTAGTTTTCCCAGAAAATGATGACAAGAGTTTAAAGGGCTTTTTTATTTCAGTTTAAAGTTTGACACATTTACCAGCTGCTGTTGGTAAAACAACAGTTCAGGGTATGTGTTATAGGCCCCGTTCACATCGGGGCGACGCTACTTCGCACCGCGACCTCCGAGGTTGCGGTGCGAGCACCTCGCCGCGACCTCGGAGCGGCCGCCACAGACTTCATAACATTGAAGTCTATGGTGGTCGCCTCCTGGTCGCCCCAAAGAAGCTCCGGACCCTTTTTCTAAGTCGGAGTGACTTGTGTCGCTCCTATTAGAACGGGTCCGCAGCTTACCTATGGGAGGCGACCTACGGCGACCAGGTCGCCTCACAGGTCGCCTTAGTGTGAACGGGGACTTAGGTTACAGTGAGTGCAGCTGCACTTTACAAATGGAAGGTGGCAACAGGGCCATCTTACCAAATGGGCACACTGGGCAGTTGCCCAGGGAGTCGGGGACCCCACCTGCCCAGCGACCCAGCCCCAGCCAAGCATTAGTCCCGATGCCCGTGTGCATCCCTCCGCCCAAACTTTGCAGATGGCAAGCGCTTGTCAACCCTGCGCTGCTGTCAGGCCACTTGGGCCGTGGAGGGGGAACCCGCAACTGCAGGAATGCCTGTCCACCTCCACGGGAACAGGCGCACACAGGACAGTCGAGTCTGACTCCCGTCCGATGCGCACACAGGACAGTCTAGTCTGACTCCCGTCCGTGTGTGTGTTCACCGCACCCAGCCGCCGAACTTGGAAGCTGTCATTTGCCTGGCACTGCTGTACCAATAAATATCCCCTTAGAAATACTTGTACACACATAGCATTACAGTTTGAGTTATGAAAGCATCGGTTACGGTTACAGCCACTCCAGGCCTAAATGTTTTTCTATGTATCTTTTGAGGCAGTTCTCAGTGGAACAGGCGGTGAGGGAAAACCTTCACAAGGGGACACCAAACACTACCACAAAGTCATTTATCAAATTGTAATTTTAACAGTGCATTACTTTCTCTTTGGGATTGCAACGCCAATTGTTTATTGATGTCTCTAGGCTCCAGCTGGGAAAAATCACCCTCTATTTGCCCAGTTTACCATTATCACCAAATCCAGAACAGAAATTTTGGTGGACCTCTATTCTATTGATCCTGGTGGCTGCCTGTGACTTCCCCTCACTATCTGTGGTGGCTATAGAACTGAAATTTAAGGGAAATCTCTCCAGTTGGACACAGGTATATTAACCGGACCTTCATGTAAATGGAGAAATATGTTTTTTTCCTTTTGTTCTACCTTAAACACATTGCTAATAGCACTAGCTACATGTTTGTATCTTAAATCATGATACTTGCACTGTTTTGCACTAAAAATGGTAATTTTATGTACTTTTTTAAGTGTTGTGTCACTAATAAAAAGGTGCTCCAAACCATTCCCCTATTGTTGTGGCACAAAGACCTCTGAAAACTCCAGAGGGCCCTCACCATCTTTTTATGGCGCAGCCGCTGTCCCTGTGTCTCTCTCAAAAAATGATACCCCCCCCAGGAGCATGGGGGTCCAACTTGCCAAATATCAGGGTCTTTAACCTATCTTGCCTCCTAAGGGTGGGTCTAGACTGGATAGTCCAAACCTCAAGATACTGCAACTTTGAGCTGGAGTCCCGAATGGTAGACCTATGTAGTTTGGCCGCCCTGCTCCGCTGCAAACTTCAGTCCCTTCCTTTTTGACTGAAGCACAAGCTATTATTATGAGACACACTAATAGCATGAAGCTTAGGAAGAAATTGGGTCTGTCCCCCCTGATCTCACGACATCTCCCGATCCACGGGCATCCAATGTTTACACAGGCGCAGGAAAACAGGGCATTCACTACATGGGCCTCTCATGAACTTGCAAGTTTTGTATAATTGTTTGATTTGTCAACAGGTAAAGCTCCATCCTTCTATTATCTTGTGGACAAATTTAGTTTAACTTTCCACCCTCTCATATATATACAGCAAGCAGTGAACATTGTGCTCAGCCCTACCATAGACCAAAGAACTGCTTCTCTCTTCTTGATGTCTCCCTGGACCACCAAAGACATAAGATCTCCGACATTTACAAACCTCTGAACTCTCGTTTCACCAAATCTAAACATTTTTCCTCCACCGCTTCCTGGAACAAGGGCATTCACTCCACGGAGACAATTGCCCGTTTACTTGCTGGCTATAACACCACCTGTGTCTTTATCACCAACGAGTTCTGGCGGGAACAACAATTCAAAATCATGCACTGTGTCTACATCCCCCACCTATCGTCTAAGCATTCTTCAAATCTGCAGCAGTGCCCACTTTGTGGTGAAAATAGGCCATCACTTTACCACGGGCTGTGGTCATGTCAATACATCTCGCACTTTTGGGAGCAATTGGAGACCTTTGCTGCCGCGGTCACCGGGTATTAACCACACAAAGACCATTTCCTTTATTATTTGGCTTCCTGAATGGCTTTCTCCTAGGGTCTTCAAGAGCACAGGTTGTGGTCATTTAACGCAACAAAGCTTGACTGTCCACTTGCTTCATGGCTGCTCGGAGAGGTAGCCTCAAAAAATATAGATTTCTTCCCGCCCCCATCTATCGCAGATAATAAGGCAGATTTTTTGGGTCTATTTCAGACAGAAAAGTTGGACATGGTCCTATCTCATTACAAAAATGTAGCTCTCTTCCACAGCTTTTGGATCAATATACTGCCAAAGTATTGACAGCTTCAAAGTCATCCTTTCTATATGGACTGCCTCGTAAAAGTGGCGTGACTTTGCCCTGCACCCCTCTCTAGGCAGAATGATGACACTTGTTCATAATGGTCCATTTGTTCTTATTTTTTCCGGGTTCGAAGGTTTTAATTGCATTCTTTTTAGGTCAGATGTATTGTATCTCTCCTTTGAGTTGTGGTCCTATCAACCCTTTTACTGACCTGTTGCTTCCTTCCTTGTTCATGTGTGCTAAATGTATACAAGCCCTTTGTTAGCTCCTAGCTTGTAAGATCCTTGCTAGGGTTCTTTTCCCCCATTCCGTGGCACGGTTGTTGGTGCCAGATGGGCTGATCTGAGTAATTCAAAACCTGAACCAGGGTTTACAGAAAATGGTCCGAAAAAGAGAAACTATCCAGTGAGTGGCAGATGTGTTGACCAAAATTGCCTTGATGTCAGAAGTCAGAGGAAAATGGGCAGACTGGTTTGAGATGAAGGAAAGGTAACAGTAACACAAATAACAAATAATTGTTACAACCAAGGTATGCAGAATACCATCTCCGAACACAAGACACATCGAACCCTGAAGCAGATGCGCTTCAGCAGCAGGAGACCACACCGGGTGCCACTCCTGTCAGCTAAGAACAGGAAACTGAGGCTACAATTCACACAGGCTCACCAAAATTGGACAATAGAAGATTGGAAAAACGTTGCCTGGTGTCTGAATGCGACATTCAGATGGTGGGGTCAGAATTTGGCAAAAACAACATGAAAGCATGAATCCATTCTGCCTTGTATCAAAGGTTCAGGCTGGTGGTAGTGTAATGGTGTGGAGGATATTTTCTTGGCACACTTTGGGCCCCTTAGTACCAATTGAGCATCCTTTAAATGCCACGGCCTCCCTGAGTATTGTTGATGACCATGTCCACCCCTTTATGACTAGGGTTGAGCGAACACCTAGATGTCCGTGTTCGACGGGTTCGGCCGAACTTTAAAAAAAAGTCCGGGTCCGTGTCCCGGACTTTTACCGAACTTTTCCCGGACACCGAACCCCATTGAAGTCAATGGGGACCCGAACTTTAAGGCACTAAAATGGCTCTAAAACACCAAAGGAAAGGGCTAGAGTGCTGCAAATGGCAGCAAAACGTAATTAAGAGCATGGCAAGTGCTCTGCAAACAAATGTGGATAGGGAAATAACTTAAAACAACAAAAAAAAACAGAAAAATAAAACAATGTTCTTCTTCATCTCTGAAGGACGAGGCCCATATGGAGTAGGAGGGAGGTTGAGGTGGTGGTGGATGTGGCGGTGACTAGACATATGCCGGTTTTCGGTAATTCGATATATCGCGGTATTGCATAGCCACGGTATTGTTATTGTGGCATTTTTAAAATACCGAGTTTCTCTGTCAAGTCTGCCTGACTTGTGAATTGATACATTTCAGTGAGCTGGATGACTCATTCACTCACTCAGCTAACACCTTTCAGCATTAAGTCTCCTAACTATAAACAAAAATGATTACATTTGTATCTTTTCCTTCCCTCTGCCAGGGAGAAAGGAAGTTTAACCTCTTAAAGACTGGATCTTTTTCTGACACTTGCTGTTTGCAAGTTAAAATCAGTTTTTTTTTTGCTAGAAAAGTACTTAGAACCCCCAAACATTTTATATATTTTTTTAGCAGAGACCCTACAGAATAAAATGGCGATTGTTGTAATATTTTATGTCACACTGTATTTGCGCAGCAGTCTTTCAAACGCAATGATTAGACTTTAATGAATAAAAAAAAAAAAAAAAACGTAACAGTAAAGTTATCCCAATTTTTTTTTTTTTTGTTACACAGAGAATCGTGAGAGAATCGTGATCTTTATTCCAAGCTAAAAAATCGTGATTCTCATTTTGGCCAGAATCGTGCAGCTCTAATAAATATATATATACACACACACACGCCTAGCAGCCCACATTACATTATTATATAGCCATCAAGCAGTGTCTGGCCTACCTGGTGATGACTGGTCCTGGCGCTCTGATCCGATGGCCTGGTCTTTAAAGGGGCAAATCCTTGCGATCCAGAAGTGGTTAAACCTGCAGGAGGACCGGTGTTTTTATCTATTAATGACTTTACTATTGCTTTAGGCCTGGTTCACATGTATGCGGGTTGGTGGTTCACATGTATGCGGGTTGGCGGTTCACATGTATGCGGGTTGGCGGCCCACATTTGCACAGGCATAGCAGCCCATTGATTTGAACGGGCTGCTATGCCCTCATTTTCCGCAGAAAAAAGGTGCATGCAGCATTTTTTTTAAATTCAGTGGCCTTGAAATCCATCCTGCTTTTGCACCATGCGACTAACCTGCAGTTCCTGCTCTGGCAAGCTTTCTGCATTTTTTGTATACGTGGGCACGGCATTTAAAAATAAACAGTTTGCGTGTGCAGCAACGGCAGGTAAGTCGCATGGTGCAAAAGAAGGATGGATTTCATGGCCACTGCATTTTTTTAAATTCTGCATGCACCTTTTTTCAGCTGAAAACGCAGGCATAGCAGCTCAAGCCCATTCACATCAATGGGCTGCTATGCCTGTGCAAATGTGGGCCCCCAACCCGCATACATGTGAACCAGGCCTAAAGCAATAGTAAAGTCATTAATAGATAAAAACACCGGTCCTCCTGCAGGTTTAACCAATTAATGACTTTACTATTGCTTTAGGCCTGGTTCACATGTATGCGGGTTGGGGGCCCACATTTGCACAGGCATAGCAGCCCATTGATGTGAATGGGCTTGAGCTGCTATGCCTGCGTTTTCAGCTGAAAAAAGGTGCATGCAGAATTTAAAAAAATGCAGTGGCCATGAAATCCATCCTTCTTTTGCACCATGCGACTTACCTGCCGTTGCTGCACACGCAAACTGTTTATTTTTAAATGCCGTGCCCACGTATACAAAAAATGCAGAAAGCTTGCCAGAGCAGGAACTGCAGGTTAGTCGCATGGTGCAAAAGCAGGATGGATTTCAAGGCCACTGAATTTTAAAAAAATGCTGCATGCACCTTTTTTCTGCGGAAAATGAGGGCATAGCAGCCCATTCAAATCAATGGGCTGCTATGCCTGTGCAAATGTGAACCACCAACCCGCATACATGTGAACCAGGCCTAAAGCAATAGTAAAGTAATTTATAAACAACACCTCCTTCAGGTTTAACCACTTCTTGACCACAAGGATTTGCCCTCTTAATGACCAGGCCATCGGATCGGAGCCGAGCGCCAGAACCAGTTATCACCAGTTAGGCCAGACACTGCTTGATGACCTATTTTAGGCCTGGTTCACAGAGTCTGTACTGACTGACTATATAATAATGTGCATAAGTGAACCAAAGCCCCTAAATTCAGCAATGAAATTGAAGTGAGGTGGAAATTTAATAATTTAAATTTAATAATAGAATACCGTGATAATACCGTATACCGTGGCAAAACCTTAATCAATTAATCGCAGCATGAAAATCTGATACCGTCACAAGCCTAGCGGTGACATAGGCGTGCGCACAGGGTGTGCTGGGTGTGCCTGGGCACACCCTAATCACCTAGGGCACATAGCATTGCCAGTGAGGAGATGGGAAAGATCTCCCTGGGACCTGCTCTGCTCTATTTCTCCTTGCCTACAGGTACATGGCCCCGATACATTACTCTCCCTGCTGGCAAACACATGCATGTGTATTTCAACTTTGGGGTGCACACCTTAATGCAATAGGCTGCGCACACCTATGGGCGGTGTAGGTGGAAGCGGCGGTGGAGGAGGACCAGGGCCGGATTAACAGCATCATGGGCTTGGTGCTGAGGATTTTGAAGGGCCTTAAGGGCCGTGCCTTGCCATGCACCCAGAGGAGGAAGGGTGCAGCCATGCATGCCTAATTCAACATGGGATGCTGTCTCTGAAGCCCATAAACACATCCATGCATCGCCAACTGTCCCTCCTTGTCCGGCCTTCACGCTGTGTGGGGAGGTTCTGAGGGTGCTGCCTGGGGAAGCGAGCATAGAAGCCAGACTTCTGTGTTTACAAGTGACAGAAGAGCGGTAACAGTGAATATGGCCAACCCGGGGCCTATATAAAAGGTAGGGGCCTGGAGCTGCAGCTCCAATAGCCCCTACATTAATCTGGCCCTGAGGAGGAGGACGAGGTAGCCAACACTGCTTCTTTTCAAAAATTTTAAATGAGGGTACACCCCAAAAGAGTGAGAAAGAGCAAAAATGGAACAATGGGTGGGTAAGGTCGGTATCCATTGCTATTCTGCATAAGGTACGGAAAAGTCCCGTGGGATCCATGCCTGGTTCATTTTAATGAACGTGAGCTTGTCCACATTGTCTCTGGACAGGCGGCTGCGCTTGTCTGTTATAACGCCCCCAGCCGTGCTAAATACCCGTTCAGATAATACACTGGCTGCAGGGCACGCCAGCACCTCCAAGGCGTAAAGGGCAAGCTCAAGCCATGTGCCCAATTTGGAGACCCAGAAGTTGAAGGGGGCAGACCCGTCATTCACTACATGTAGGCGTGTGCACACATACTGCTCCACCATGTTGGTAAAATGCTGCCTCCTGCTAAGACGTTCCATCTGAGCTGCTGGTGCTGCTGTTTGTTGTGGCGTGCTGACAAAGCTTTTCCACATTTCGGCCATGCTAACCCTGCCTTCTGAGGTGCTGGCGGTGCCCTGGTTGCGTTGGCGACCTCCTCCTCCTCCTCCTCTGCCTTGTGCTTCCACTGTGGCCCCGCTGTCAGATGGGAATGCCAGCAGCATGGCGTCTACCAGCGTGCGCTTGTACTCGCGCATCTTGCGATCGCGCTCCAGTGAGTGAATTAAGGACGGTACGTTGTCCTTGTAACGGGGATCCAGCAGCGTGGCCACCCAGTAATCAGCACAAGTTAGAATGTGGGCAACTCGGCGGTCGTTGTGGAGACACTGCAGCATGTAATCGCTCATGTGTGCCAGGCTGCCCAGAGGCGACGAAAGGCTGTCCTCTGTGGGAGGTGTATCGTCCGTGTCCTCTGTATCCCCCCAGCCACGCACCAGTGATGGCCATGAGCTGGCCTGGGTGCCACCCTGCTGTGAACATGGTTCCATCTCCTCCTCCAGCTCCTCCTCCTCCTCATCCTCCTCATCCTCCAGAACTGTGCCCCTGCTGGACAATTGCGTCCCTGGCGTTTGCGTGTGCAGGAACCCACCCTCGGAGCCCCTTGCGAATGACTGCCCTGAAAGCCTTGGAAATGTTACCTCTTCATCCTCCTCCTCCTCCTCATCCTGTGCCACATCCTCTTCCATCATCGCCCGAATTGTTTTTTCAAGGAGGCATGGAAGTGGGATAGTTAAGCTGAGAACGGCGTCATTGCCACTGGCCATGTTGGTGGAGTACTCAAAACAGCGCAACAAGGCACACAGGTCTCGCATGGAGGCCCAGTTAAATTAAATAGCGGAATAGAAAATATGATCCAAAAAAAGTGTATGTATATCACACGTACACAACCACACTGGGCCCCAATTACTATTGTTTGTACCCCTAAAAGGCTAGATGAGGAGTAGGGGGAGTATGGAACAGGCAGCACCCTCAAACCTTCAGAAGTATGAGATGAACCCCAACAACTTGGAAAGGTGGATCTCTCTCACACGTACCGACACAGACTATCCCGCAATTCAATTGATCCTCAAAGGTTTTTATTGAATAGCGGAATAGGAAATATGATCAAAAAAAGTGTATGTATCTCGCACGTACACAACCACACTAGGCCCCAATTACTATTGTTTGTACCCCTAAAAGGCTAGATGAGGAGTAGGGGGGGGTATGGAACAGGCAGCACCCTCAAACCTTCAGAAGTATGAGATGAACCCCAACAACTTGGAAAGGTGGATCTCTCTCACACGTACCGACACAGACTATCCCGCAATTCAATTGATCCTCAAAGGTTTTTATTGAATAGCGGAATAGGAAATATGATCAAAAAAAGTGTATGTATCTCGCACGTACACAACCACACTAGGCCCCAATTACTATTGTTTGTACCCCTAAAAGGCTAGATGAGGAGTAGGGGGGGTATGGAACAGGCAGCACCCTCAAACCTTCAGAAGTATGAGATGAACCCCAACAACTTGGAAAGGTGGATCTCTCTCACACGTACCGACACAGACTATCCCCCAATTTAACTGATCCCCAAAGGTTTTTGATTAAATAGCGGAATAGAAAATATGATCCCAAAAAAGTGTATGTATATCACACGTACACAACCACACTGGGCCCCAATTACTATTGTTTGTACCCCTAAAAGGCTAGATGAGGAGTAGGGGGAGTATGGAACAGGCAGCACCCTCAAACCTTCAGAAGTATGAGATGAACCCCAACAACTTGGAAAGGTGGATCTCTCTCACACGTACCGACACAGACTATCCCGCAATTCAATTGATCCTCAAAGGTTTTTATTGAATAGCGGAGTAGGAAATATGATCAAAAAAAGTGTATGTATCTCGCACGTACACAACCACACTAGGCCCCAATTACTATTGTTTGTACCCCTAAAAGGCTAGATGAGGAGTAGGGGGGGTATGGAACAGGCAGCACCCTCAAACCTTCAGAAGTATGAGATGAACCCCAACAACTTGGAAAGGTGGATCTCTCTCACACGTACCGACACAGACTATCCCCCAATTTAACTGATCCCCAAAGGTTTTTGATTAAATAGCGGAATAGAAAATATGATCCCAAAAAAGTGTATGTATATCACACGTACACAACCACACTGGGCCCCAATTACTATTGTTTGTACCCCTAAAAGGCTAGATGAGGAGTAGGGGGAGTATGGAACAGGCAGCACCCTCAAACCTTCAGAAGTATGAGATGAACCCCAACAACTTGGAAAGGTGGATCTCTCTCACACGTACCAACACAGACTATCCCCCAATTTAACTGATCCCCAAAGGTTTTTGATTAAATAGCGGAATAGAAAATATGATCCAAAAAAAGTGTATGTATATCACACGTACACAACCACACTAGGCCCCAATTACTATTGTTTGTACCCCTAAAAGGCTAGATGAGGAGTAGGGGGAGTATGGAACAGGCAGCACCCTCAAACCTTCAGAAGTATGAGATGAACCCCAACAACTTGGAAAGGTGGATCTCTCGCACACACGTACCGACACAGACTATCCCCCAATTTAACTGATCCCCAAAGGTTTTTGATTAAATAGCGGAATAGAAAATATGATCCCAAAAAAGTGTATGTATATCACACGTACACAACCACACTAGGCCCCAATTACTATTGTTTGTACCCCTAAAAGGCTAGATGAGGAGTAGGGGGGGTATGGAACAGGCAGCACCCTCAAACCTTCAGAAGTATGAGATGAACCCCAACAACTTGGAAAGGTGGATCTCTCTCACACGTACCAACACAGACTATCCCCCAATTTAACTGATCCCCAGAGGTTTTTGATTAAATAGCGGAATAGAAAATATGATCCCAAAAAAGTGTATGTATATCACACGTACACAACCACACTAGGCCCCAATTACTATTGTTTGTACCCCTAAAAGGCTAGGAGTAGGGGGAGTATGGAACAGGCAGCACCCTCAAACCTTCAGAAGTATGAGATGAACCTCAACAACTTGGAAAGGTGGATCTCTCTCACACGTACCAACACAGACTATCCCCCAATTTAACTGATCCCCAAAGGTTTTTGATTAAATAGCGGAATAGAAAATATGATCCCAAAAAAGTGTATGTATATCACACGTACACAACCACACTGGGCCCCAATTACTATTGTTTGTACCCCTAAAAGGCTAGATGAGGAGTAGGGGGAGTATGGAACAGGCAGCACCCTCAAACCTTCAGAAGTATGAGATGAACCCCAACAACTTGGAAAGGTGGATCTCTCTCACACGTACCGACACAGACTATCCCGCAATTCAATTGATCCTCAAAGGTTTTTATTGAATAGCGGAGTAGGAAATATGATCAAAAAAAGTGTATGTATCTCGCACGTACACAACCACACTAGGCCCCAATTACTATTGTTTGTACCCCTAAAAGGCTAGATGAGGAGTAGGGGGGGTATGGAACAGGCAGCACCCTCAAACCTTCAGAAGTATGAGATGAACCCCAACAACTTGGAAAGGTGGATCTCTCTCACACGTACCGACACAGACTATCCCCCAATTTAACTGATCCCCAAAGGTTTTTGATTAAATAGCGGAATAGAAAATATGATCCCAAAAAAGTGTATGTATATCACACGTACACAACCACACTGGGCCCCAATTACTATTGTTTGTACCCCTAAAAGGCTAGATGAGGAGTAGGGGGAGTATGGAACAGGCAGCACCCTCAAACCTTCAGAAGTATGAGATGAACCCCAACAACTTGGAAAGGTGGATCTCTCTCACACGTACCAACACAGACTATCCCCCAATTTAACTGATCCCCAAAGGTTTTTGATTAAATAGCGGAATAGAAAATATGATCCAAAAAAAGTGTATGTATATCACACGTACACAACCACACTAGGCCCCAATTACTATTGTTTGTACCCCTAAAAGGCTAGATGAGGAGTAGGGGGAGTATGGAACAGGCAGCACCCTCAAACCTTCAGAAGTATGAGATGAACCCCAACAACTTGGAAAGGTGGATCTCTCGCACACACGTACCGACACAGACTATCCCCCAATTTAACTGATCCCCAAAGGTTTTTGATTAAATAGCGGAATAGAAAATATGATCCCAAAAAAGTGTATGTATATCACACGTACACAACCACACTAGGCCCCAATTACTATTGTTTGTACCCCTAAAAGGCTAGATGAGGAGTAGGGGGGGTATGGAACAGGCAGCACCCTCAAACCTTCAGAAGTATGAGATGAACCCCAACAACTTGGAAAGGTGGATCTCTCTCACACGTACCAACACAGACTATCCCCCAATTTAACTGATCCCCAGAGGTTTTTGATTAAATAGCGGAATAGAAAATATGATCCCAAAAAAGTGTATGTATATCACACGTACACAACCACACTAGGCCCCAATTACTATTGTTTGTACCCCTAAAAGGCTAGGAGTAGGGGGAGTATGGAACAGGCAGCACCCTCAAACCTTCAGAAGTATGAGATGAACCTCAACAACTTGGAAAGGTGGATCTCTCTCACACGTACCAACACAGACTATCCCCCAATTTAACTGATCCCCAAAGGTTTTTGATTAAATAGCGGAATAGAAAATATGATCCCAAAAAAGTGTATGTATATCACACGTACACAACCACACTAGGCCCCAATTACTATTGTTTGTACCCCTAAAAGGCTAGATGAGGAGTAGGGGGAGTATGGAACAGGCAGCACCCTCAAACCTTCAGTATGAGATTGTGTTCACTGTACCCCACAAAGATTGAGTTCACTGCACCCCACAATGATTGTGTTCACTGCACCCCACAAAGATTGTGTTCACTGCACCTCACAAAGATTGTGTTCACTGTACCCCCCAAAGATTGTGTTCACTGCACCCCACAAAGATTCTGTTCACTGTACCCCACAAAGATTGTGTTCACTGCACCCCAAAAAGATTGTGTTCACTGCACCCCAAAAAGGATGTTGTTCACTGCACCCCAAAAAGGATGTTGTTCACTCCACCCCAAAAAGATTGTGTTCACTGCACCCCACAAAGATTGTGTTCACTGCACCCCAAAAAGATTGTGTTCACTGCACCCCAAAAATGATTTTGTTCACTGCACCCCAAAAAGGATTTTGTTCACTGCACCCCAAAAAGGATGTTGTTCACTCCACCCCAAAAAGATTGTGTTCACTGCACCCCAAAAAGATTGTGTTCACTGCACCCCAAAAAGATTGTGTTCACTGCACCCCAAAAAGGATGTTGTTCACTGCACCCCAAAAAGGATTTTGTTCACTGCACCCCAAAAAGATTGTGTTCACTGCACCCCACAAAGGATTTTGTTCACTGCACCCCACAAAGATTGTGTTCACTGCACACCAAAAAGGATTGTGTTCACTGCACCCCAAAAAGATTTTGTTCACTGCACCCCAAAAAGATTGTGTTCACTGCAGCCCAAAAAGATTGTGTTCACTGCAGCCCAAAAAGATTGTGTTCACTGCAGCCCAAAAAGATTGTGTTCACTGCAGCCCAAAAAGATTGTGTTCACTGCAGCTCACACACAGAAAAATGGATGTGGATCACTGACACCTGCCTATCTCCAATCCCACACCACACAGCAATATCGATTGTAGTTTGTAGAACACAGTTTCCCTAAAATTCAGCAGACTCTGTCCCTAACAGGATTGAGAAGAGATCGTAGATCAGGATTGAGTGCAGATTCACCCCACCCCCCACACAGCAATATCGATTGTAGTTTGTAGAAGACACTGACCCTATATAATTCAGCAGACTCTATCCCTAAAATGCCTACAACTCGCCCTGCCTAAACACTCCGACCTGTCCCTCAATTCTATCCGGACACAAATGGTTTTTTCCTGCCTATCTTTCCCTAATCAGCAGCCAGCACGTTGATGTGTGCTCTGTCCCTGAATCTAAGCAGCATAATGACGCCGCTGCGGCTGCCTCGAACTTATAAAGACTTGGTCACATGCTTCAGACGGCCAATCACAGCTACTGAGACATTTGCAGGCATGGCTGGGATGGCTTAAGGCACACCAGTTAAACGATTGTTGATTGGCTGTTGAAAGCCCGCCATGAAAAGAGCGCCAAAGCATGCAAAACCCGGAAATAAAACGACCGAACACGGATTTTTACCCGAACATACAGTAAAGTGTCCGTGTCCGTGTTCGGGTACAAAAAATCCAATTATTCGGTACGAACACGAATAATACAGTCCGTGTTCGCTCAACACTATTTATGACTACAGTGTCCCCATCTTCTGATGGCTCCTTCCAGCAGGATAATGCACCATGTCACAAAGCTCCAATCATCTCACCACTGGTTTCTTCCACATGACAATGAGGTCACTGTCCTCCAATGGCCTCTATAGTCACCAGATCTCAATCCAATAGAGCACCTTTGGGATGTGGTTTGAATGGGAGATTCGCATCATGGACAAATCTGTATGATGTTATCATATCATTATGGACCAAAATCTCTGAGGAATGTTTCCTACACCTTGTTGAATGTAATGAAGAATGAAGGCAAAAGGGGGTCCAACCCGGTACTAGCAAGGAGCACCTAATAAAGTGGCTGGTGTGTGTGGATATATATATATATATATATATATATATATACACACACATACATACATACATACAGGTGTTTGAGCTTTGGGATGCACACCCTAATGCAATAGGCTGCACCAGTGAAAAGGTTCCGGAAGTCCCCCCCCCCCCCGAGTCCCTTCACTTCATGCCGCTACCCACCTCCGAACACCATCCCTTGGTTCCACTCCCTACCCACCTCCAAGCACCACCTCATTTAGGGAATACAGAGCCAAGTATAGTTTTGCTGTGCTAAGTCATTTGTATGGAATTTGTTAATAATAACAATAAAAGTGTAAAATAGACCCCCCACCCCCCTTTCAGCCAGCAGTAATATACCCCCCCCAGCAACAATAGATTCCCCAGCAGCAGTCGCCCCTGCAACAAAATATCACCCCAGCAACAATAGACCCCTGACAGCAACAACAGATCTCCCAAAAGCCAGAATCAATAGACTCTACAGCAGTTAGGTTCAATAGATCCATCCCTCAACAGTAGATCCAATTCCAGCAACAGACCACCCCCCCAGCAACAATAGATCCCCTACAAGGAACAATAGACCTCCCCAACAACAATAGAGCGCCTCGCAAAAATAGATCCCCTACAGCAACAATAGATCCCCCAGCATCCAGCATCAGTAAACCCTACAACACACCCATTGCCATTACATACATTCAGGAGGTTCCGGAACTGCGTTCCCCCACGTTCCTGCTGAAAAAAAAATCCCTGGGCTGCACACACCTATGCTGCAAAACATTTTATCAAAATGAAAACATTTCACGGAAATTCCACATTTTTTTTTTCAAAATTTGGGGGAAATGACAAATTTCAATTCCACTCAACCCTACCCACCTGAGCCATGCCCTTGCTGTAGATTAACAAGCAGCACATACGATTCGGGCATACCACTTGCTTAGCAGTTATGATAACATTTCAACCTAACTTTTTTAGAGCTGCAAATGGTTTTACTTTAACAGTCGCCTAGAAGGCAAAGTTCCCTCGTTATCACTGCATAAATAACTCTAAGCCTTTCTCTTCCCTCACATGCGCGCATTACCGTTACTTATGTATTCCTCTAAATAATCCCCATCAATGATGTTTTTAATATGCTACTTTAAATTATACATGATGAAATCTGAGCATTACATCTCCCGGCTCCAATCCCCCATGTGCTCGCTGCAGATAGGTTTAAGATGTAGACTTTTAGCTGTACCATAATTACCATGGCAGGGGGATCTGTACTGCAGTTTGCTGCTAAGTATGTAGCTTGGTAGTATTTTAATGCAGAGGTCATTTACTCATTCGCATTTATCTGCATTTATTTCTACATTCGCTGCTACCCCTCCCCCCCCTTTCTTTTTCTATTTATACTTGCTTGCTTGAAAACTGACTGCTATACTGCTATACTGCAGGCAGTATCCACATAGGATGTCTTTATTTCAATTCTGCTTGAATAAAAAAAAAATAAAAACTAGGCTTCATACCACTTGTATATATATAAAAAATATATATAATCTAATTTATATAATTGATGCAAAAGCCCATTATTGATCATCATTAACCACTTGCCGACCGCCGCCCGACTATATACGGCGGCGGTCAGCCCCTCCCAGGCAAAGTGACGTACCGGTACGTCACTAGCCTGGAAGCGAATAGGGGGCGAGCGCGTGCCGCCAGAGGCGTGCTCCCGCCCCCGCTCGTACCCGACAAAGCCGGCGCGTGTGACCGGCGGACCCGATGTCCGCCGGTCACTTGCGATCGTCGGGAATAGAGGGAGAAAGGCAGGCGGTTAGTGTAAACAAAGCCGCCTGTCATTCTCCCCTGTGTAAAAGCACAGATCACTCGGTCCTGCTATGTAGGACCGTTGATCTGTGCTATTACACCACTAGCCACATCCAATGACAGTTAGAAACACGCCCCTAGGGACACACTTAACCTCTCCCTCTCCAATAAAGTTAACCCCTTCCCTCCCAGTGTCAATTTTACAGTAACAGTGCATATATATAGCACTGATTACTGTAGTAATGTCACTGGTACCCCAAAAAGTGTCAAAAATGTCAGTCAGGGGTCCGATCTGTCCGCCGCAATGTCGCAGTCCCGCAAAAAAAAAAACGCAGATCGCCGCCATTACTCGTTAATAAAAAAAAAAAACACCAAAAATGACATAAATCTTTCCCTTAGTTAGTAAATGCAATAAATTTTGCGCAAACCAATCAAAATACGCTTATTGCAATTTTTTTTTTTACCAAACATAGGTAACAGAAAACAAATTGGCCAAAAATTTAAAAAAATTTTGATTTTTACATTTTTTTGGGGGGAATTTCATATAAAAAAAATGTGAAAAATATTGTTATTTTTTCAAAATTTACGTTCTTTTTTTGTTTATAGCGCAAAAAGTAAAATTCGCACAGGTGATCACCACCAAAAGAAAGCTCTATTTGTGGGAAAAAAAGGATGTAAATTTCGATTGGGTACGGTGTCACACGACCTCGCAATTGTCAGTTAAATTCGCACAGCGCCGAATCGCAAAAAGTGGCCCAGACGTAAGACAGCAAAATCCTCCGGTGGTAAAGTGGTTAAAATTCAATAATTTTATTTTTATACTTTAAAAAAATACATCTACATAACCACATATTAAAATCATAGAACCCATTTGTGTTTAATATCCATCGAGTGAGTTCAGTGCGATAAAGAATCGCAGTGTAGCAATCCCGACATGTTTCACCATTGATTTGGTTTCTTCAGACTTCAGGGGATATGTTTTGCTACATCTAAACAAAAAAGGAAAAAAAAAATGCAAAAATGAATATACAAATACATAAAGAAAAAAGTGAATTAATCAACATAGGCAAG
Organism: Pelophylax lessonae; assembly: GCF_965119305.1. NCBI lineage: Eukaryota > Metazoa > Chordata > Amphibia > Anura > Ranidae > Pelophylax > Pelophylax lessonae. The sequence goes on from NC_138774.1 coordinate 25,244,813, forward strand.
GGTATGCGAACAAACAATAATACAAGATGCTTCAACATAACAATCAGAGAATACATATTATAATTCGATATATAGCTAGAGATCATTCAAGAGCATCTTACCAAAGGAAATTCGACTGGAACATACAGTACCTCACAAAAGTGAGTACACCCCTCCCATTTGTATAAATATTTTATTCTATCTTTTCATGTGACAACACTGAAGAAATGACACTTTGCTACAATGTAAAGTAGTGAGTGTACAGCTTGTATAACAGTGTAAATTTGGTGTCCCCTCAAAATAACTCAAAGCGCAGCCTTTAATGTCTAAACCGCTGGCAACAAAATTGAGTACACCCCTAAGTGAAAATGTCCAAATTGGGCCCAATTAGCCATGTTCCCTCCCCGGTGTCATGTGGCTCATTAGTCTTACAAGGTCTCAGGTGTGAATGGGGAGCAGGTGTGTTAAATTTGGTGTTATCGCTCTCACTCTCTCATACTGGTCACTGGAAGTTCAACATGGCACCTAATGGCAAAGAACTCTCTAAGGATCTGAAAAAAAGAATTGTTGCTCTACATAAAGATGGCCTAGGCTAAAGTAAAGTTTTCCAAGTCCCTGAAACTGAGCTGCAGCACAGTGGCCAAGACCATACAGTGGTGTAACAGCACAGCTTCCACTCAGAACAGGCCTCGCCATGGTCGACCAAAGAAGTTGAGTGCACGTGCTCAGCGTCATATCCAGAGGTTGTCTTTGGCAAATAGACGTATGAGTGCTGCCAGCATTGCTGAAGAGGTTGAAGGGGGTGGGGGGTCAGCCTGTCAGTGCTCAGACTATACGCCGCACACTGCATCAAATTGGTCTGCATGGCTGTCGTCCCAGAAGGAAGCCTCTTCTAAAGATGTTGCACAAGAAAGCCCGCAAACAGTTTGCTGAAGACAAGCAGACTAAGAAAATGGATTACTGGAACCATCTCCTGTGGTCTGATGAGACCAAGATAAACTTATTTGGTTCAGATGGGGTCAAGGCTGTGTGGCGGCAACCAGTTGAGGAGTACAAAGACAAGTGTGTCTTGCCTACAGTCAAGCATGGTGGTGGGAGTGTCATGGTCTGGGGCTGCATGAGTTCTGCCAGCAATGGGGAGCTACAGTTCATTGAGAGAACCATGAATGCCAACATGTACTGTGACATACTGAAGCAGAGTATGATCCCCTCCCTTTGGAGACTGGGCCACAGGGCAGTATTCCAACATGATAACGACCCTAAATACACCTCCAAGACGACCACTGCCTTGCTAAAGAAACTGAGGGTAAAAGTGATGGACTGGCCAAGCATGTCTCCAGATCTAAACCCTATTGAGCATCTGTGGGGCATCCTCAAATGGAAGGTGGAGGAGCGTAAGGTCTCTAACATCCACCAGCTCTGTGATGTCATCATGGAGGAGTGGAAGAGGACTCCAGTGGCAATCTGTGAAGCTCTGGTGAACGCCATGCCCAAGAGGGTTAAGGCAGTGCTGGAAAATAATGGTGGCCACACAAAATAATATTGAGTCCAATTTGGACATTTTCACTTAGGGGTGTACTCACTTTTGTTGCCAGCGGTTTAAACATTAATGGCTGTGTGTTGAGATATTGTGAGGGGACAACAAATTTACACTGTTATACAAGCTGTACACTCACTACTTTACATTGTAGCAAAGTGTCATTTCTTCAGTGTTGTCACATGAAAAGATATAATAAAATATTTACAAAAATGTAAGGGGTGTACTCACTTTTGTGAGATACTGTATGTATCATAATAGATAACTCTTATTGTATAAACATGATTAAAGAGGTCTACAATTTAGACATAAAAACACGTGTACAAAACCATAGCAAACGGCTTCAGCTGTTATCCAGTGTTTCCAGAATATCAATAAGGCCCAACGCGTTTCGCAGAACACTTTCTCTGCTTCTTCAGGGACTTACACGTGCATCTACATTCTTAGAAGGTTTAAAAAGAGGAAAAACATATTATACATCAAAATTTATTTAAAAATAAACATTGTTCATCAACAAATAAGTATCAGTGCTCACCAATTTTTCCAAAGTACACTGTTAACACCTCCAGACGCAAATTGATCAATCCGGGTCATACGTCAACCAACTGGCCTCTGGTTGGAGCTTCCGGTCAAGGTCTGATGGTTCAAGTAGACCAAGGTGTTGCTCAATAACTAGGGTGAAAAAATACTTCATTTAATGGATATGTATATATGCTAATTGGTCACCAATTATCAAGATGGGTCTAGTCAATCAGCACACACAGAAGATTGCACCTATATCATACATACATCTACTTCACATCCAACCACATCCATACACAATGCTCACCCAAACACCCACGAATACAGACCCAATACCATACACGCAATCATGAAAAACACAACCACATCTAACTTCCAATCCATACACCCACCTCCCATCCCCACATACATCCCATTAGTGCAAACACTGGCGATACTACGTACATACGTACTAGCATGGCTCACAACAGAATACTCCCCCCCCCCCACAACACAAACACCAAAAAATAACACCAATCAGCATCCACACCCCCCTCCCCCCACACACACACACACACACCCACATCAACAGCCCCTCAATCCTACTATAGGCACAATACCTCCAAAGGAGCACCCCCCACGATTGGGTATCCCATAGAAATGTAACAATGGACAGCTAACAACCACTCCCAGTAACTATGCTCCCCATATAATCTCATTCTAATGTTCTCATCTGGTATATTACTGCTGAATATATGGCACATAAGCCGCCGGAGCTACCCCCGCCTTGTGGTTCCACCAGCTCATTTATATATGGTCCCGTTGAACATGACAGGGCCATGACACCACCCACTAACGTCATGTCAGGCATGGGTGCTCAGTAAAGTGCACATGCGCACTGTCCGAAATGGCCCCGGATGCGATAGTCACAGCCAAGAGCCGCATCAAGCTTCGCGCAGCGCCACCTTTGGTCGGAGGATGAACTCCCACCAGGTAAGGATGGCTGAGAAGATGTAACACTCATCCATCTGTGCTGGGTGCCCGAATGCCCATCAAAATGACACAGTCGACAACACCTCAAATACTCCATAGTGTCCAAAGCAGGGGCTATTGATGTGTGTGTGCGTGTGTGGGTGTGTGTGTGGTGGGGATGCTGATGTACATATTTCTTGGTTTGCCTGCTTCTCTGATGGTTTGTGTTGTTGGGGGGGGGGGGGGTATTCTGTTAAGAGCCTTGCTAGTACATAGTATCGCCATGGAGTTGGGTGGGGGAAGTATTCTACAAAACACGTTGGAACTTATTGTTATTCTGCAAAAACTGGATATGTGTAACAGCTGAAGCCGATTGCTATGGTTTTGTACACTTATATATTGTACACATATGTCCAAATTTGTAGACCTCTTTTAATCCTTTTTATACAATAAAAGTTATCTTTTGTGTATGTGCACATCTCGGTGACAACACCACTTCCTACAAAGTCCTGTTCTTTCTATTAGTACGCTCTGTCCCCCTTTTTCCTTTTTTACGTAGCCTTTTAATTTTAGTCTGTAGCTTAAATATTGTTTAACCACTTCTGGACCGGAAGGATTTGCCCCCTTAACCACTTAAGCCCCGGAAGATTTTACCCCCTTCCTGACCAGGGCTTTTTTTGCGATTCGGCACTGCGTGACTTTAACGGACAATTGCACGGTCGTGCGACGCTGTACCTAAACGAATTTGATGTCCTTTTTTTCCCACAAACAGAGCTTTCTTTTGGTGGTATTTGATCACCTGTGCGATTTTTACTTTTTGCGCTATAAACAAAAAAAAAGAGCGTCAATTTTGCAAAAATAACAATATTTTTCACATTTTTTATATGGAATTCCCCCAAAAAAAAATGTAAAAATCAAAAATTTTTAACATTTTAGGCCAATTTGTTTTCTGCTACATATTTTTGGTAAAAAAAAATCACAATAAGTGTATTTTGATTGGTTTGCGCAAAGTTATTGCTTCTACTAACTATGGGAAAGATTTATGTCATTTTTATTGGTTTTTTTTTACTAGTAATGGCGGCGATCAGCGATTTTTCTGTGGGACTGCGACTTTGTGGCAGACAGATCGGACCCCCGATTGACATTTTTAACACTTTTGGGGGGACCAGTGACATTACTACAGTAATCAGTGCTAAAAAAAATGCAATGTTACTGTAATAATGCCATGGAAGGGGTTAACATTGTGGGTGATCAAGGGGTTAAATGTGAGCCTAGGGGAATGATTCTAACTGTGGGGGGGGGGGGGGTGTGGCTTGTGAAATGACCATAGAGACATGTGATCCTATATAGAAGGATCACAGGTGCTCTATGATCATTCCAGGGAGAAGAACGGTCAGCTGTGTTTACAACAGCTGATCGTCCTTCTCTCTCAGCAGGGAGCGATCGCGGGTGTCAGGCAGCAATCAGAGCCACCTGCCCCGTGCATCGGCTTCCCTGCTGACGAGCGGGGGCGGGAGCGCGCCGCTGGCGGCACTCGCGAGCATGAGACTAGGGGGTGAGCGAGCGCCGCCAACGGCGCGCACCTGCCGCCGCTTGTCAGCAGGGAAGCCAATGCACAGGGCAGGCTGCTCCGATTGCCGCTTGACACCCGCGATCGCTCCCCGCTGAGAGAGAAGAACGGTCAGCTGTTGTAAACACAGCCGACCGTTCTACTCCCTGGAATGATCATAGAGCCCATGTGATCCTTCTATATAGGATTACATGTCTCTATGTACATGTACGGCAATTTGCGTAGGAGCGGCTGTTATACGGTTTGGCGGTCGGGAACAGGTCAATGTGGTATTTCCTTGATTGGGATATTTCAGGAAAATACCACATTATGGCCATTAGATGGAGCTGAAGACCATAGTAAACACACATATTAGACAAAATATGGGGATTATTTGTGGCTGCTGTGTGAATGCTTAGGCATTTGCACAGCATTTTTTTTTTTTTTCAATAAATAGATCCCATTAGCAATATGTAAGCTTTCATATTCATCAGGACACATTGATAAAATGGGTTACATTAAGCAGAGCCTTTTTCACTTGTATTTAAAAATACTATTGTTCTCCCTATGGAAAACTTCAGAAGCAGATAAAAGCAGATAACTCCGGATTCCGCCAAGTCTTTTTAATTCTGTGCACAATGGGATATGAGGCTGTAATTGGAAACAGTTGTACAAAAAAGAACATTTAAAAAAAAGAGGAACACTAAATTGCAGAATTAGAACACGGGGCCCGGTCACATGGACATACAAACAGCTCTGCCTGCTCTCTAATACATTAACCATAATACCCGCATTTTATCATAATGCATCGTATAATTTATCAATGCAGCAAAAAAATAACTGATTTTGCTAGCGCCATTAGTCTTCCCATGTCAGAAAATCATTCATGGGGGGAGAAAAAAACGTTGTGATGTTTGGCAAAGAAAATTAAATGAACCATTTATCTTCTCATTAAGCTACAGCCAATTTTCTGCAGAAGTCTATGTTTAACCCCCGTCTTCATGGGCAGAGAACAGATGAGTTTATTCAGTTCGGCATTGGGAAGAGCAATGATGATGATGTACCGAGATCAGCAGCCCATAACAATAAGGATTCAGGGGAATATTGTAAGCTCCAGGAAAGATCTATTTCCATTGGCTAATGTTACGACTTGATGAACATTGAACATCTAAAGCCCCGTACACACGCACAGATTGTTGGCCAACTGATCGGCCAACTTTTGTCCAGTGTTGTTTGTTGGTTGAAATGTGCTCTAGACTTGCACTGGACTTTTGTTGGCCAACAAAAACCAACTTCAGAAGTGATGTCATGTGATGGTTGACTTTCCGTGTGTTTTTTCTTCTCTGAGCATGCCCAGTCTTGCTCATCTGATTTTTGTCTGCCGAAATCTGTACTGACTGAGGAACAATCGGCCGTTCTGTTGTTGGCCAACAAAAATGTTATAGCCTGCACACCAGATTTTTTTCGGCCAAAAATTTGCAGTTGGTTGTCGGAAGCATCATACTAACAAGCCTACAATCGGCCAATCGGATGTTGGCCGACAATTTACGGCCAACAATCTGTGCGTGTGTACGGGGCTTTGGCCAAAAGTAGTACAATCCTTTTGGAGCCCAACTCGGGGCTATTTTCAAAAATGTCGCCCAATTCTGGTAAATCCAGAACCATCTCCTACAGCAACATTTCTGAACCCTTTTTATCTCAAAGGAACCCTTGCAATAATTTAAACCCTGGCAATAATTTAAAACCAAAATTAATCTAGAAGTGAACCAAGTCTGACAGGGAAGGGGACATGGTATGAGGAAGGAAAATCCCCCCCAAAAAAGATGAGGGGAAAGAAGGGAATGGGGACAAATTCCAGCAGATGAGGAAAATGGAGATTTTATTAATGTGCCCAAAATGTAGAGGAAAAACAGATCATAAATAATATACAAATGTTATTGAAAACAAAATGGTAAAACCAGACATAAAAGTACAACATATCAGTGGCGTATCCACACAGCGTAACAAATCCTACAATGCGGTGGATCGACGCGTTTTACCCACAACATGGGCTTCCTCAGGATCCGGATGTGTTATACGGTTTTCAGAATATACATCCTGAATAAAAACAAATAAATATATCAAACATGCAAAGAGATCTTGAATAATAAGCTGGAAATTGGCTGTTGGGACTAGGCAAGGAAAATGGATGTGGAATCACCTAAGGAGAGTCTTTATCCATGGGAAAATAGTTCAACCAAACATTGAGCAAAAGTAAACTCAGAAGCCAAAAATATATAATCCTCCATCTTCCCATGCCCATTCATTGGGGTCAGTGAGAAAAATGCCACCCTTACAGTGGCACTCCGGTCCTCACTCCTCAGGGCACACTAACAAGCCAGATTTTAAGAATTACCTTGGGGAGATGCAGACTAGAATACTGCAATCACTGAGCAGTAAATGATATCATCTGTGATGTATTTCAGTTTTCTAGCAAACCTGGCCTGTTAGTGTGCTATGAGGACCGGAGTTGAGAAACACTGTTTTAATGTGCCCAAAATGTAGAGAAAAAACAGATCATAAAAAATATACACATGTTATTGAAAACGAAATGGTAAAACCAGACATAAAAGTACAACATATCAGTGGTGTATCCACATAGCGTAACACAACCTACAATGCAGTGGATCGACACATTTCACCCAATACATGGGCTTCCTCAGGATCCGAATGTGTTATACGATTTTCAGAATATACATCCTGAATAAAAACAAATAAATATATCAAAAATGCAAAGAGATCTTGAATAATAAGCTGGTAATTGGCTGTTTGGACTAGGCAGGGAAAATGGATGTAGAATCACCTAAGGAGAGTCTTTACCCATGGGAAAATAGTTCAACCAAACATTGAGCAAAAGTAAACTCAGAAGCCAAAAATATATATTTTTTTAACACCACATGGACCGAAGGTCCATATCCAATAAAGAAAAAAATCCTGTATCAGAAGATAATCAATCCTCCACTGGCCCATTCATTGGGGGTCAGTGAGAAAAATGCCTCCCTTACAGTGGTGGTGTCACGTACCTTGTAGGAAGGCCTCTCTTACACCTCTGAATCTGAAAGAGTAGACAGGTGTCACAGGAGTGCAGAGTCGCAAGAGTGCTGGTAGTCATGCTAGCTGCTGGGCTTCCAGTTGAGTGGTATGCCAGATGACAGCGGATGTCCCAAAGACTAGAACAAGCTGGTCGTAATTAGGGATGATCGAACTTTTGAAAAGTTCGGTTCGACCAGAACACCCGAACTTCACGAAAGTTCGGTTCGGATTTCAGAACCCCATTGAAATCAATGGGACCCGAACTTCTGTAATCAAAAAACACCATTTTTAAGCCCTAAAACCCAATAAATGCCCCTAAAAAGTGCCTAGGGTTCTGGGTCATGCCCCAGGGACTATTAATCACACAAAAAAAAGTTCTTAAAAATTGTCATTTTTGATAAAAAAGCCAATTATTGAAAAATTAAAAAAAAAAAAAAAAAGAGATTTTTTGATTTTTACTTTGGATTTAGTATCTGGGGGGTCTAAAAGGTGTGCATGTGAAGTTTCAGGTCTGTAGCATGTCCAGAACCCCCCAAAAATTAGCATTTTCTTATAATTTTTATTAGAACAGGAATACGGCTTCTCTACGGCGCTTTTTCTTGCATTTATCGGGCATTTTTGGAGGCAGGCATGACTTTTTTTGGATTTAGTGTCTGGGGGGTCTAAAAAGTGTACCTGTGAAGTTTCAGCTCTGTAGCATGTCCAGAACCAGAAAAAAAGATAATTTTTCAGTAGAGCAGGGATGGTGGGACCCCTCTTTTACACTTATATGATCTTTTTTTGGGGTTCTGGACATGCTACAGAGCTGAAACTTCACAGGTACACCTTTTAGACCCCCCAGACACAAAATCACACAAAAAAAGTTCTTAAAAATTGTCATTTTTGATAAAAAAGCCAATTATTGAAAAATTAAAAAAAAAAAAAAAAAAAAAGAGATTTTTTGATTTTTACTTTGGATTTAGTATCTGGGGGGTCTAAAAGGTGTGCATGTGAAGTTTCAGCTCTGTAGCATGTCCAGAACCAGAAAAAAAAGATCGTTTGTATTAGAAAACTTTAAGCACAGGAATATGGCTTCTCTGCTGTAACACCTTGCCGGTTTAATAGCAGGCATTTTTTTGGGTTCTTTGCAGTCAGGAAAAACATCTGAACTTGTGTATAGTAGTACTGTGCACAAGTTCTGATGTTTTGCCTGCCTCCAAAATTCCCCAAAAAATGCCAGCAAAAACACACCTGGGCATTTTTTTTTTTGACGCTAGCGTTTTTTTTTGGCATTTTTTGGGGTTCTTTTGAGGCAGGCAAAACATCTGAACATGTGTATAGGGGGGATATATAGACATATATGTCTGAATATATACCCCTAGACATATATAGGTGTGATAGTAGCAGAAATAAATGCTTGCGCTAATGAAATCATTTACAGTAATATATTTCTGCTACTATCACACCTATATATGTCTCGGGGTATATATTCAGACATATATGCCTATATATACACCCTATACACATGTTCAGATGTTTTGCCTGCCTCAAAAGAACCCCAAAAAATGCCAAAAAAAACGCTAGCGTCAAAAAAAAAATGCCCAGGTGTGTTTTTGCTGGCATTTTTTGGGGGGTTTTGGAGGCAGGCAAAACATCAGAACTTGTGCACAGTACCACTATACACAAGTTCAGATGTTTTTCCTGACTGCAAAGAACCCAAAAAAATGCCTGCTATTAAACCGGCAAGGTGTTACAGCAGAGAAGCCATATTCCTGTGCTTAAAGTTTTCTAATACAAACGATCTTTTTTTTTCTGGTTCTGGACATGCTACAGACCTGAAACTTCACATGTACACTTTTTAGACCCCCCAGATACTAAATCCAAAGTAAAAATCAAAAAATCTCTTTTTTTTTTTTTTTTTTTTTTAATTTTTCAATAATTGGCTTTTTTATCAAAAATGACAATTTTTAAGAACTTTTTGTGTGATTTTGTGTCTGGGGGGTCTAAAAGGTGTACCTGTGAAGTTTCAGCTCTGTAGCATGTCCAGAACCCCAAAAAAAGATCATATAAGTGTAAAAGAGGGGTCCCACCATCCCTGCTCTACTGAAAAATTATCTTTTTTTCTGGTTCTGGACATGCTACAGAGCTGAAACTTCACAGGTACACTTTTTAGACCCCCCAGACACTAAATCCAAAAAAAGTCATGCCTGCCTCCAAAAATGCCCGATAAATGCAAGAAAAAGCGCCGTAGAGAAGCCGTATTCCTGTTCTAATAAAAATTATAAGAAAATGCTAATTTTTGGGGGGTTCTGGACATGCTACAGAGCTGAAACTTCACATGTACACTTTTTAGACCCCCCAGATACTAAATCCAAAGTAAAAATCAAAAAATCTCTTTTTTTTTTTTTTTTTAATTTTTCAATAATTGGCTTTTTTATCAAAAATGACAATTTTTAAGAACTTTTTTTGTGTGATTTTGTGTCTGGGGGGTCTAAAAGGTGTACCTGTGAAGTTTCAGGTCTGTAGCATGTCCAGAACCATAAAAAAAAAGATCGTTTGTATTAGAAAACTTTAAGCACAGGAATATGGCTTCTCTGCTGTAACACCTTGCCGGTTTAATAGCAGGCATTTTTTTGGGTTCTTTGCAGTCAGGAAAAACATCTGAACTTGTGTATAGTGGTACTGTGCACAAGTTCTGATGTTTTGCCTGCCTCCAAAACCCCCCAAAAAATGCCAGCAAAAACACACCTGGGCATTTTTTTTTTGACGCTAGCGTTTTTTTTGGCATTTTTTGGGGTTCTTTTGAGGCAGGCAAAACATCTGAACTTGTGTATAGTGGTACTGTGCACAAGTTCTGATGTTTTGCCTGCCTCCAAAACCCCCCAAAAAATGCCAGCAAAAACACACCTGGGCATTTTTTTTTTAACGCTAGCGTTTTTTTTGGCATTTTTTGGGGTTCTTTTGAGGCAGGCAAAACATCTGAACTTGTGTATAGTGGTACTGTGCACAAGTTCTGATGTTTTGCCTGCCTCCAAAACCCCCCAAAAAATGCCAGCAAAAACACACCTGGGCATTTTTTTTTTTGACACTAGCGTTTTTTTGGCATTTTTTGGGGTTCTTTTGAGGCAGGCAAAACATCTGAACATGTGTATAGGGGGTATATATAGGCATATATGTCTGAATATATACCCCTAGACATATATAGGTGTGATAGTAGCAGAAATATATTACTGTAAATGATTTCATTAGCGCAAGCATTTATTTCTGCTACTATCACACCTATATATGTCTAGGGGTATATATTCAGACATATATGTCTATATATACCCCCTATACACATATTCAGATGTCATGTCTGACATCAAACATGTCCTCAAAAAAGCACTGGCAGTGGCAGCCCCTGCAGCATTAAAAAATGCTTGCTGGTGAGAAGCCATATTCCTGTCCCGAAGCAGAGAAATGATCATTTCTCTATAGCGATCACCCTGCTATGGAAGGGTTTTGTCACCCTGCCATAGCAGTCACTGTCAGTTAACCCTACACTACACTACGGTCCCCTGACACTTAACACTTTCCCTACAGAAACTAAATTTTTGAAGCTAACTTAAGTGTAAAGGAGCACTCTAACTACACTAGATATCCCTTTCCTCACACTAAAAATAGCTAAATGACACTTTTAAAGTAAAATTAACAGAACTGCTTCCACTCTCTTCCATGTCCAGTATAACAATGCTGGGAATATGGCGGGGGCGATCTTATATACTGGGGGGCGTATTCACTAATGATTGGTCTAGGGACCCCCTAGTCACTCCAATCACATTCCTAGCATTCTTCTGCCCCCTCAATTGGCTTTTGCTAATGGTTCTGGTCCAATCACGGGCTTTTAAAGCCCATTTCCTGAAGCATTGCATTTTGGGCGGTTCTGGTTGCCGAATTCCGAACTTTTTGGGCAAAAAGTTCTAAATTCGGCCGAACCTCGAACACCCAATGTTCGGGCCGAACCGATGGTGGACGCGAACCGTTCGATCATCCCTAGTCGTAATCAGCAGAAGAGCAGGTCCCAATGGCAGATGGACAGATGCTTGCAGCTAGATAGCTCAATATGGATTGGAACATAAACAGAGTCAGGCAAGCCGAGCTATACACAGATTAGGTGCAAATGCGGGGACTGGAGAGTGGTCAAGGTACAAGCCCGGGTCGGTGCAGGTGGAGAAGGTGGAGAGCAAGAGTAGTCAGAACCAGCCGGGTAGGTAACTGGAAGCAGATACAGATAAACAAGGAAGAGGACGGGAACGCTGTAGACAAGACAGCACTGATCCTGGGTACTGATCCAGTTTGGCGCTCTCATCTATCACGGGATGTGCTGTACAAATTAATGCACGAATGCGCATATCTATTTGCATTCTGGTGCATTTGTGTGCATGTGAGCACACATTAGCATGTGCTAACGCTCCTAAAAGAGGTTCGGGGAACAGAAATTTGCCTACAGGAACCATCTTGTCTTCTGGCATCCTAACAGATGGCTAAAAAGATCATTGGTTTCATGTCAATGACAAGGGTCAGTTATTCACAGCTCAAGGAACCCCTAGCAACCTCTGGAGGAACCATAGAGTCCCATGAAACCCTGGTTTAGAATGGCTGCCTTGCAATAATCTTTTTTGCCATATGATGTCTTTAGTCTTCTAGTCCGAGTCACTGAGTGTGGGTTCAGGGTTTCATGGACCTGCTTCCTGAAGGGACATTAACATGACTCCCTTCATCCTTGTATCTACTGTGTAAAATGTGGGGAAGTGCAGAGTGGTGTGGCGGCAGTAATCACTCAGACTCCAGTTGCAGAGAAGAGAATCAATATTATTGTCCACATGATGGCAGGTATATAAGAGGCATCAGGGGCGGCATGGCACTGCGCATGTGCAAACCAGCGGTGGTCATCTTGCTTTTAGGAAAATAACAAACACACATGGTTTGAAGTGCCTGTTTAACCTCTACCCATTGTAAGTAAATTTTTTTATTAAACTTTGCGGATTCACCATGGAGAGGGCTTTCTTCTTTTATCGCATTACTCCTATATGGAGTCTCAACGCATAGTGACCTTTGGGATATTGAAAGGGAAATGGCTGCAGGAGAACTGGCAATGTTGCCCATACTAGAAATGGGCACATCCAGCTCATTCCCATGTGCACTGGCACAAGAACTGCTAATTGGCGAATTGGCGAATTGGCGAATGAAAGATGCGTCCACTTACTAGCCTATAAAAGACTGCTGCTGTGTTCACCAGATTGCTGGATTGTAATTAGTCTTCCTGTGTTCCTGAGCCTCTATGCGTGTTTCCTTGGATTTCCTGCTATCGAACCAGCTTGATCTTAACCTGTCTGATCTCGGCTTCTGGCTTTGACCCCTGGCTTGTTCTACTGACCTTGCTGCTGTCTGATCACCCGTGTATGACCCCGACTTGCATTAAGGACTTTGATATTACTTACCTGCTACTTACCTGCCCTCCTGTGTATGATCTCGGCTAGTTCCTCTTCGTGCTACCTGCATCCGCTACTGACCGATCCAACGTGTGTGACCCCTGGCCTGGCTTTCACTACTGTTTCCTTTGTGCACTGCTGCCAAGTACTTCGGGAGTTTCTGAGAGATTTCTGCCTTGGCAGTAGTATCGGATGCATACAAGCACATTATAACTTTGCCTTGCAGATTTAAAAAAAAAAAAAAATTGCTGACAGTTTACTACTATCTTAACTCCATTCATTTACTGGTCAGGAATAACCAGCTATAATAACAAAGCACCTGAGATAGATGGAGATCTGTAGCTTATCATGCACCTCTTGTCTAACACCCCTGGTAGAGATGACAGGGAGTGTGGGACACAGAGTGGCATGAGGGCCAGTATAGCAGGCAGCACCAGCTGAGGCTTGACAGGAAACCGATGGCCGAGGATCACCAGACAGGCACCTAGAACTGGAACCTCGTGACGCTGGATTAGTAGGCAAGAGCATAGCCAGAACACAAGCCAATGGGTCATCAACAGCCGGGCAATGCAGGCACAGGGACGTGAGATAAAAGCAGAGTCAGGATACAAGCCAGAGTCGGAACACAGTCGGGCAGTGAGGTACAAGAGCACGAGACAGGAACAGGGTCAAAGCATAGGCCGAGGTCACAGATAGGAAGCTGGGAATCCAGAGAAGGGTTGAGGTCAAGCCAGTTTAAACACAGGTAGGCAGAAAACGGATCAGGACACAGGTAAAGAGGAACAAGCTGAAAGACCACTCAACAATGTGTTCATGTCACCGTTCAGTTCAAATAGGCCGTTTGACGCCAGTGGATGCATGTTCGCACATGTGCATTTATACATTTCTTCTTGTGCACATGCTAGTGTTCCTGCATCAGCGTGCCAACATCTGTTTGGTTTCAACTGGACTACTCTTACAACATCATTTGTGAGATCATGCTCAGTAGGGTTGAAGTCAGGTTCTGTACAGGCCATCTGAGTTCCTCTACACCACATATGCCAAACACAAGGCCCACTGGCCGAATGCGGCCCTCCAAGCCTTGTCATGTGGCCCTCACACCTAGTTTTGCAGCTGGAACTTGGCCAGAACTCAATTCCACCACCTCTTGCTCTCTCCTCCACTCCCACTCCCCGCTGTCACTTGTAAATATAGATGCCTTCTGTGTTTAAAGGGGACAGATTTCCTCTCACAGGATCCTGGATCTAACAGATTCCTGGACACACTCACGGTAGGCCACAGCGGGGGCGGATGTCCAGAATCGAAGAGAAAGACCGATCTCCCTGCAAGTACACAGGTAGTAGAGCTTCCTAAACAGGGAGGTACTAGAGCTGGGCCAGGTAGGTGAAAGAGATGTTAAGAAGCTTCATGGGGGGGGGGGGTTGGGTTACAAACTCAGTGCATCCCTAAACCTTGTACATAGCACACTCCTAAACTCTGCACTCTGTACATAGCGTAGTCCTGAACTCTGCACTCTGTACATAGTGTAGTCCTGAACTCTATACATAATTCACTCCTGAACCTTGCACTCTCTACATAGCGGACCCCAGACCATACTGCTGATGCGGCCCACAATAAAATGGAGTTTGAAACCCCTGCTCAACACCAAATTGGTCAGACCATGTTTATATGGAGCAGACTTTGTGCACATGGGTATAGTCATATTGGTACATAAAAGGTCCTTACCAAATCTGTCACCAAAAAGCTAAAGGAGCACAATTGTCTAAAATGGCTTTGAATGCTGTAGCATTATCAGCACCCTTTTCTGAAAACACCTGAAATTAATAATTTGGAGGGGTGCCCAAGTACTTTGAGCAGTATAGTTTACGCAAGCTTCTAGGCAGGTGCCTATAGGGCAATGTGACATGGAGACATTTGTTTTCTATTGGTCTTATTCTTGTGTATGTTATGTTTCCCAGTTTGTTATGCTGTGATATTTGTCATGCTGATCTTAGCTGTTTATGTGCATATCTTGCTTTGGGAAATGTATAAATACAAGAGATCAGCAGTCTAGAGGGGTTTGGGTCAGAGATGGGAGCAGAGATGGACAGATTGCTTTTTATGTAAAGTTTTCTTCTGCTGCATATACTCGGTGGGAGCCTGATTGGGGCTCCAACAAGTGGACCTAACTAACCCTTGGATACTGTTCCGATGGACTCTAATAATAAGGTATGGGGCACCATTGAAAGAGCAGCCATTCAAGTACAATTGAACTGTCAGAACTATGACTTTGTTATATTGGTTGAAGATACCTTTAAGTAAAAGCATTAAGGTAATGAGAACCTCTGCATGGTCTAAAGTCATTTAGGGAAGTAAAGAAGTTTATACACAGTGTATCACATATCAAGAAAATGGTAGAACATTACAGTGATATTTTGAGGTGCAACACAAGTCAGCCGTGTACCCGAATAATCAGTTGCATTAACCCACTGTCACCGTTGATAGTGTAAGAAGGAGCAAGTGTTTATTGGATAGCAATCAGCCTGCCAGGAAGCAGGTGACTTGGCAGAGGTGACGGATGTCCCTGGTAGCCAAGCTACCAGTGTGCACAGGTTCCTTCCCCTGCAGTCGATATTTCTAACTGGGGAATCACATACTTAATGAGTTTTTTTACTCCCCACACTAAAGGTACCTACTGGTGGGAAGCGGACAAACCCATTAAGTATGTGAGTCCCCATATGGCTTTCTACCATTATGATTATCTCCATTCATGCAGATATTGAAGACCCTTCATGTACATCTCTTTGTTCCTTTCTCTCCCTTCTGCTGTGGTCTCCTTTGGTCTGCTTCCACAGTGCGGCTCTATGTGTGCAATATGAGACGCATGCCTGAGGTTGTCTCACCTGTCGCAGTGCATCACATGGGTCAAAATAACACACACATTATATAAAGTGGGGAAAATAATTATTTGATCCCCTGCAGATTTTGTAAGTTTGCCCACTTACAAAGAAATGAAGGGTCTATATTATTTATCATAGGTGTATTTTTTAAATGATAGAGGCAGAATATCAACCAAAAATCCCCCCCGCCAAAAAAAAAACAAAAAACAAAAAAAAACCCACATAAAACAAAAGCTATAAATTAAGTTGCAGATCAGTGAGTAAAATAAGTATTTGATCCCCAAGGAAAACATGACTTAGTAGTTGGTGGAGAAACCCTTGTTGGCAAGCACAGAGGTAAGACGTTTCTTGTAGTTGGTGACCAGGTTTGCACACATCTCAGGAGGGATTTTGGTCTACTTTTCTTTTCAGATCTTTTCTAAATCCTTAAAGTTTTTTGGCTGTATCTTGGCAACTCGAAGTTTCAGCTCCCTCTATACATTTTCTATAGGATTAAGGTCTGGAGACTGACTAGGTCACTCCATGACCTTAATGCCTTCTTCTTGAGTCATTCCCTTAATGCCTTGGCGGTATGTTTTGGGTCATTGTCATGCTGGAAGACCCATCCATGACCCATCTTCAGTAATCTGGCTGAGGGAAGAAGATTCTGATCCAAGATTTTACAATACATGGCCCCATACGTTGGCCCCTCAATGTGGCAAAGTCATCCTGTACCTTTAGCAGACAAACAACCCCAAAGCATCTTGTTTTCACCTCCGTGCTTGACTGTAGGGATAGTATTCTTAGGGTCATAGTCAACATTTTTCTTCTTCTAAACACAGCGACTCAAGTTAATGCCAAAGAGCTCAATTATGGTCTCATCTGACCACAGCACTTACTCCCAGTCCTTCTCTGAATCATTAAGATGTTCATTAGCATGACTGTACTTTAGGGACCTACAGTCAGGGGAGGCAGGTGAGGCAGAGCCACTGCCATGAACATTAAAAAAAATAAAAAAATAAAAGATCGAGGGTCGTAGCTCAGCGACCTGGGGTCAAAATGTGGGGCTCCTAGCACCTCTAGTTTCTGAGATATGGGGCTCCTTGCACAGCCTGCCAGAAGCTACATACATTACGGCCAGTTTAAATACAAGCTGGCACACCCTGTTTGCAGCAGACTGAGAGGGTGAGCTCACAGTGACTTCTTGTCAGAGGCACTGAGCTCAAGGGACAGCTTGGAGCCTTGGACCAATGGTAAAACTCCATTGATCCAAGCTGTCCAATAAAAATGCTGCAGTGAAGGCTCTCCTCTCATTGCAGTGTCATAGAAGGGGGCGTGTGTCTAAAAGACAAATGCTCCCTTCCAGCCCGGCCTTCTTAGCTACAAGGAAAAAACATGGGTTTATGGATATAAGGTTTACCCATAATCCTAGTTTTTCTCACACAGTTAAGAGGGAGAATCTGCTGCTGCTGCTGAAAAGGTACTTTTTTTATCAAAATAATATATTATTATGCTATATGTTACAATGTAATGATTTATTATTTATCTATTTATTGTGAAATTACTGGTTTGAAGTTATAACTTAAAACTTCAGTAATTTGCCTGTTGAGCCGCCTGCTTGAGTACAGTTTTTGAAAATATAGTAAATTACCTTAAAAACAACATATAATAATTATTTGTATATTACTTACTTATGGTAATTAACCATTAACCACCCAGGGCAATTCTAACACTTCTCTCCTACATGTAAAAAACATAATTTTTTGCTAGAAAATCACTCAGAACCCCCCCAAACATTATATACATTTTTTGTTTGGACTGTTTTGCTGTTTTACCATTTGTTTTAAATTCTCCTGAATTTCACCTCTTAGTAAATAACCCTGAACCCTTTATTGTTTACTTGTTTATTACTGAAGGTTACTGTTATATTTCTAGCTTCAGAAAAGAAAGAGACATTTTATTTTTTCTACAATCTTTATTGTCATCTTTGCTAGTAATATTGTTTCCAGCATCAACAAAAAGGGGGACTAAAAAAAAAAAAAATCTTAAAGGAACAGTGTTTGTAAATATTTTTATTAAATTAATACCTAGTAGAACTTGTAGAACTGCAATCGCTTACATAATGACAATGGAATATGTAACTTGTGAATATGTAACCTGTGTGTATCTGGCTCTAAGACTAGCCAGTGCTTCACCAGCCACTGACCTCACCGCATGTCCCTGCTGTAAATGTGCCTTCTTAGGAAGGGGGACTCCTCGTGTTTGGAGGAAGAAAAATGCGGACTATGACCCTAAGAACACCATCCCTACACTCAAGAATGGAGGTGGAAACATTAAGCTTTGGGGATGTTTCTATGCTAAGGGTACAAACTGACTTTGCCGCATTGAGGGGCCAACGTATGGGGCCATGTATTGTAAAATCTTGGATGAGAACCTTCTTCCCTCAGCCAGGACACTGAAGATGGGTCGTGGATGGGTCTTCCGGCATGACAATGACCCAAAGCATATTGCCAAGGCAACAAAGGAGTGGCTCAAGAAGAAGCACATTAAGGTCAAGGAGTGAGCCAGTCTCCAGACTTTAATCCTATAGAAACATTTTTGGAGGAAGCTGAAACTTCGAGTTGCCAAGTAACAGCCAAGAAACCTTAAGGATTTAAAGAAGATCTGTAAAAGAAGAGTGGATCAAAATCCCTCCTGAGATGTGTGCAAACCTGGTCACCAACTACAAGAAATGTCTTACCTCTGTGCTTGCCGACAAGGGTTTCTCCACCAACTACTAAGTCATGTTTTGCTGTTCATCCACAAACAGCTTACTTTGGAGATTTCACATCACAACCCTAATATGTATATGATTATAAATAAATAAAAATATTATAAGAAATAAAAATAAAAAACAGAACCCTAGGGGTTAGTTACTCACAAATACAGTATCACACAAAAGTGAGTACACCCCCTCACATTTTTGTAAATATTTTATTATATCTTTTCATGTGACAACACTGAAGAAATGACACTTTGCTACAATGTAAAGTAGTGAGTGTACAGCTTGTATAACAGTGTAAATTTGCTGTCCCCTCAAAATAACTCAACACACAGCCATTAATGTCTAAATCATTAACAACAAAAGTGAGTACACCCCTAAGTGAAAATGGCCAAATTGGGCCAAGGTGTCAAAAAGGGGTAATGGTCTGGTTCCCACCAAAGCACTCCTCCATCCCAAAATATATATCAGAACAAAAGAATTGGCCCGCAGGACTTTGTGTGAGGTACGTGCTCAGTGGCTGGAAATGAATGACATGCATAGTATGTGAATAAAATAATGATTGATTTTATTGCATAATACATAAAATTGACAACATATGCTCAATGGCACATAATAGCTCAATGGCTCAAGTACAAATGACATGTAACATGAATAAAAATATCACATTGTAATAGACAACTTGGTGTAACCTCTTGCTTTTGAAGGTAACATAAATGATGTAATGAGATGACATGGCATTTGGAATATATGTTGTGACTGACGCGTTTTGGGAGAACATCTCCCTTCTTCAGAGATCAATATATTCAAGGTGTCTCTATAAGAAGACAATGTATTACAGTATGCAGTGGGAATGGAATATAAATGAAATAAAAAGGTTCAGTAAATGATGAGAGCTAAAGGAGTACTCAATACTCACAGATCAATAAGGCTCAAATGGCAAGAGTGGACTCCTATGTGGCAGCGGTGCGTCGTGTCTAGCCCGGGAGCTGAAGGGTCCCAGAGTGCCAGCAACCAGAGAGGGGGGGGTCCATGGCAGGCAAGTGTGTATGTAAGAAAGAAATCCTTCCAGACCTGTTGTGTATATATAAATGACAAAATAGTAGAAATGAAGCATATGTGCTAACAATAGTAGTATACTCGTGGGCCAAGGTGTCAACATTTTGTGTGGCCACCATTATTTTCCAGCACTGCATTAACCTTCTTGGGCATGGAGTTCACCAGAGCTTCATAGTTTGCCACTGAAATCCTTTTCCACTCCTCCATGACGACATCACGGAGCTGGTGGATGTTAGAGACCTTGCGCTCCTCCACTTTCCGTTTGAGGATGCCCCACAGATGCTCAATAGGGTTTAGGTCTGGAGACATGCTTGGTCAGTCCATCATCTGTACTCTCTTCTTCTCGCTTCTTTAGCAAGGCAGTGATCACCTTGGAGGTGTGTTTGGGGTCGTTATCAGGTTGGAATAGTGCCCTGCGGCCCAGTCTCCAAAGGGAGGGGATCATGCTTTGCTTCAGTATGTCACAGTACATGTTGGCATTCATGGTTCCTTCAATGAACTGAAGCTCCCCAGTGCTGGCAGCACTCATGCAGCCCCAGACAATGACACTCCCACCACCATGCTTGACTGTAGGCAAGACACACTTGTCTTTGTACTCCTCACCTGGTTGCCGCCACACACACTTGACACCATCCGAACCTAATACATTTATCTTGGTCTTATCGGACCACAGGACATGGTTCCAGTAGCCCATGTCCTTAGTCTGCTTGTCTTTAGCAAACCGTTTGCGGGCTTTCTTGTACATCATCTTTAGAAGACACTTCCTTCTGCTGCTTCTTCCTTCTTTCTTCTGATGACAGCCATGCAGACCAATTTGATGCAGTGTGCGGCGTATGGTCTGAGCACTGACAGGCTGACCCCCCCACCCCTTCAACCTTTGCAGCAATGCTGGCAGCACTCATACGTCTATTTCCCAAAGACAACCTCTGGATATGACGCTGAGCACGTGCACTCAACTTCTTTGGTCGACCATGGCGAGGCCTGTTCTGAGTGGAACCTGTCCTTTTAAACCGCTGTATGGTCTTTGCCACCATGCTACAGCTCAGTTTCAGGGTCTTGGCAATCTTCTTATAGCCTAGGCCATCTTTATGTAGAGGAACATTTTTTTTTTTAGATCCTCAGAGAGTTCTTTGCCATGAGGTGCCATGTTGAACTTCCAGTGACCAGTATGAGAGAGTGAGAGCGATAACACCAAATTTAACACACCTGCTCCCCATTCACACCTGAGACTTTGTAACACTAACAAGTCACATGACACTGGGGTGGGAAAATGGCTTATTGGGCCCAATTTGGACATTTTAACTTAGGGGTGTATGCTGTTGCCAGCGGTTTAGACATTAATGGCTGGGTGTTGAGTTATTTTGAGGGGACAGCACATTTACACTGTTATACAAGCTGTACACTCACTACTTTACATTGTAGCAAAGTGCCATTTCTTCAGTGTTGTCACATGAAAAAATATAATAAAATATTTACAAAAATGTGAGGGGTGTACTCACTTTTGTGAGATACTGTAGATCAGTGGTCCTCAACCCTGGCCTACAGGGCCCACTAACAGGCCAGGTTTGCAAGATAACGGAAATACATCCCAGGTTATATCATTTGCTGCTCAGTGATTGCAGTACTCTAGTCTGCATCTCCCCAAGGTAATACTTAAAATCTGGCCTGTTAGTGGGCCCTGAGGACCGGAGTTGAGGACCACTGCTGTAGATCATTTGTTATTTTGCTTGATTGCTATGTACATCTGTAAGCAGTGGATGCATATATTTCTAGAGGTTGCAATATATTCTTTGTTTTCTTTATGTTGTATTTTTTCAAATAGTTTTTAATGATAGGGGGGGGGGGGGGTCTTGAAAATTTAATTTAAAATTCAGGGCCTTATGACCTCAAGCTATTTTGCAAATAAAGACTATGTTTAAAATCTAAACAGAATTTGTAATGTTTCTTTGAGAGAATCTCCACCTAAAAGGTCCCACTTATAATGGTGTTCTGGATTTTTTCCAATAGTAAAAAAAAAAAAAAAAAAGGTACTTTTTATTTAAAATAACCAGTTGATCTGATATGATTTTTTAACAACAAATCCACTTTAACATGTAGATGCATATATCCAGGTCTCACAGCTCATTAATCTGTTTATTTTGTAGTGTGAAATCTCCCAAATTTATTTTTCCTTGAAGAAGCTATATCGGTGAAATGTGTTGAGATATTCAATTTATCCACAAACAGCTTACTTTGGAGAATTCACATAACAACCTTGATATATATATATACAGTATACAGTGGGTACGGAAAGTATTCAGACCCCCTTAAATTTTTCACTCTTTGTTATATTGCAGCCATTTGCTAAAATCATTTTTAAGTTCATTCTTCTTCCTCATGAATGTACACATAGCACCCCATACTGACAGAAAAACACAGAATTGTTGACATTGTTGCAGATTTATTAAAAAAGAAAAACTGAAATATCACATGGTCCTAAGTATTCAGACCCTTTGCTCAGTATTTAGTAGAAGCCCCCTTTTGATCTAATACAGCCAGGAGTCTTTTTGGGAAAGATGCAACAAGTCTTTCACACCTGGATTTGGGGATCCTCTGCCATTCCTCCTTGCAGATCCTCTCCAGTTCTGTCAGGTTGGATGGTAAACGTTGGTGGACAGCCATTTTTAGGTCTCTCCAGAGATGCTCAATTGGGTTTAAGTCAGGGCTCTGGCTGGGCCATTCAAGAACAGTCACGGAGTTGTTGTGAAGCCACTCCTTCTTTATTTTAGCTGTGTGCTTAGGGTCATTGTCTTGTTGGAAGGTAAACCTTCGGCCCAGTCTGAGGTCCAGAGCACTCTGGAGAAGGTTTTTGTCCAGGATATCCCTGTACTTGGCCGCATTCATCTTTCCCTCGATTGCAACCAGTCGTCCTGTCCCTGCAGCTGAAAAACACCCCCACAGCATGATGCTGCCACCACCATGCTTCACTGTTGGGACTGTATTGGACAGGTGATGAGCAGTGCCTGGTTTTCTCCGCACATACTGCTTAGAATTAAGGCCAAAAAGTTCTATTTTGGTCTCATCAGACCAGAGAATCTTATTTCTCACCATCTTGGAGTCCTTCAGGTGTTTTTTAGCAAACTCCATGCGGGCTTTCATGTGTCTTACACTGAGGAGAGGCTTCTGTCGGGCCACTCTGCCATAAAGCCCCGACTGGTGGAGGGCTGCAGTGATGGTTGACTTTCTACAACTTTCTCCCATCTCCTGACTGCATCTCTGGAGCTCAGCCACAGTGATCTTTGGGTTCTTCTTTACCTCTCTCACCAAGGCTCTTCTCCCCCGATAGCTCAGTTTGGCCGGACGGCCAGCTCTAGGAAGGGTTCTGGTCGTCCCAAACGTCTTCCATTTGAGGATTATGGAGGCCACTGTGCTCTTAGGAACCTTAAGTGCAGCAGAAATCTTTTTGTAACCTTGGCCAGATCTGTGCCTTGCCACAATTCTGTCTCTGAGCTCTTCAGGCAGTTCCTTTGACCTCATGATTCTCATTTGCTCTGACATGCATTGTGATCTGGAAGGTCTTATATAGACAGGTGTGTGGCTTTCCTAATCAAGTCCAATCAGTATAATCAAACACAGCTGGACTCAAATGAAGGTGTAGAACCATCTCAAGGATGATCAGAAGAAATGGAAAGCACCTGAGTTAAATATATGAGTGTCACAGCAAAGGGTCTGAATACTTAGGACCATGTGATATTTCAGTTTTTCTTTTTTAATAAATCTGCAACAATGTCAACAATTCTGTGTTTTTCTGTCAGTATGGGGAGCTGTGTGTATATTCATGAGGAAGAAGAATGAACTTAAATGATTTTAGCAAATGGCTGCAATATAACAAAGAGTGAAAAATTTAAGGGGGTCTGAATACTTTCTGTACCCACTGTATATATATATATATAGTTATAAATGAATAAAAAAGAATATGAATAAAAAAAAATTAAAAAATTAAAAAAAGAAACCTAGGGGTTGGTTACTCCTAGATGGATCATTTGTTATTTGCTTGATTTATATGTACATCTGTAAGCAGTGGATGAATATATTTGTAAGGGTTGCAAAATATTTGCTTGTTTTTCTTTTTTTTCTTTCAAATACATTTTAATAATGTGGGGTTCTTGGTAATCCAATTTTAAAGTCAGGGCCTTATGGCCTCAAGCTTTGTTGCAAATGAAGGCTATGTTTAAATCTAAATAGAAGTTGTAATGTTTCTTTGAGAGAATCTCTGCCTAAAAAGTCTCACTTATAATAAAAATTGTAAAAAAAAAAAAAAAAGTTTAAAAAAAAAAAAAATAACCAGTTGATCTGATATGAGTTTTAACAACAGGTCCACTTCAACACGTAGATGCTAGTATCCAGGTCTCACAACTCCTTAATCTCTGGATTTATAGCAATTTATTCATGTTAACATCGTTGAATCTGAATAAATTCTAGCCCTTCCTGCAATTCAAATTACTGACACTGTTGATTCCTTAGGGTAATAACATCCAATGCTACCAGCAAACCAGGCATCTTGTATTCCGTGTATAAACACAGTTTCACTTTATTAACACAAGATAAAAATAAATAAAAAAAAAAAAAAGAAAAGAAAAAAAAAAAGAAGTGAGGTGTCCACAGAAATCTAATAAATAACCATAAAACTAGAAATCCTAATTAAACTCCAAAGAACGGGAAGGAAGAGGCTCAATTAATCATCCGCTATATACAGCTTATTTTCCAGAGTGCTGCGGCTGCAAATATACATTTTCTTTCTGCATAAACGAGGCCGGGATAAAATTCAATAATTTTCATCTTCTCTCCTTTTGACCTTTTTGTTTCTTCCAGTGAATAACAACTGCTGTTTCATATTAATAAGTGCAAACAAATTACTTAGTCAACAGTGTTTACAAGAAGAGGAATAGACTGCAGGAGGAGGAGAGGGTAGGACCGAGATATTAATGGTAACATGGAAAAACCATTCAATGCCTGCTATAGTCTTCATGATGTGAGGATAAATGTGGAGCCTTGGGCCGGCCCCTTTGGCGGGTGTGGTAGGGGCCACTAGACAAGGATAAGTAAAATCCTTTTTTTTTTTTTTAAATACAATTTGTCGCAAAGTTATTAATTTTGCCATCAGGAATGTTTTCATTTTTTTATGTGTTCATTTTTTTTTTCTGGGGGGGGTTATACATTTAGGATAGTTTTGTTTTCTTTGTGTTTGTATGTTTATTTTTTATTTTTTTTATTTTTTTTTTAATAGTGCATTTATGGTAGTTTAGTTTATTGTATTTATGTATTATTATTATTTATTTATTTTTTGTTTCTTTGGAATGGTACCTTAAGGCCCCTTTCACACGGGGTGGATTTGTTTTGATGGACTTCGCTTGCTCAGCGGGGATCAATTTTCTTTGTGTTTGTTTATTTATTTATTTTTTTTAAAAAGTGCATTTATGGTAGTTTAGTTTATTGTATTTATTTATTATTATTTATTTATTTTTTGTTTCTTTGGAATGGTATCTTAATGCCCCTTTCGCACGGGGCGGATGCGTTTTGATTGACTCCGCTTGCTCAGCGGGGATCGCTTTTCTTTGTATTTGTTTGTTTATTTTTTTATTGTTTTGTTTTTTTTAATAGTTCTTTTAGGGCTTTTTTACACGGGCGGTCCGATCAGATCCGCCTGTCAGTTTTTTAGGCGGATCTGATCGGATCCTCCATGCAGCTCTATGGGGCAGCGGGTGTCAGCGGAGACACCTCCGCTGACACCCGCTGCCATCCGCATCCGATCCTGTGCGTGAAATCTGGACGGATGGAAACCCTATTTTTCCATTCAGTAATCGGATCGGATCTGATGAGAGCGGACAGGCGGTCCGCTCTCATCCGATCCCCCATAGTGGGCAGCGGGGGCTGAGACACCTCCCTCTCCGCTCTGCGAGCGGAGACGGAGCTGTCACCCGCCGGCTAAGCGGGGATCGCGGATCGATCCCCGCTGAGCAACACGGATCCGCCTACGGAGGCGGACCGTGTGAAAGAGCCCTTAGAGTCCATTCACATTGCCGCGGCTTGTTAGGCGACTTGTGTGCCCTCAAGTTGCCCCAAGTCGCTTGACATAACAATAGCAATGTTAATCAATGAGTGCCGTCTTAATTGGCACTACTGAAGTCGCTCCGACTTCAGAAAAGGGTCCTGTACTACTTTGAGGTGACTTGTATCCGACTTGTCCCATAGACTTCAATGGGAGTCGCCTCCTTATCTTATTTGAAGCGACTTGTGATCCGACTTTCCATTAAAATGGTCCTGAACCAGAATTTTTAGTAGCGCAGGGATGGGGCTCCACTCCACCTGGGCGTTTTTGTTGCAGGCGTTTATCGGGCATTTTTTGGGCGCCTTTGGAGGCAGGCATGACATCTGAACTTCTGTGTAGGGGTATATATACACACACACATATATGTATATCTATACACATACACACATATAGGTGTGAAAGGAGCGGAACCCCATCCCTGTGCTAATGAAATTATTTGCAGGGATGGGGTTCCGCTCCTTTCACACCTGTATGTGTGTATGTGTATATATACATATATGTGTGTGTGTATAGATACCCCTATACAGAAGTTCAGATGTCATGCCTGCCTCCAAAGACGCCCAAAAAATGCCCAATAAATGCCTGCAACAAAAACGCCCAGGTGTGAAAGAAGCGGAGCCCCATCCCTGTGCTACAAAAAATTCTAAGAAACATTATCTTTTTTTTCTGGTTCTGGACATGCTACAGAGCTGAAACTTCACAGGTACACTTTTTAGACCCCCCCCCCCCAGACACTAATCCAAAGAAATCTCATTTTTTTTTTTCAATAATTGGCTCTCTATCAAAAACGACAATTTTTAAGAATTTCTTTTGGTGTGATTGAGCATGACCCAGAACCATCATATTCTGATTGGCCAAATACAAAGTCGTACAAAGTCGTCTATCATACAAGTCGCGCTGAATACACGCTAACAAGTCGCCCCTTATGAGGCGACTTAGAGGTCGTGGTAGTGTGAACCGGCTCTTAGGGTAGTTTAGTTTATTGTAAGGTATGAAAAGGAGGATAGAGGCCTCTCTGTGCAAAACTGCTGCACAGAGCAGTTGAGTATAACATGTTTGTTATTTTAACCACTTACAGACCAGGCCTATTTTTGACACTTGGTGTTTACAAGCTAAAATCAGGTTTGTTTTTTTTTGCTAGAATCCTACTTAGAACCCCCAAACATTATATATATTTTTTTCAGAGACCCTATAGAATACAATGGAGATCGTTGCAATATTTTTTATCACACCGTATTTGTGCAGCGGTCTTCCAAACGCATTTTTTTGGGAAAAAATTCAATTTTTTTTAATTAAAAAATGAGAAAACAGTAAAGTTAGCCCGATGTTTTTCCATAATGTGAAAGATAATGTTACACCGAGTAAATAGATACCCAACAGGTCATGCTTCAAAATTGCGCACGCTCGTGGAATGGCGACAAACTTTGCTACTTAAAAATCCCCATAGGCGACACTTTAAAAATTTCTACAGGTTACCAGCTTAGAGTTACAGAGGAGGTCTAGGGCTCAAATTATTGCTCTCGCTCAACGATCGCGGTGATACCTCACATGTGTGGTTTGAACACCGTTTACATATGTGGGCGGAACTTGCGTATGCGTTCGCTTCTGCATGCGAGCTGACGGGGACAGGGCGCTTTCATTTTTTTTCCCTATTTATTTTTGATTTTTACACAGTTTAAAAAAAAAAAAAAGATAATTTTTAGTTCCTATTACAAGGAATGTAAACATTCCTTGTAATAGAAATAGCCATGACAGGACCTCTTTATTGTGAGATCTGGGGTCAAAAAATCCTCAGATCTCACAAGGACACTAAAAAAGAAAAAAAAAATGGTTTAAAAAAAAAAAATCGGCTCTTTAAGCCGGTTGCTAGGAAACGACCTTTGACATCGCTCCGGTCCTTCAAGACCATAGAGTCGAGTGAGGGCCATCTTGTCCTCACTCGACTTCCTGTCTTAGAGGATCCGGGACCGAATCGTTTTCCCCACTGCCGGCGGGTCCGGTAAGCGAGGAAAACGGCCGGGACGCGGCAGGAGGGGGTCACCTCTTCCGCCGCACTTTAAGGGTGATCCCGCCGCGAATCCGCCACTGGGACTACCCTTACCTGAAAGCCGATCGCCCGCCGTTTTTAAAAATACCGGGGTTATGGCAGCTATCTGCTGCTATAATCCCGATATTTAGCGTCAAAATGATGACGTACATCTGCGGTGGGAGGTCGGTAAGTGGTTAAAAAAAAGAAAAAATATGATATTGCCTTTAAAATCACTTTAATGTATTTGACTACTATTTGTGTACTGTTATTTTACATTTTTATTATATTTATATAGTATTTATTTTTTGTTTGTTTGTTTATTTATTATTCATTTATGTATTTATTTATTGCTGTTTTGCTTTGTGGAAAAAAAAAGCGTAACACGGGCACAAAATAACATTTTAAAAAGACACCCTAATTTTGTCCTCTCCTTTGATTTCAAAATAGTAACATTAAACAAAAGCACAGATCATTGATACTGTTGATGTTCAAACAGACTAACAAGTATTTACAGTATTTGTAATATGTAATACAGTATTGTTACATATTTACTATTATATTATTATATTATTTATTATTATAGTATTATTTACAGTATTTATATGTAATACAGTATTATTACATATTTAGTATTATATTATTATATTATTTATTATTATAGTATTATTTACAGTATTTATATGTAATACAGTATTATTACATATATTATTATTATTATTATTATTATTATTATTATTATTATTATTATTATTATTAAATTATTTATTATTATAGTAGTATTTACAGTCTTTATATGCAATACAGTATTATTACATATTTATTATTGTTATTATATTATTAAATCATTTATTGTTATAGTATTATTTACAATATTTATATGTAATACAGTATTATTATTATTATTATTATTATTATTATTATTATTATTATTATTATTATATTTATTATTATAGTATTGTTTACAGTATGAATATGTAATACAGTATTATTACATATTTATTATTATTATTTATAGTATTAGTATTATTTATAGTATTTATATGTAATACAGTATTATTACTTATTATTATTATTATTATTATTATTATTATTATTATTATTATTATTATTGTTATATTATTTATTATTATAGTATTATTTACAGGATTTATATGTAATACAGTGTTATTACATATTTATTATTATTATTATTATTATATTATTTATTATTATAGTATTATTTACAGTATTTATATGTAATACAGTATTATTACATATTTATTATTGTTTATTATATTATTATATTATTTATTATTATTATATTATTTTTTACAGTATTTATATGTAATACAGTATTATTACATATTTTTTATTATTATTACAGTATTTATATGTAATACAGTATTATTACATATTTATTATTATTATTATTATTATTATTATTATTATTATATTATTTATTATTATTATAGTATTAGTTACGGTATTTATATGTAATGGAAATGTTAAAATGTTCTTTCTTGAGGATCACCTTTGTTGTATGTAATACTATGTATTTCTTTTACTCTTAAATACAATAAACTTATGTCATTTTACAATTTTGTGGTATATCTCGTTAAAGTCCCTTGGGCCCTCATTTCCTCGTTTCTATGCAATTATTTGGGACTGAGACACGCTTGCTCTCTGTATGTCAGCTCAGCTCCTTTCTGCAAAAAATTTAGCAAAACTCCTACATTTTTATTAAAGAAGTTTAAGTGCAAAAAAACCTCTGGATTTTGTTCATCTTCACTTCAATAATTTGGTTGGATCTGTTGAAAATAATGGAACCACATTTCAATGTGATTGTGTTACAAGTATAATAATTTAGGGAATAGGACTTGAAAGGTACTCAAGAACACGGTCACAAAACTTTTTTTTATTTTTCATTCACATTCTTCTTCTTGTTCACTTTAATTTTTGTTCACATAAAAAAAAAAAAAAAAAAAACATTACTAGAGTGGTACTTTGTGAAATAAAGTGGCATTATAAAGATCCTCTTTAGATTCTGCAAAAATAAATCAAGGAATACAATATCCTCTCTCATCATCTCAAGTTCTGCTGCCAGGCTTATATACAATAGATGTGCTTCTTGATATCCAGATTTAATTATCTTCCCATTTTCAAGGGGATACTTTATGAGGGATGAGACCACTTCTCAACACGTTTCCCAGATATTAAATCTGCTTCCTCAGGAGATGCATCTGCAAATGTGAAGATAATTGATTCTGAAAATCAACAATGGTCACCAGGATAAATACAGAGGGTGAAGCTACACAGCAAGAAGACAAAAAAAAAAAGTGGTCCCTATCCAAGTCTATCCAAAAACTTAAATAAATAAATAAATAAATAAATGTCTAAGCTAACCCAGTTTATTCAAAACTAAAAAAAAAAAAAAAAAAAAAAAAAAAAAGTGTAATCTTATTCAGTCTATTCAAAACTTAAAGAAAAAAAAAAAAAAAAAAGAAAAGAAAAACTAGAAAAAAAGTCTAACCTTACCCAGTCTATCCAAAACTATAAAAATAAGTCTCCCCTTACCCAGTCTATCTAAAACTAAAAAGAAAATATTAAAGAAAAAAAAAAGTCTAATTTTATCCTGTCTATCCAAAATGAAAAAAATAAAAATAAATAAATAAATAATAACCTTACCCAGTCTATCAAAAAAAAAAAAAAAATAGAAAAGTCTAACCTTACACAGTCTTTCCAAAACTAAAAAAAAAATATATAAAAACAAACATAGTCTAATATTACCCAGTCTATCCAAAGATAATAAATAAATAAATAAATAAATAAATAAATAGATAAATAAGCTCCAATCTTACCCAGTCTATAAAAAATAAATAAATAATTAATTAAAATAACTATAAAAAAAGTCTCACCTTACCCAGTCTATCCGTAACTAAAAAGTAAATAAATAAATACATCTAATTTTACCCAGTCTATTCAAAACTAAAAGAAAAAAAAGTCCAACCTTACCCAGTGTATCCTAAAAAAAAAAAATAAAAAAATAAAAAAGTCTAACCTTACCCAGTCTATCCAAATCTAAAAAAAAAAAAGAAAAACAAACATAGTCTAACCTTACCCAGTCTATCCAAAGATAAAAAAATAATGTCCAATCTTACCCAGTCTATCCAAAAAAATAAAAAATAAATAACAACTATAAAATCAAGTCTCACCTTACCCAGTCTATCCAGAACTAAAAAGTAAATAAATAAATTAATAAATCGAATTTTACCCAGTCTATGCAAAACTAAAAAAAATAATGTCCAATGTTACCCAGTTTATCCCAAGGAAAAAAAAATAAAAAATCTAACCTTACCCGGTCTATCCAAAACTAAGAAAAAAAAGAAAAACAAACATAGTCTACCCTTACCCAGTCTATCCAAAACTTAAAAATAAAAAGTCTAATCTTTCTCAGTCTATCCAAAAAAAAAAAAAAAAAACTATAAAAATAAGTCTCCCCTTACCCAGTCTATCTAAAACTAAAAAAAAAAAAAAAAAAAATATTAAAGGAAAAAAAAGTCAAATTTACCCTGTCTATCCAAAATGAAAAAAAATAAAATCTAACCTTACCCAGTCTATCAAAAAAAAAAAATAAATAAAAAAAAAGCCTAACCTTACCTTGTCTTTCCAAAACGAAAAAAAAAAAAAAAAAAGAAAAGAAAAACAAACATAGTCTAACCTTACCCAGTCTATCCAAAGATAAAAAAAAGTAAGGTCCAATTTTACCCAGTCTATCCAAAAAAATAAATAAATAAATAAAATAACTATAAAAAAAGTCTCACCTTACCCAGTCTATCCGGAACTAAAAAGTATATACATAAATAAATCTAATTTTACCCAGTCTCTCCAAACTAAAAGAAAAAAAGTCCAACCTTAGCCAGTCTATCCCCAAAAAAAAAAACCTCTAACCTTACCCCGTCTATCCAAAACTAAGAAAAAAATAAGAACAAACATAGTCTAACCTTACCCAGTCTATCCAAAGATAAAAAATAATGTCCAATCTTACCCAGTCTATCCAAAAAATAAATAAATAACAACTATAAAAAAGTCTCACCTTACCCAGTCTATCCAGAACTAAAAAGTAAATAAATAAATTAATAAATCTAAATTTACCCAGTCTATCCAAAGATAAAAAAATAATGTCCAATCTTACCCAGTCTATCCCAAGGAAAAAAAAAATCTAACTTTACCCGGTCTATCCAAAACTAAGAAAAAAAGAAAAACAAACATAGTCTACTCTTACCCAGTCTATCCAAAACTTAAAAAAAGTCTAATCTTTCTCAGTCTATCCAAAACTAAAAAACTAAAAAAATAAAAAAACTATGAAAATAAGTCTCCCCTTACCCAGTCTATTTAAAACTAAAAAAAAAAAAAAAATATTAAAGGAAAAAAAAGTCAAATTTACCCTGTCCATCCAAAATGAAAAAATAAAATCTAACCTTACCCAGTATATAAAAAAAAAAAACAAAACAAACATAACATAACAAACAAACATAGTCTACCCTTACCCAGTCTATCCAAAACTTAAAAATAAAAAGTCTAATCTTTCTCAGTCTATCCAAAAAAAAAAAAAAAACTATAAAAATAAGTCTCCCCTTACCCAGTCTATCTAAAACTAAAAAAAAAAAAAAAAAAAAATATTAAAGGAAAAAAAAGTCAAATTTACCCTGTCTATCCAAAATGAAAAAAAATAAAATCTAACCTTACCCAGTCTATCAAAAAAAAAAATAAATAAAAAAAAAGCCTAACCTTACCTTGTCTTTCCAAAAACGAAAAAAAAAAAAAAAAAAAAAAAGAAAAACAAACATAGTCTAACCTTACCCAGTCTATCCAAAGATAAAAAAAAGTAAGGTCCAATTTTACCCAGTCTATCCAAAAAAATAAATAAATAAATAAAATAACTATAAAAAAAGTCTCACCTTACCCAGTCTATCCGGAACTAAAAAGTATATACATAAATAAATCTAATTTTACCCAGTCTCTCCAAACTAAAAGAAAAAAAGTCCAACCTTAGCCAGTCTATCCCCAAAAAAAAAAACCTCTAACCTTACCCCGTCTATCCAAAACTAAGAAAAAAATAAGAACAAACATAGTCTAACCTTACCCAGTCTATCCAAAGATAAAAAATAATGTCCAATCTTACCCAGTCTATCCAAAAAATAAATAAATAACAACTATAAAAAAGTCTCACCTTACCCAGTCTATCCAGAACTAAAAAGTAAATAAATAAATTAATAAATCTAAATTTACCCAGTCTATCCAAAGATAAAAAAATAATGTCCAATCTTACCCAGTCTATCCCAAGGAAAAAAAAAATCTAACTTTACCCGGTCTATCCAAAACTAAGAAAAAAAGAAAAACAAACATAGTCTACTCTTACCCAGTCTATCCAAAACTTAAAAAAAGTCTAATCTTTCTCAGTCTATCCAAAACTAAAAAACTAAAAAAATAAAAAAAACTATGAAAATAAGTCTCCCCTTACCCAGTCTATTTAAAACTAAAAAAAAAAAAAAATATTAAAGGAAAAAAAAGTCAAATTTACCCTGTCCATCCAAAATGAAAAAATAAAATCTAACCTTACCCAGTATATAAAAAAAAAAAACAAAACAAACATAACATAACAAACAAACATAGTCTAAACTTACCCAGTCTATCCAAAGATATAAAAAAAAAAATAAGGCCCAATTTTACCCCGTCTATCTAAAAAAAAAATAAATAAATAAATAAAATAACTATAAAAAAAAAGTCTCACCCTACCCAGTCTATCTGGAACTAAAAGAGTAAATCCATAAATAAATCTAATTTTACCCAGTCTATCCAAACTAAAAGAAAAAAAGTCCAACCTTACCCAGTCTATCCCAAAAAAAAAAAAAGTCTAACCTTACCTCGCCTATCCAAAACTAAGAAAAAAATAAAAACAACATAGTCTAACCTTACCCAGTCTATCCAAAAAAAAAAAAAAAATCTAACCTTACCCTGTCTATCCAAAACTAAAAGAATAAGTTTTGCCTTCACATACATTTTTAAAGTTGCTCTGCAATCATGCTTCGCAAAGTTTGTCAGTCAAACTAGTTAGTCACCTACCTGTCTCATTATGCTCAGCCATAATGAATCTGGATGACATCGCTGGAGTAAAAAAATATCTTCTGGGATTTAAATGCAGAAAAGATTTCCAAAAAAGACATGAGTATTTTTTTTACCTCCTATCTTGCTGGCAGGAAAGTTGTCGCAGCGAGGTGACAGTAAGTATATATGGTGAGTTTTTTTTATATCCAAGTTGTGATTCTAAGTAGCACTGGGAGTATGTGCTTGGGTCTAATTTGTGGGGCGTTCATCAAAAGATGCAAAACTTTAATGGGAACCAAATGGAAGTCAATGGAAGGCGAATTCTGAAAATTGATTCTGGCCACTTTCAATGTTTCCTGTTTAGGCAAGGGATTGTCAAACAAAGGGCATAGAAGGGCGGGAACTGTCAGTGGGGACGTGTACCAATACCAAATGTATTTCTAAAAAAAAATGGCGGGTCTTTTAACCACTTGCTGTCCAACGTAAATGCCCTGGTTGGCAAGTGGTTATACCAGGATCATGGCTGTAGCTGCCAGCAATTGACTGTCAGTTACAAGTGATCCAGGCAACTGTACAGCACTAGGAAGACCCCCCCCCCCCTCTACGATCACCACCCACAGTGGTTCCCAGACTGTCCCATTCCTCCAGGAAGCCCAGGTCATTTTTTAGAATTTTTTTTTGTATTTTATTTTATTTTTATTTCATTTAACTGCCCTGTTGAGGGTCCTTTGGTGAAATATCAGGAATCTAAATAGATCCCTGATGTCTCACAGTTGAGACAGCAAAAGGGACTGAGATTTATCAGTCCCTTTCTCTGCAGCCTCAGCTTCACTTGGCAGCGAATGAATGGGAAGTGCTCTGTGCTGTGCGGCTTAAAGTTAATTCACAAAAAGAAGCATAGTAAACACAGTTAATGTGCTTCAGTGTTGAATGGGTACAGGAGTGATCATTACTGATCGTTCAGTGTGCTCATTTGGAAAAGGAAGGGGTTGGCAAATCCTGAAACAATCCTCCTATGTGCCCACAGCAGCCGGCATTGGGAGAAAACGGAAGCTGGTCGCACTGTGGGTGAGGGGACCCGACTGTATGTGCGAAGGGGGCGCAGATGCTAGAACTGATCCCCCTGTAGCGCAGCCGGAGGAAGAAAGAGGAGAGGAAGCCAGCAACGCTGCAGGGGGATCCACAAGAGTCACAAGCAGGGCAGCCATCAGAAAATTTGGAGCCCCTTACAAAGCTTTAGGCCTGGGCCCCCCCCCCCAGGCTTGACCACCAACATTCCCCAGCACCCCTGCACCCACATGGAAAGAATGCACCAAGGGCAGATGCTCCTCCCATCTCCTGACCCTGCTGGGCAGCTCGGCCCCTCAGGATGTCCGGGCCCCCTACATGTGTATTGGCTGCCCCCCCCCCCCCCCTGATGGCAGCCTTGGCCACAAGTGTCAGCAATAAGGCAGTACAGCCAGCCCTCCTTTTGAACTGATGGGGCCCGATACTGTCTTATCAGCAGTCCTGTCCAGATATTCATTACCTGAACCAGAGATCCCAGTATTCCCCCTGACATTGCCTTCATCTGCTTTTTCTCCTGGAGGAAGGAGCCATTTATGATCAGAAAATGTAAAAACTGCTCTGGTCCATAAAAGGGTGTTCAGGTGTGAGAGGGGAAGTGGTTAAGTACTATGAGGATAAACCTTTTAATCACTATCCGACCGCCCGCCGCAGATATACCGCGGCAGGCTGGCTCGGCTGCGCAAACCGCTGTACCTGTATAGCGGTTCGCGGGAGCACTCTTAGGGGTGCGTGCGCCAACGGAAGGGCAGCGGGGAAGCCGATCCACAGGGACGGCAGCCGCGACTGCCACCAGGCACCCGCGATCGCTCCCCTTGGAGAGAGAACGACGGTCTGCTGTTGTAAACACAGCAGACCGTTGTTCTCTCTGGAATGATCACAGAGCGCCTGTGATCCTCCTATTTAGGGATCACAGGTCTCTGTGTTGATTCCACAAGCCAAACCCCCCTCACAGTTAGAAAACACCCCCTAGGCATACACTTAACCCTTTGATCACCCCTTCCCTGCCAGTGTCATTATTACAGTAACAGTGCATATTTTTAGCACTGATTACTTTAGTAATCTCACTGGTCCCCCCCAAAAGTGTCACAAATGTCAGTTAGGGGTCCGATCTGTCCGCCGCAATGTCGCAGTCCCGCTACAAATCGCTGATCACCGCCATTACTAGTAAAAAAAAAAAATGACATAAATCTTTGCCCTAGTTTGTAGACGCGATAACTTTTGCGCAAACCAATCAAAATACGCTTTTTGGGATTTTTTTTTTTTTTTTACCAAAAATATGTAGCAGAATACAAATTGGCCTAAAAGGATAAAAAAAAAATAGATTTTTATTTATTTATTTTTTTTTTAAATAGAAAGAGTATTTTATTGTGTGAAAAAAAAAGAATATGCAAGTCACATAAGCATAAGAGGCTGAAGGAATACAGACCAAAAAAAGGACTTTTCATCCACAATCTAATAGTAATATAAACATTGATATGCAAAACCCCCAAATGCTCTATAACAACAATGAAAAAAATGAAATAAAATAAAATACAGAGATATAACTACATTTTTTTTTTTGGGGGGGGGGGGAATGTAATATAGCAGAATTTTTTTTTTTTCAGAATTGTCACTTTTTTTTGGTTTATAGCACAAAAAATAAAAATCGCACAGGTGATCAAATACCACTAAAAGAAAGCTCTATTTGTGGGGAAAAAAAAGGACAATTTTATTTGGGTACAGCGTTTGCACGACCGCGCAATTGTCCGTTAAAGTAACGCAGTGCCGAATCGCAAAAAAATGGGCTGGTCATTAAGGGGGAAAATCCTTCCGGTCCAGAAGTGGTTAAAGATTACACTGTTCATTCCGTATTGTATCATTTTATAAAGTTTTTAAGGCAATCTTGCAAAATGACTGAAAATTCCACTTTAAGTACAATTTCTGGACGGATTTAGGAGGTTCTGTGTACGAAGCAGAACATCAGTTAGATGTGCAGCTTGAAAATGTCAGAGAACGCAAAAAAAAAAAAAAAAAATATTCACCTTCCCTCTACCTATTACCTGCTCACTTCAGGTTTTAAAAGCTATAATCTGCCTAAATTGAGTGGCAGAGAGTGAGACAATTTTTGCAAACAGTGTGAAGAGCAAAGTGTCTCAGAGCAGACGGAGCAGTTTGAGTCACACAAATTGGCAGGTGTTGATTGCTAAAGGGTTGAAAAAAAAACAAAAACATAATAATCTATAAGCAAGAAAATAAGATTTGTGTAATGAAAGTCTTTACCTCCATTGTGATTGGGACTTTTTTTGCTGAAAAATAGCACACAGCAATTAATGGCAGAATGACACAATATTACCGACTCATTCAGTCCCTCTTACCTCTTTGGCAGTGGTGTACTCTTAGATGCTGCCCCCTATGTATTTTGCTTTATAGATGCATGTACACCCACAACATTCTTTTGGAAGAGCAGCTCAACCCCCCAATTTTTTATTTTTTTTTAACTAAGAATCTTAGGGGGCACGCTGGTCACTCTGCATTTAAAGGGGCACGATGGTCACTCTGCATTGAAGGGGGCATGATGGTCACTCTGTATTGAAGGGGGCACGCTGGTCACTCTGCATTTAAAGGGGCATGATGGTCACTCTGCATTTAAAGGGGCACAATGGTCACTCTGCATTGAAGGGGGCATGATGG
Organism: Pelophylax lessonae; assembly: GCF_965119305.1. Lineage (NCBI taxonomy): Eukaryota > Metazoa > Chordata > Amphibia > Anura > Ranidae > Pelophylax > Pelophylax lessonae. The sequence goes on from NC_138774.1 coordinate 25,282,490, forward strand.
TCACTCTGTATTGAAGGGGGCACGCTGGTCACTCTGCATTTAAAGGGGCATGATGGTCACTCTGCATTGAAGGGGGCACGCTGGTCACTCTGCATTGAAGGGGGCACGCTGTGGTCACTCTGCATTGAAGGGGGCATGCTGGTCACTCTGCATTGAAGGGGGCACGCTGTGGTCACTCTGCATTGAAGGGGGCACGATGGTCACTCTGCATTGAAGGGTGCACACTATACCTTAATTACTGAAGGCCCCTTTCACACTTTTGTGACCTCAAAGTCACGCAATTTTTTACAGTGTTTTTGCCGCAAAGGAATGCCTATTACATTTTTCTGTTTGCGCCCCCCCAAAAAATGTTGAGCACCAGACACCACTGACTAAGATTCACCTTACATTTGATCTCCCCAACTATGATGTTGTTTCTTACCACTTTGGAGGGAAAAAAGGGGGTTTGGTAGTGGATGCAGCAATACAGAAATCGGAAATGATGTGCCATCACATGCAAATGTCAAATTTTTTGGGGGAAAGTTAGAAACGTACTATTGGCATGATAAATCGCAGGTCTTCAGAAGTGGACACAGTATGCTACATGAGAGCTAACTAAAAATCGATATTGGGGAGTCTTGGGACCTCCTTCCTCCTGCTGGTGATCCCTCTAGTGATACCTAAAGATCTATATATAGTAATCAGGAGGACCTCAGATGGGCGATCCCTTTAATGACAAATACAATTCTTTATAGTGGAATCAGGATCTACTTCCTCCTGCTGGTGACCCCTCTAGCGATAACCAGGGCTTTTTTTTCTCAGAAAATAGGTGCAGGAACTCAACCACAAAACCCCTCCCCCCCCCCCAAACCCATCTTCCCCCCCCCACACACCCTCCAAACCGCATTACATAGTGGGTGTGGTTAAATTTCACAAACAGTGGGAGGGTCTTAAATGGGCATTAAATACCAGAAGTGCATTATGTATAGACTGCGCCACACACAGATTGCAGGGTTCAGCATTCATCCAAAGCTGCGCACCACTGAATCCACCATCCACATCTCACTTTCACTCCTCTTTAGCTCTGATCTCTGCATACAAACCCCCTCCACTGCCCCATCTCTGCCCCTCCCCCTTAAAAGCGCCACCATCTTCCACATGTCTTACTTTTGTTGCTGTATTAAGCTGAAGCACCCAGCTGGCTCTAGTACCTCCCCACTGTAGGTGGCTCTGCCTCTCTCATTTCAGTGACATCATCTAGTGGGGGTGTCAGCATCCGCAATGCACGCCAGGCACCTGAATCTCCCTTGTCCCCATCCTGCACTCAGTGGGAGCCACTGGGAGACAAGTTATTTCTTGTCAAACACAGAAGCCGGACTTCTGTTTTTACAAGTGATAGTGGTAAGCAGGGAGCACAGGGCCTGAGCCATAGGTGGTAGAACTGAGTTCCACCAAGTTCCGGCTGAAAGAAAGCCCTGTCAATAACTAAAGATCTATATAGTGCAATCAGTACCTCGTTCCTCCTGCTGATGATCCTTTTAGCGATAACTAAAGATCTATATAGAGGAATCAGGACCTCCTTCCACCTGCTGGAGATCCCCCAAAGCGATATAAAGATTTATGTAGAGGAATCAGGACCTCCTGCTGGTGATCCTTCTAGTGATAACTAAAGATCTATATAGAGGAATCAGGACCTCAGGTGGGCGATCCTTTTAATGACAAATACAAATCTATATAGTGGAATCAGGACCTCCTTCCTCCTGCTGGTTATCCTTTTAGCGATATAAAGATCTGAATAGAGGAATTGTGACCTCCTTCCACCTGCTGGAGATCCCCCAAAGCAATATAAAGATCTATGCAGAGGATTAAGGACCTCCTGCTAGTGATTCTTCTAGCGCTAACTAAAGATCTATATAGAGGCATCAGGACTTCCTTTTTCCTGGTGGTGATCCTTCTAGTAATATAAAGGTCTTTATAGAGGAATCTGGACCTCCTTCCTTCTGCTGGTGACCCTACTAGCGATAACTAAGGATCTACATAGAGGAACCAGGACCTCCTTCCTCCTGCTGGGGATCCTTCTAGTGCAGGGGTCTCCAAACTATGGCCTCCAGTTGATCAGGAACTACATTTTCTGCCATGCCTAGTCATGCCTAGTCTGTGAATGTCAGAGTTTTACAATGCCTTATGGGATGTGTAGTTTGGAGATCCATGTTCTACTGATGTAAAGTTTTATACAGAGGAATCAGGATCTCCTTTCTCCTGCTGGTGATCCCTCTAGTGATATAAAGATCTACACTGCTCAATAAAATATAAGGAACACTTTGAAAACACATTAGATCTCAATGGGGAAAAATCTCATTCGGGATATCTATACTAATATGGACTGGGTAATGTGTTAGAAAGGAAAAGGATGCCACATCATTTGATGGAAATGAAAATGATCACCCTACAGAGGGCTGAACTTAAAGGCCCCCTGAAAATCAAAGTGAAAATGAGGCAGCAGGCTAGTCCATTTTGTTAAAAATGTATTGCAGCAACTCAAAATGGTACAGAGTAGTATGTATGGCCCCCACGGACTAGGGCATTACTGAGCCCCTAAGCATGGGGGCCATTCAATGGTATCAATTCCTTCACTCTCCAGGAACTGGCTACATACTCTCACCACATAAGGCCTGGCATTGCCCTGCACCAGGATGAACCCAGGACCTACTGCACCATTGTAGGGTTTGACAGGGGGACCAAGGATTTCATCCTGATTCCTAATGGCAGTCAGGGTGCCATTGTCTAGCCTGTAAGGGTGCATCCCTCCATGGATATGCCTCCCCAGACTGTCACTGAACCACCAGCACACCGGTCATGCTGAACAAAGTTACGGGCAGAATAACTTTCTCCACGGCTTCTCCAGACGCTTTCACGTCTGTCACATGCCCAGGGTGAACCTGCTCTCATCTGGGAAAAGCACAGGGCGCCAGTGGCAGACCTGTCAATTCTTGTGTTTAATGCCATTGAGCTCCACAGTGCTGGGCATTGGGCATAGGGCCCACTAGAGGATGTCAGGCCCTCAGGCCACCCTCATGAAGTCTGTTTCTGATTGCTTGGTCAGAGACATTCACACTAGTGGCCTGCTGGAGGTCATTTTGTAGGGCTCTGGCAGTGCTCATCCTGTTCCTCCCTGCACAAAGGAGCAGATACCGGTCCTGCTGATGGGTTAAGGACCTTCTACGGGCCAGTCCAGCTCTTCTAGAGTAACTGCCTGTCTCCTGGAATCTCCTCAATGGTCTTGAGACTGTGCTGAGAGAGACAGCAACCCTTGAGGCAATGGCACATATCGATGTGCCATCCTGACGAAGTTGGACTGCCTGTGTACCTCTATAGGGTCCAGGTATCGCCTCATGCTAACAGTAGTGACACTGACCCTAGCCAAATTCAAAACTAGTGAAAAACAGTCACGAAAATAGAGTAGGGAAAATTTTTTTAGTGGCCTCCACCTGTAAAACCATTCCTGTTTTGGAGGTTGTCTCATTGTTGCCCATCTAGTGCACCTGTTGTTAATTTCATGAACACCAAAGCAGCTGAAACTGATTAACAACCCCTCCACTACTTAATTGACCAGATAAATATCCCAGGAGTTTAATTGACTTGATGCTGTACTCTGATTAAAAAGTGTTCCTATAATTTTTTTGAGCAGTGTATATAGAGGAATCAAACCCTCCTTCCACCTGCTGGTGATCCCACAAGCGATATAAAGATCTATATAGAGGACTCAAGACCTGCCTCTTCCTGCTGGTGATCCCTCTACTGACACCTAAAGATCTATATAGAGAAATGAGGACCTGTTCCATCCTGATGGTGATCCTTCCAGCGATAACTAAACATCTATATAGAGCAGGGGTCTTCAAACTATGGCCCTCCAGTTGTTCAGGAACTACAATTCCTATCATGTCTAGTCATGTCTGTGAATGTCAGAGTTTTACAATGCCTCATGGGATGAGTAGTCCAGCAGCACCTGGAGGGCCGATGATTGAGGATCCCTGATTTAGAGGAACCAGGACCTCCTTCCTCCTGCTGGTGATCCTTCTAATGATATAAAAATGTATATAAAGGAAATAGGACCTCCTTCCTCCTGCATGGGACCCCTCTAGTGATATAAAGATTTATAAAGAGAAATCAGAGTCTCCTTCCTTCTGCTTCTAATCTCTTTATTTAAATATCTACTGTAAATAGGGGAATAGGGGAAGGCTGATGATACCTTTATAAAAAGATATATATAGGAGTGCCAGGACCTCCTTCCTCCTGCTTGTGATCACTTTATATAAATATCTATATAGGGAATTTAGAACCTCCGTCCTCCTGCTGATGAGCCTTTTAGTGATGCGCTGTAAACTTCTGTTTGCTTTCACATCACTGGTAATGGAACATTAATCATGTGGTCTCTCTCTGCCAAAGGGGCTTGTGGGCAATACATTCAGTCCAGTGGCAGCCCATCCATTGGGGGCGCAGGGGTGCTGCTCCCCCATCCATGCGTCCGGCCCCCTAATCTACATGCAGGGCGCCGGACGCATGGATTCCAATGGGGTTCTTTATTTTTTTTTTGAAGCACATGATTACAGCCAAAGGCTCTAATAGGCTTTAAAAAAGGGTGGGCTCGGGGCGCAGAGCACTGCGCCCTGAGCCCACCCAGTTGTGTGACAATAGCGAATGAACATTCACTATTATCACACTGATTCTCCTCCCAGCCAATCGGGAAGTGGGTCCTGAGACCCGTTTCCCGATTGGCCGAAAGGAGAGGCCATGCTATTGGCAAAGGCGGAGGAGGAGGGAGGAGACGCAAGGGAAGCTGCCGCCGCTGCCTGCCCTCCACGTCGGTCCAGGGTGGGTATGGTATGCAAGCTGGTGTGGTCCGGGGGGGGTATGGTGTGGTCCATCTGGCGCCCCCCCCCCGGCCCATGGAGCACCAGCCAGCACTGATTCAGGCAGCCCTGGGCAGTCATCAGTTCATCATTACCAATGATCCCCCATATTGGCAGAGACCAATCTGCCATTGCATTGGCACTGGTCATACAACCAGGCACCACAGGGTAGTAAAAGTAGCACCATTGCAAGACAATGTTTACCTTTTTTGCAACTCTTTAGACTCAATCTTGCTAATGTTGTGTTTAAAACCCCATGTAAGTATTTTTGAACTACCGAGTTTTGTTGTTGAAATAGATACGAATGTAACTTTCATTTTTAAGCCTCAAAGGCTACTTTATCTTCTTCCAGAGTTACAAGTAATTTTGTCAATAAGTCTTTCAGAGAATACAAATGGCGAGATCTAATGACCTTGAAGTGCGTGACAGTTACCCAACTACCAAACCTTACATGTCCTTCGAAGTCCAATAGTCACTAATCACTGTCCTACCAAATTACACAGTTCATTGTCGGCCGTGGCACCCATCAGCTGCGGTTAAATTAACACTTTATCCCTTTCCCTCTTTCCTGATGAAAATTCAGCATTTTGTCTTTGGTGGTGAGGACGCCAATTAATTTATTTTTACAAGAACAATCCTTATCTCTGATGAGAACAGAAAAAGAGGCAGGAAGGACGATAGATTGTACATCAAGTTAGAATGCCTGGCTGAATCTGATTAGACATCCCAATGTGTCCTTTAGTTTTTTTATATTGGCACTCTTTCTCTGGTAAGGCTTCAAATGGCATCCATAGGTAATGTGATTGGTACATTTTTAGTGCACTTGTAGCAAAACAAAAGTTTAATACTGCACATGATACTTTTTATAATCTCTGCTCACAGTTTTTTTTTTTTAACACAAGATATTGAGGGGTCAATTTCTATCATTAGATGGAACCAGTGATGTTTAACCACTTTACCACCGGAGGATTTTGCTGTCTTCCGTCCAGGCCACTTTTTGCGATTCGGCGCTGTGCGACTTCAACTGACAATTGCGCGGTCGTGCGACGCCGTACCCAAACGAAATTTATGTCCTTTTTTTCCCACAAACAGAGCTTTCTTTTGGTGGTATTTGATCACCTGTGCGATTTTGACTTTTTGCGCTATAAACAAAAAAAGAGCATTTATTTTGAAAAAATAACAATATTTTTAACATTTTTTTATATGAAATTCCCCCCAAAAAAGATGTAAAAAACAATTTTTTAAAAAATTTTTGGCCAATTTGTTTTCTGCTACCTATGTTTGGTAAAAAAAATCGCAATAAGCGTATTTTGATTGGTTTGCGCAAAAGTTATTGCGTTTACTAACAAAGGGAAAGATTTCTGTCATTTTTGGTTTTTTTTTTTTTAACGCGTAATGGCGGCGATCTGCGATTTTTTTTGCGGGACTGCGACATTGCGGCGGACAGATCGGACCCTTGACTGACATTTTTGACACTTTTGGGGGTACCAGTGACATTACTGCAGTAATCAGTGCTATATATATGCACTGTTACTGTAAAAATGACACTGGCAGGGAAGGGGTTAATTTTATTGGAGAGGGAGGGGTTAATGTATGCCTGGTGCTTACTGACGTGTAGGGGGGGAGGTGACTGAGTGAGTCATGGACAGATCGGATGTCCAGCTATGCTGAACAGTCCGATCTGTCACTCCCTGTCACTATGGAGATCCGCCCGCTGTGTTTACACACAGCGGGCGGATCTCCAGACTCGATCCCCGACGATCGGGTAAGAGCAGCGGCGATCGCCGCTGCTCCTCCCCTGGCCCGACTCCCGCTGTGAATGAAAACAGCGGGAGCGAGCCTCCGGCGGCGCGCAAGCGCCGCCCAGAAGGGGGAGTGTCTGACGACGTAGTACTACGTCGTCAGACGATAACGAGCCACTTTGCCGCAGTAATATTACTGTGAGCAGTCGTAAAGTGGTTAAGAAAGGTTCAACAAGAATACCCCAAACAATGAATGCAGCCGATTGGCCACATTTTTACTTCCCAGCTCCTTCCATTTTGCAGTTAAAGCGGAGTTCCGGCCTATTTTGCAACTTTAGTGATTCCTGGAGTGCTCGCTATGCTGATCAACAATTGGACATTTTCAATTTTTTTTCGGGGTTCCTTACCTTATTTTCAGGGCATTTTTGATTGTACTTCCTCCTTCTCCCCCCTCTGTGGCCACGGCCACCGACATCACTTCCGCCTTTGCATTGCATCCTGGGAGCGGTTTGTCATCACTCCCAGGAGGCTGGAATCAGGAAGAACTCCCAGAACACTCCCTGGAATCTGGAAGAAGGACACAGCAGATTACACTGCGGCTTCAGATGCCCACATCCAAGATGGCCACGCCCAGACAGTGTTTTTAAAAGTAAGATTTTGACTAAAATCCAATACTGTACACCTTGTAAGTATGAGAATAGCGGTTCTGTAAAGGGCAATGGATTAGTATTATAGGGGTATTTTTAGTTAAAAAAGGTATTTGAGGCCGGAACTCCGCTTTAAAGTTTGTTAACCACTTGCCGACCGCCCGCCGCAGATATACATAGGCAGGCTGGCTCGGCTGCGCGAACCGTCATATGGATATGCCAGTTCGCAGAAGCGCTCCTGGGGGCGGTCGAATGCCGCCGGGGGCACACCTGCCTCCCACTAGGCAGCGGGGATGCTGATTCACGGGGACGGCAGCCTCGATTGCCGCCGGGCACCCGGGGTCGCTCCCCACTGAGAGAAAAAGACAGTCTGCTGTTGTAAACACAGCAGGCCGTTGTTCTCTCTAAAATGAACACAGAGCACCTGTGATCCTCCTATTTAGGATCACAGGTCACTGTGTTCATTTCATAAGTCCTTCCCCATACAGTTAGAAAACACTCCCCTAGGCTCACACTTAACCCTTTGCTCACCCCTGGGTTAACCCCTTCCCTGCCAGTGTCATTATACCAGCAACAGTGCATATTTTTAGCACTGATTACTGTAGTAATGTCACTGGTCCCCCCAAAAGTGTCAGTTAATTAGTCAGTCTCTGAAGTCACAGAGCTGGTTCAGGCTCAGGCAAGATCACGACCACATGGTTGGGATCCACCCACATGCCTAGACCAGCACCCGTCCAAGCCTCTCTTTAAGCCGCTGAGAGTCTGAGCCAGCTGCTCCTGCCAGTGGTGCCGCTAGGGGGTTGGGGGGGGGTGGACCACATCCAGATGACACCTACCAGAGGGGAGACACCAGAGGTTGACTGAGCTGGGCCGCTTCTGCCACAGACATGCAGGGCCCTTCCTCTCCTCCCCCTCCTCCGATGACCACTCTGTCCTCAGTGGGTGCGGGTGACCCCTGGCTCGGGAGCTGCAGCTGTCCTGGATGGATCCCCACCAGTGGCAGCTGGTCTATTGAGGGCGCAGGGGCGCCGTCCCCCCATCCATGCGTCCGGCCCCCTAATCTGCATGCAGGGGCACCGGATGCATGGAGCTTAATGGGTTGTTTTTTTTTTAGATCACCTGATTAGAGCCAGAGGCTCTAATAGGGTGATGCAAAGGGTGGAGCCGGGGCGCAGAGCAGTGCGCCCCGAGCCCACCCATTGTGTGACAATAGCGAATGAAAATCCGCTATTGCCACACCGATCCTCCTCCCGGCCAATCAGGAAGCGTGTCCGATACGTGCTTCCTGATTGGCCGCAAGGCAAACCCCATGCCATTGGCCAAGGAAGAGGCGGGAGGACCCGAGGAGATGCGCCACCGGGACTGATGAGAAGCCACCGCTGCTGCTCCAGGTAAGTAAGGGGGCATGCACGCTGATCTCTGTATTGGGAACATGTATGCTGGTCACTGCATTGGGGGCACGCACGCTGATCTCTGCATTGGGGACATGTATGCTGGTCACTGCATTGAAGGGGGCACGCACACTGATCTCTGCATTGGGGGCATGTATGCTGGTCACTGCATTGGGGGCACGCACGCTGATCTCTGCATTGGGGACATGTATGATGGTCACTGCATTGGGGGCACGCACGTTGGTCACTGAATTGGGGCATGTATGCTGGTCACTGCATTGGGGGCACGCACGCTGATCTCTGCATTGGGGGCATGTATGCTGGTCACTGCATTGGGGGCACGCACGCTGATTTCTGCATTGGGGCTTGTATGCTGGTCACTGCATTGGGGGCACGCACGCTGATCTCTGCATTGGGGGCATGTATGCTGGTCACTGCATTGGGGGCATGCATGCTGATCTCTGCTTTGGGGGCATGTTAGCTGGTCACTGCATTGAAGGGGGCACGCACGCTGATCTCTGCATTGGGGACATGTACGCTGGTCACTGCATTGGGGGCAAGCACGCTGATCTCTGCATTGGGGACATGTATGCTGGTCACTGCATTGAGGGCACTCACGCTGGTCACTGCATTGGGGCATGTATCGAACTTTTGAAAAGTTCGGTTCGGCCAGAACATCCGAACTTCCCAAAAGTTCGGCCCGGATTTCAGGACCCCATTGAAATCAATGGGACCCGAACTTCGGTAATCAAAAAACACCATTTTGAAGCCCTAAAACCCAATAAATGCCCCTAAAAAGTGCCTAGGGTTCTGGGTCATGCCCCATTAACTATTAATCACACAAAAAAAAGTTCTTAAAAATTGTCATTTTTGATAAAAAAAGCCAATTATTGAAAAAATTTAAAAAAAAAAAGAGAGATTTTTTGATTTTTACTTTGGATTTAGTATCTGGGGGGTCTAAAAGGTGTGCATGTGAAGTTTCAGCTCTGTAGCATGTCCAGAACCATGAAAAAAAAAGATAATTTTTCAGTAGAACAGGGATGTGGGTCGGGACCCTCCTTTAACTTTAACACCTATATGATCTTTTTTTCTGGTTCTGGACATGCTACAGAGCTGAAACTTCACAGGTACACCTTTTAGACCCCCAGACACAAAATCACACAAAAAAAAGGATTCTCCTTGCCCCCTCTGCACCCTCTCCCCCTTCCCCCTTCTCCCTGCCCACCCCTCTATCTACCACCCCTCTCTCTCCCTACCCTTATTATCTCTCCTTGCCCCCCCCGCACCCTCTCCCCCCGCACCCTCTCCCCCTGCACCCTCTCACCCCCCCTCTCCCTTCTCACCCCTCTCTTTGCCACCCCTCTCTCACTCTCTGCCCTCTCTCCCTCCCCTCTCTCTTTCTACCGCAAGTTGCATACATTATTTGGGGGGGGGCACCATGTTTTACAGCACCAGGTGACACCAACCCTAGTGATGCCACTGCTCTAGTGAACGAGGAGGTGGGCAGAGTAGATTGCGGTGACTAACAGTCACCAGCTCACTGGGCAGGGAGCTCTGAGAACCAAGCGATCATCGGTATTTGATTGCTTGGACCGATGCTGCATTCACCTAGGTAAGTATGAATCTGAAAAAACAAACAAACCCACACTAATCTTTTAGGCCCCGTTCACACAGGGGCGATCCGACTTCGGGGGGCGATCTCGCACCACGACCTCGGAGCAGCCGCCACGGACTTCATAACATTGAAGTCTATGCAGGTCGCTCCGGGTCGCCCCAAAGAAGCTCCGGACCCTTTTTCTAAGTCGGAGCGACTTGTGTCGCTCCTATTAGAACCGGTCCGCAGCTTCCCTATGGAAGGCGACCTACGGCGACCTGTGAGGCGACCAGGTCGCCTCACAGGTCGCCTTAGTGTGAACGGGGGCTTAGAGCCCGTTCACACTGGGGCAACCTGTCAGGCGACCTGGGCGCCTGACAGGTCGCCGTAGGTCGCCTTCCACAGAGAAGCTGTGGACCCGTTCTAATAGGAGCGACACAAGTTGCTCCAACTTAGAAAAAGGGTCCGGAGCTTCTTTGGGGCGACCCGGAGCGACCTGCATAGACTTCAATGATATGAAGTCCGTGCCGGCCGCTCCGAAGTCGCGGTGCGAGCAGCGCACCGCGACTTCACAGGTCGCCCCGGTAAGTAGCGTCGCCCCAGTGGGGGCTTAAAGTCCTTGGATATTCCAATAGTATTAATTCCTTGCCATAAATCTCAACCAGTCCCTGTCCACCTGGGAGTTTTCCATGCAACGGCTCTCCTTGTTGCATTCTCCACAATGTGAAACAAATTAAACCTCCAATAGGTAGAATGGTAAGTCCTCATCATGGGCACAGCAAGTGTGCAGACCTGGGAACTCAGAAACATCCCCCAAGGAAAAGGAGACTTTATCAGGAGATTCAACTCTAGAGCACCTACTGAGCACTGAAGTGTTTTGGTGGACTGACTCTAATACTGCACAGTTTTATATGGCAAAGGTTAAAGACAGCCTGCAAATTGAAGTCCCTTAACTATTAACAACATTGATAAAGTACATTACAGGGGTCAAGTCAAGACTTTCCAGGCTTCGTGCAGTATTGACACGCGGTGGATAAAACTGCTTATTCTTGCACAGCCGTTAATATTCAGACAAGTGCCAAGTGTAATTTGTTTTAGGAAACTTGCCAAAATGTGTTTTTTTTTTTTTTTCCCTGCAAAAGTTAAAGATAACACTTTCCTGTTTTTCCTCTCTTAAGTTAAAAATCGTTACATTGTACATTGATTTGTGCTAAAATTGTAATTTAATTTTGTTCAGGCCCTGATGGCACAATCCTTAGACAAATGGCTTTCAATGATACAGATACTCCACGTTTTTCATTGTCTGGGTGTCATGCGGCTAACTTTAGACAATGACTTAGTGAGCTTTTTATTATTCTTCTGTCCTCAGAAAATCTAATGAAGGGCTCTGAGGGTTTCAAGAAATACCATTAAAGGGAAGCTAGGGTAATCCTATTTTTTTTTTTTTAAATAGATACATTATGTATGTAAAGAAAAAAAATGCTAGCATTGAAAATTGTGTGTCAGTAAAATGATTGCTGACATCCAAGCAATGCCACTGCAAAATCTACAAAAATCTACAAAATCTTCATAAATACCTTTTTTTTTTAAGTTTTCCAGTAGTCACATGGCCAGTCCACCACTTTTCAACTCTAGTGCAGCAATGGCTGAGAGGCATGTGCGCTCAGGGCTGCCGATAGGGGGGGACCACAAGCCCTCCTGTAGGGGGCTCTGGCACACAGGGGGGCCCCAACAACACGGGGAATCGGTGCAGTCGGGTGGAGGGGAAATTACAGAAGGAAGCCCTGTGCAGCTCTCTGCAGAAGCTGAAAGCCAGTTTCTCCCCCTCCTGCCAGCTTTCACCTGCTGCAGGGAGAGACTCAGACACATGGCATCATTCCTGAGATTGCTTCTCCGACACCAATCCCCCTCCCTATTCTGCCTGCTTCTGATCCCCCCCCCCCTTTCACTGTGCTGCCCCCCTCCTGCAGTGCAGCAGGCTTCCCTGTCCTGTAAAAAAATAACAAATTAAAAAAAAAAAAATTAAACATTGACCACTTCTGGACCGGAAGATTTTCCCCCTTAAAGCGGAATTCCGGGCACAGAAACATTTTTTCAGTGAACATGCCCCCGGGACAGTCAGGGCTAGTACATTCCACAATGGCTGGCCTCTGATCTGTCCCGGTTCGCACTTACCTGCAAGAAGAAATACTCACTTATAAAATTTCTTCCACAGCGTTGCCATCTCTGTTGTGGGCAGCTGAAGCCAGCGCGATCCTCTTCTGCGTTCTCTTCCGCGTCTTCTTCTCCCAGAATGCGCCTTCACCGGCCCCTCTCGTCACTTCCAGGGCGGCGTCGCACCGGAAGTGACGAGCGGGGCCGGTGCAGGCGCATTGATCCCTGGGAGCGATGACGTTCAGCTCCCAGGAATCATTGCAAGCCGGAAGAGACGGTGCGGGCCGAGTCCGCAGAGGGAGGAAGTGACGAAAGGTGAGTATTTCTTTCTACAATTACAAGGTAAGTAAAAAAAAATATAATCCTAACTATCCAATTCATTTTCAGGTGAAGCAAAGCAAGCGGATGGGCACAAAATCGATTAGGTCGATTTTGTGCCCGGAACTCCGCTTTAATGACCAGACCATATTTTGTGATTCGGCACCGTGTTACTTTAACTGACAATTGTACGGTCATGCAATGCTGTACCCTAATAAAATTGACGTCCTTTTTTCCCCACAAATAGAGCTTTCTTTTTGTGGTATTTGATCACCTGTGTGATTTTTATTTTTTGCGTTATAAACAAAAAAAGAGCGACAATTTTGAAGAAAAAAACAAAACAATATTTTTCACGTTCTGCATCATCATGTCTCAGAATTTCAGAGTTTTACAATGCCTCATTAGACATGTAGTTCTGCAACAGCTGGAGGTCTGTAGTTTGAAGATCCCTGCTTTACACAATGCACCCCCATATTTTATATTTTACCAAATAATTGGGTATAATATTGTGTGTGCACTAAATTGCATTTTAGTATATTTTTTTCCTGAAAGCATGGCTTTGATGAATAGCTACAAAAATATCACGTGACATAAAAAAAAACAAAAAAAAAAAAAAAAACAAGTTGCAACAGCCACAATTTTTTTCTCCAGGGTCTCTGCTTTCAGAAAGTATAACTGTTTGGAGGGGGGTGGTTAAAGTGATTTCTCGCAGAAAATACAGATTTTAATGTACCGGTATGTGAAACATTTAAAAATTGTCCCGGTACACAAGTGGTTAAACAATGTTTTATATTTTGACAATTTATAAAAAAATTAAATTTTCCACAATAGCATGTATTGCAGGGTGCCTGTTTACATAATTCAACCTAAAACTTAGAAAAAAACACATATGGATGTGTAAATGAATGGCTCCCTGCTTGCTATGTACAGATGGCTCCATCAACATTTTTAGTCATAAAAAGAAAAGCTGAAAACAACAAATTGACTCAAAACAATTATAGTTATTATAGTTTACTTTTTAAAACTTGTGGCAGCCATTCTCAACCAGGGATTTGTAGAAGTTCAAGGGTTGGTCATATTTTATACAATTTTCTTGTACAATTTGTCTTTAGATTTACCAAAACCATATACGGTATATACTCAAGTATAAGCCGACTTTTTTAACATGTTTTTTTATGCTGAAAAAGCCCCTCTCGGCTTATACTTGAGTCACGGTCTCACTTAACTTTTCCCCGGTCCGTGTGCATGCAACGCTGCTGCTCGGGAAAGCCCGTGCACGTTCGGCTATTCTCGGGCAGACGGCGCATGCGCGGTGACGTGTTGGCGCCGGGCAGTGCCATTTTTAAATGTAAGGCGCCTCACCGAAAGGTAAGTGAGACTCCTCCGAAGTCCCTGCATCTCCTCAGTAGATTTAGTGCTGCGGGCATGGTACAGGAAATTCTCCTGTACCATGCCCGCAGCACTTCATCTCCTGTACCATGCCTGTACCATCTGTGCCATGCCTGTACCATCTCTTGTGCCTTGCCTGTACCATCTTCTGTGCCTTGCCTGTACCATCGTCTGTGCCATGCCTGAACCATCTACTGTGCCATCCCTGTACCATCTCCTGTGCCATGCCTGAACCATCTCCTGTGCCATCCCTGTACCATCTCATGTGCCATGCCTGTTCCATCTCCTGTGCCATGCCTGTACTATCTTCTGTACCATGCCTGAACCATCTCCTGTGCCATGCCTGAACCATCTCCCATGCCATCCCTGTACCATCTCCTGTGCCATGCCTGTACCATGTCCTGTGCCATGCCTGTACCATCTCCTGTGCCATGCCTGAACCATCGCCTGTGCCATGCCTGTGCCATCTCCTGTACCATGCCTGAACGATCTCCTTTACCATGCCCACAGCCCTGCATCTCCTGTACCATGTCCACATCCCCTGCACCATGCCAGAGCCCCTGTTTTAGGTCACGTGGTGGTTCAGTTGTGTCATTTCCCACCCTAGGCTTATACTCAAGTTAATATGTTTTCCCAGTTTTTTGTGGTAAAATTAGGTGCCACGGCTTATATTCGGGTCAGCTTACACTCGAGCATATACGGTAATGTGGGATCAAACCTAAATATTTTCAATTTGTATGCAATCAGGCAGGCACTACATAGTTGAAGGTAAATCTAAAAGAAATTGAACAAGAAAATTGCATATTGTATGGTCAGCTTAAGCTTCTTTCAGAGGTTGCTAGTGGTTTCTTAAGCTGTGGCTGACTGACCTCACATTTGATGATGTCTGCAAAGTCCTTGGGTTGGCACCACTTGCCAGAGGCAGTGGCATGATGCCAATTATATTTTTTAGCCTCCTTTAAATGGTGCATTCTTCCTACTGACCATTGTTGCTAGTGATACATTTTTCCTACTGCCCACGCATTTTTTTCCACTAACCCTAGATGAACTGGTTTTAGCAAGGGTTCCCTGAGACCTGAAAATTATTTCAAGGGTTCCACTTGGACAAAAAAGTTGGGAATGGCTGACTTTTGGTAATGTTTTGTATAGTATGTTTTATCACCAATGGCTTATAATGATTACAGATATGGAAACCATTAGCCCTGAGCCTTTGCCATCTGTTGGTTAATTTACAGTACACATCTGCCTCAATCATGAGTGCTTAAATAGACTGCTGGACATTTAGTCTGTGCCTGATTACCGCTTTTGTTTGACTTTTGACTGTCTTCACTAGGGATGATCGAACGGTTCGGGTCGACCATCGGTTCGGCCCGAACATTGGGTGTTCGAGGTTCGGCCGAATTTAGAACTTTTTGCCCAAAAAGTTTGGAATTCGGCAACCAGAACCGCCCAAAATGCAATGCTTCAGGAAATGGGCTTTAAAAGCCCGTGATTGGACCAGAACCATTAGCAAAAGCCAATTGAGGGGGCAGGAGAATGCTAGGAATGTGATTGGAGTGACTAGGGGGTCCCTAGACCAATCATTAGTGAATACGCCCCCCAGTATATAAGATCGCCCCCGCCATATTCCCAGCATTGTTATATTGGACATGGAAGAGAGTGGAAGCAGTTCTGTTAATTTTACTTTAAAAGTGTCATTTAGCTATTTTTAGTGTGAGGAAAGGGATATCTAGTGTAGTTAGAGTGCTCCTTTACACTTAAGTTAGCTTCAAAAATTTAGTTTCTGTAGGGAAAGTGTTAAGTGTCAGGGGACCGTAGTGTAGTGTAGGGTTAACTGACAGTGACTGCTATGGCAGGGTGACAAAACCCTTCCATAGCAGGGTGACCGCTATAGAGAAATGATCATTTCTCTGTGTTGCTTCGGCACAGGTATGTGGCTTCTCACCAGCAAGCATTTTTTAATGCTGCAGGGGCTGCCACTGCCAGTGCTTTTTTGAGGACATGTTTGATGTCAGACATGACATCTGAACATGTGTATAGGGGGTATATATAGACATATATGTCTGAATATATACCCCTAGACATATATAGGTGTGATAGTAGCAGAAATAAATGCTTGCGCTAATGAAATCATTTACAGTAATATATTTCTGCTACTATCACACCTATATATGTCTAGGGGTATATATTCAGACATATATGCCTATATATACCCCCTATACACATGTTCAGATGTTTTGCCTGCCTCAAAAGAACCCCAAAAAATGCCAAAAAAACGCTAGCGTCAAAAAAAAAAAGATGCCCAGGTGTGTTTTTGCTGGCATTTTTTGGGGGGTTTTGGAGGCAGGCAAAACATCAGAACTTGTGCACAGTACCACTATACACAAGTTCAGATGTTTTGCCTGCCTCAAAAGAACCCCAAAAAATGCCAAAAAAACGCTAGCGTCAAAAAAAAAAAAAATGCCCAGGTGTGTTTTTGCTGGCATTTTTTGGGGGGTTTTGGAGGCAGGCAAAACATCAGAACTTGTGCACAGTACCACTATACACAAGTTCAGATGTTTTTCCTGACTGCAAAGAACCCAAAAAAATGCCTTCTATTAAACCGGCAAGGTGTTACAGCAGAGAAGCCATATTCCTGTGCTTAAAGTTTTCTAATACAAACGATCTTTTTTTTTATGGTTCTGGACATGCTACAGAGCTGAAACTTCACATGTACACTTTTTAGACCCCCCAGACACAAAATCACACAAAAAAAAGTTCTTAAAAATTGTCATTTTTGATAAAAAAGCCAATTATTGAAAAAAAAAAAAAAGAGAGATTTTTTGATTTTTACTTTGGTTTTAGTATCTGGGGGGTCTAAAAGGTGTACATGTGAAGTTTCAGCTCTGTAGCATGTCCAGAACCATAAAAAAAAAAGATTGTTTGTATTAGAAAACTTTAAGCACAGGAATATGGCTTCTCTGCTGTAACACCTTGCCGGTTTAATAGCAGGCATTTTTTTGGGTTCTTTGCAGTCAGGAAAAACATCTGAACTTGTGTATAGTGGTACTGTGCACAAGTTCTGATGTTTTGCCTGCCTCCAAAATTCCCCAAAAAATGCCAGCAAAAACACACCTGGGCATTTTTTTTTTTGACGCTAGCGTTTTTTTTGGCATTTTTTGGGGTTCTTTTGAGGCAGGCAAAACATCTGAACTTGTGTATAGGGTGTATATATAGGCATATATGTCTGAATATATACCCCTAGACATATATAGGTGTGATAGTAGCAGAAATATATTACTGTAAATGATTTCATTAGCGCAAGCATTTATTTCTGCTACTATCACACCTATATATGTCTAGGGGTATATATTCAGACATATATGTCTATATATCCCCCCTATACACATGTTCAGATGTTTTGCCTGCCTCAAAAGAACCCCAAAAAATGCCAAAAAAACGCTAGCGTCAAAAAAAAAAAATGCCCAGGTGTGTTTTTGCTGGCATTTTTTGGAGGGTTTTGGAGGCAGGCAAAACATCAGAACTTGTGCACAGTACCACTATACACAAGTTCAGATGTTTTTCCTGACTGCAAAGAACCCAAAAAAATGCCTGCTATTAAACCGGCAAGGTGTTACAGCAGAGAAGCCATATTCCTGTGCTTAAAGTTTTCTAATACAAACAATCTTTTTTTTTTATGATTCTGGACATGCTACAGAGCTGAAACTTCACATGTACACTTTTTAGACCCCCCAGACACTAAATCCAAAGTAAAAATAAAAAAATCTCTCTTTTTTTTTTTTTAATTTTTCAATAATTGGCTTTTTTATCAAAAATGACAATTTTTAAGAACTTTTTTTTGTGTGATTAATAGTTAATGGGGCATGACCCAGAACCCTAGGCACTTTTTAGGGGCATTTATTGGGTTTTAGGGCTTAAAAATGGTGTTTTTTGATTACAGAAGTTCGGGTCCCATTGATTTCAATGGGGTTCTGAAATCCGGGCCGAACTTTCGTGAAGTTCGGGTGTTCTGGTCGAACCGAACTTTTCAAAAGTTCGATCATCCCTAGTCTTCACTAATCAGGATCACTCCTGTGTTTTGGATTGTATTAAAACTATATTTTTTTTATCTCTTCTGACTATCTTCAGCACTTGCTTTTGTCCCACCTGTTAGCCAACCGTCACATCTGGTGACACAGTAGGCCAACCGAACCTCTTGACAAAACTCTTTAATTGCCAATTTGATTTGACACTGATGGTTATACTGCATTCTATTTTGCTGTGCATTTATCCCATTACATACACTCACCGGCCACTTTATTAGGTGCACCTTTATAGTACTGGGTTGAACTCCCTTTTGCCTTCCGAACTGCCTTAATTCTTCGTTTCCAAGTCGTTGGAAACATTCCTCAGAGATTTTGGCCCATACTGACATGATAGCATCAGGCAACTGCTGCAGATTTGTCTGCTGTACATCCATGATGGGAATCTCCCATTCCACCACATCCCAAAGGTGCTCTATTGGATTGAGATCTGGTGAATGTGGAGGCCATTGGAGTACAGTGAACTCATTGTCATGTTCAAGAAACCAGTGGTGAGATGATTGGAGCTTTGTGACATGGTGCATTATCATGTTGGAAGGAGACATCAGAAGATGGGGACACTGCAGTCATAAAGGGATGGACATGGTCAGCAACAATACTCAGGGAGGCCGTGGTGTTTAAACAATGCTCAATCGGTACTAAGGGGCCCAAAATGTGCCAAGAAAATATCCCCCTCACCATTACACCACCACCAGCCTGAACTGGTGATACAAGGCAAGATGGATCCATGCTTTCATGTTGTTTGCACCAAATTCTGACCCTACCATCTGAATGTCACAGCTGAAATCCAGACTCATAAGACCAGGCAACGTTTTTTCCAGTCTTCTATTGTCCAGTTTTGGCGAGCCTGTGTAGATTGTAGACTCAGTTTCCTGTTCTTAGCTGACAGGAGTGGCACTCGGTGTGGTCTTCTGCTGCTGTAACCCATCTGCTTCAGAGTTCAATGTCTTGTGCGTTCAAAGATGGTATTCTGCATACCTTGGATGTAACGAGTGGTTATTTGAGTTACTGTTGCTTTCTATCATCTGGAACCAGTCTGCCCATTCTCCTCTGACATCTAACATCAACAAGGCATTTTCCTCCACACAAGTGCCACTCACTGGATATTTTCTCTTTTTCAGACCATTTTCTGTAAACCCGAGAGATGGTTGTGCATGAAAATCCCAGCAGATCGGCAGATTTTGAAATACTCAGATCAGCCCGTCTGGCACCAACATCTATGCCACGTTCAAAGTCACTAAAATCCCCTTTCTTCCCCGTTCTGATGCTCGGTTTGAACATCAGCAAGTTGTCTTCACCACGTCTAGATGCCTAAATGCATTGAGTTCCTGCCATGTGATTGGCTAATTAGCAATTTGTGTTACCAAGCAATTAAACCCAATAAAGTGGCCGGTGAGTTAAAATCACACCTGAAGAAGATAATAGCAAGTTCTTCTAAGCTGAGGTAGATGAATGATCCTGTGCATCATGGCGTGGCACCCTCACAAGCTGGACCAGCAAAATGTTTTTCTCTAGCTTCTTCCTCAATAGCAAAACAGACTCTGAAGCATTATGGAAATCACTCAGTTGGGGTGATTCTGCTGCTGGCGATTTGTTGCCTCTAACAAATTGCCCTGTCTTAACATGACCCTTGCCCACAACCAAGCCAGGCCTTAAACCTATTTCTAACCCAGCATTCTGTGACGGACCATGAAATATCTCTAGAACATTTCAGAATCTTCTTTTTCTTGCAGACCTAAACTAAAAGAATCCTTTCCTCTTTTAGCACCCCATTACATATTTAATTCATGCCCACAAAGCGTTGTATTGTATCAACATTGTTTTGAAACCATGATAAATAACTAGGCTAAAAGTGCTTTCATGACAAAACTACGTAACTGTGTGCTGGGGCAACCGGTGGCTTTGCATTTGGCTCCGAATGAAGCTTTTAATTAAGCTGACTTCCTCCAAGCCGTCCCATTGATGTCAGATTTGCTGCACATTTTCCTAGGGGTCCCAGAGGGACTCATTAGATAAAGAAGTCTATGCAGATAAAGGGAATATGACTGATTTTAGGTGCTAAAGTTAAAAAAAAAAAGTCTAGTTCATGAATGTATTTGCATTATCTAACAAACTTCAGTGAGAAGCTTTTTTTCTATGCTTTGGATAATGAGTGGTATACAAATGGTATAGCGATGAAGGCACCGTAAATTATTAAGATACTACCTCTATAACTGCAAAGATAGAGGCTTTAACAAGTTCCCATGAATATCAGTTCAACTAGAGCTCATTAACTTCAGTGTACTACAAGCTCATCAATAAGTTAGAGGTTTTTACAAATGCTGAAGTTATAAAATCTGATGCAAGTTTGTGCTAATAGCTAACCATTTGGAAAATGTTTAGACCTAGAATGAGTCATCCAGGGTGAAACAACAGGTTTGTTTTAAGCCTTTAAATATACCCAATGCATGGGCCCCAGGATAGTCTTGCATTACATCATATTTGCCAACTATCCCGGATTTGCCGGGCTAGTCATGCTTTTTACTAAGCTGTAGTGATGAGCCAATGTTCGGTTTGCACCAGAAACATCTCTAGCGAACATACGAACAATCAAAAGTCCTCATTTTAAAGGCTTAAATGTAAGCGACTATTAATCACCCGCTGGCCAGGAGAGATTCAAACCCATAGTCTCTAACTTGCAAGCCTGTTATTCTACCAGCTACGCCACCGAGCCAGCTGGTTAACCTAACACTCTCTCTGCCTAACTAACTTCTATCTGAGTTTGACAGCTCTTTTATAGGGCTCTGACGTCACCAGCGCCTAATAATCCACTGCTCAGGTGCAGTGAATAAATTACTGATGTCAGTAATTTATTCACTGCACCTGAGCAATGGATTATGGGGCGCTGGTGATGTCAGAGCCCTATAAAAGAGCTGTCAAACTCAGATAGAAGTTAGTTA
This sequence comes from Pelophylax lessonae, assembly GCF_965119305.1. Classification (NCBI taxonomy): domain Eukaryota; kingdom Metazoa; phylum Chordata; class Amphibia; order Anura; family Ranidae; genus Pelophylax; species Pelophylax lessonae. The sequence goes on from NC_138774.1 coordinate 25,303,635, forward strand.
GGCAGAGACAGTCTTAGGTTAAACAGCTGGCTCTGTGGCGTAGGTGCTAGAATAACGGGCTTGCAAATGAGAGGCTGTGAATTTTTCTCTGGCCAGCGGATGATTAATATTAATTATGGATTTTAAATAAAACCTATTAAATTAATTATAGATTTGGGGACTCGAAGTTCCCACGATTGGGCGAACAGGCAGTGTTTGAGTCAAACTTAGGTTTGACTCAAACACAAAGCTCATCACTAGTGTTGAGCGAACACGGACTGTATTATTCGTGTTCGTACCGAATAATTGGATTTTTTGTACCCGAACACGGACACGGACACTTTACTGTATGTTCGGGTAAAAATCCGTGTTCGGTCGTTTTATTTCCGGGTTTTGCATGCTTTGGCGCTCTTTTCATGGCGGGCTTTCAACAGCCAATCAACAATCGTTTAACTGGTGTGCCTTAAGCCATCCCAGCCATGCCTGCAAATGTCTCAGTAGCTGTGATTGGCCGTCTGAAGCATGTGACCAAGTCTTTATAAGTTCGAGGCAGCCGCAGCGGCGTCATTATGCTGCTTAGATTCAGGGACAGAGCACACATCAACGTGCTGGCTGCTGATTAGGGAAAGATAGGCAGGAAAAAACCATTTGTGTCCGGATAGAATTGAGGGACAGGTCGGAGTGTTTAGGCAGGGCGAGTTGTAGGCATTTTAGGGATAGAGTCTGCTGAATTATATAGGGTCAGTGTCTTCTACAAACTACAATCGATATTGCTGTGTGGGGGGTGGGGTGAATCTGCACTCAATCCTGATCTACGATCTCTTCTCAATCCTGTTAGGGACAGAGTCTGCTGAATTTTAGGGAAACTGTGTTCTACAAACTACAATCGATATTGCTGTGTGGGGGGTGGGGTGAATCTGCACTCAATCCTGATCTACGATCTCTTCTCAATCCTGTTAGGGACAGAGTCTGCTGAATTTTAGGGAAACTGTGTTCTACAAACTACAATCGATATTGCTGTGTGGGGGGTGGGGTGAATCTGCACTCAATCCTGATCTACGATCTCTTCTCAATCCTGTTAGGGACAGAGTCTGCTGAATTTTAGGGAAACTGTGTTCTACAAACTACAATCGATATTGCTGTGTGGTGTGGGATTGGAGATAGGCAGGTGTCAGTGATCCACATCCATTTTTCTGTGTGTGAGCTGCAGTGAACACAATCTTTTTGGGCTGCAGTGAACACAATCTTTTTGGGCTGCAGTGAACACAATCTTTTTGGGCTGCAGTGAACACAATCTTTTTGGGCTGCAGTGAACACAATCTTTTTGGGCTGCAGTGAACACAATCTTTTTGGGGTGCAGTGAACACAATCCTTTTTGGTGTGCAGTGAACACAATCTTTGTGGGGTGCAGTGAACAAAATCCTTTGTGGGGTGCAGTGAACACAATCTTTTTGGGGTGCAGTGAACAAAATCCTTTTTGGGGTGCAGTGAACAACATCCTTTTTGGGGTGCAGTGAACACAATCTTTTTGGGGTGCAGTGAACAAAATCCTTTGTGGGGTGCAGTGAACACAATCTTTTTGGGGTGCAGTGAACACAATCTTTTTGGGGTGGAGTGAACAACATCCTTTTTGGGGTGCAGTGAACAAAATCCTTTTTGGGGTGCAGTGAACAAAATCATTTTTGGGGTGCAGTGAACACAATCTTTTTGGGGTGCAGTGAACACAATCTTTGTGGGGTGCAGTGAACACAATCTTTTTGGGGTGGAGTGAACAACATCCTTTTTGGGGTGCAGTGAACAAAATCCTTTTTGGGGTGCAGTGAACAACATCCTTTTTGGGGTGCAGTGAACACAATCTTTTTGGGGTGCAGTGAACACAATCTTTGTGGAGTACAGTGAACAGAATCTTTGTGGGGTGCAGTGAACACAATCTTTGGGGGGTACAGTGAACACAATCTTTGTGAGGTGCAGTGAACACAATCTTTGTGGGGTGCAGTGAACACAATCATTGTGGGGTGCAGTGAACTCAATCTTTGTGGGGTACAGTGAACACAATCTCATACTGAAGGTTTGAGGGTGCTGCCTGTTCCATACTCCCCCTACTCCTCATCTAGCCTTTTAGGGGTACAAACAATAGTAATTGGGGCCTAGTGTGGTTGTGTACGTGTGATATACATACACTTTTTTGGGATCATATTTTCTATTCCGCTATTTAATCAAAAACCTTTGGGGATCAGTTAAATTGGGGGATAGTCTGTGTTGGTACGTGTGAGAGAGATCCACCTTTCCAAGTTGTTGGGGTTCATCTCATACTTCTGAAGGTTTGAGGGTGCTGCCTGTTCCATACTCCCCCCTACTCCTAGCCTTTTAGGGGTACAAACAATAGTAATTGGGGCCTAGTGTGGTTGTGTACGTGTGATATACATACACTTTTTTGGGATCATATTTTCTATTCCGCTATTTAATCAAAAACCTCTGGGGATCAGTTAAATTGGGGGATAGTCTGTGTTGGTACGTGTGAGAGAGATCCACCTTTCCAAGTTGTTGGGGTTCATCTCATACTTCTGAAGGTTTGAGGGTGCTGCCTGTTCCATACTCCCCCTACTCCTAGCCTTTTAGGGGTACAAACAATAGTAATTGGGGCCTAGTGTGGTTGTGTACGTGTGATATACATACACTTTTTTGGGATCATATTTTCTATTCCGCTATTTAATCAAAAACCTCTGGGGATCAGTTAAATTGGGGGATAGTCTGTGTTGGTACGTGTGAGAGAGATCCACCTTTCCAAGTTGTTGGGGTTCATCTCATACTTCTGAAGGTTTGAGGGTGCTGCCTGTTCCATACTCCCCCCTACTCCTAGCCTTTTAGGGGTACAAACAATAGTAATTGGGGCCTAGTGTGGTTGTGTACGTGTGATATACATACACTTTTTTGGGATCATATTTTCTATTCCGCTATTTAATCAAAAACCTCTGGGGATCAGTTAAATTGGGGGATAGTCTGTGTTGGTACGTGTGAGAGAGATCCACCTTTCCAAGTTGTTGGGGTTCATCTCATACTTCTGAAGGTTTGAGGGTGCTGCCTGTTCCATACTCCCCCCTACTCCTAGCCTTTTAGGGGTACAAACAATAGTAATTGGGGCCTAGTGTGGTTGTGTACGTGTGATATACATACACTTTTTTGGGATCATATTTTCTATTCCGCTATTTAATCAAAAACCTCTGGGGATCAGTTAAATTGGGGGATAGTCTGTGTTGGTACGTGTGAGAGAGATCCACCTTTCCAAGTTGTTGGGGTTCATCTCATACTTCTGAAGGTTTGAGGGTGCTGCCTGTTCCATACTCCCCCTACTCCTAGCCTTTTAGGGGTACAAACAATAGTAATTGGGGCCTAGTGTGGTTGTGTACGTGTGATATACATACACTTTTTTGGGATCATATTTTCTATTCCGCTATTTAATCAAAAACCTCTGGGGATCAGTTAAATTGGGGGATAGTCTGTGTTGGTACGTGTGAGAGAGATCCACCTTTCCAAGTTGTTGGGGTTCATCTCATACTTCTGAAGGTTTGAGGGTGCTGCCTGTTCCATACTCCCCCTACTCCTAGCCTTTTAGGGGTACAAACAATAGTAATTGGGGCCTAGTGTGGTTGTGTACGTGTGATATACATACACTTTTTTGGGATCATATTTTCTATTCCGCTATTTAATCAAAAACCTCTGGGGATCAGTTAAATTGGGGGATAGTCTGTGTTGGTACGTGTGAGAGAGATCCACCTTTCCAAGTTGTTGGGGTTCATCTCATACTTCTGAAGGTTTGAGGGTGCTGCCTGTTCCATACTCCCCCTACTCCTAGCCTTTTAGGGGTACAAACAATAGTAATTGGGGCCTAGTGTGGTTGTGTACGTGTGATATACATACACTTTTTTGGGATCATATTTTCTATTCCGCTATTTAATCAAAAACCTTTGGGGATCAGTTAAATTGGGGGATAGTCTGTGTTGGTACGTGTGAGAGAGATCCACCTTTCCAAGTTGTTGGGGTTCATCTCATACTTCTGAAGGTTTGAGGGTGCTGCCTGTTCCATACTCCCCCTACTCCTAGCCTTTTAGGGGTACAAACAATAGTAATTGGGGCCTAGTGTGGTTGTGTACATGTGATATACATACACTTTTTTGGGATCATATTTTCTATTCCGCTATTTAATCAAAAACCTCTGGGGATCAGTTAAATTGGGGGATAGTCTGTGTTGGTACGTGTGAGAGAGATCCACCTTTCCAAGTTGTTGGGGTTCATCTCATACTTCTGAAGGTTTGAGGGTGCTGCCTGTTCCATACCCCCCCTACTCCTCATCTAGCCTTTTAGGGGTACAAACAATAGTAATTGGGGCCTAGTGTGGTTGTGTACGTGCGAGATACATACACTTTTTTTGATCATATTTCCTATTCCGCTATTCAATAAAAACCTTTGAGGATCAATTGAATTGCGGGATAGTCTGTGTCGGTACGTGTGAGAGAGATCCACCTTTCCAAGTTGTTGGGGTTCATCTCATACTTCTGAAGGTTTGAGGGTGCTGCCTGTTCCATACCCCCCCTACTCCTCATCTAGCCTTTTAGGGGTACAAACAATAGTAATTGGGGCCTAGTGTGGTTGTGTACGTGCGAGATACATACACTTTTTTTGATCATATTTCCTATTCCGCTATTCAATAAAAACCTTTGGGGATCAATTAAATTGCGGGATAGTCTGTGTCGGTACGTGTGAGATCCACCTTTCCAAGTTTTTGGGGTTCATCTCATACTTCTGAAGCTTTGAGGGTGCTGCCTGTTCCATACTCCTCCTCCTCCTCATCCATCCTTTTAGGTGTACAAACAATAGTAATTGGGGCCTAGTGTGCTTCTGTACGTGTGAGATACATACACATTTTTTGATCATATTTCCTATTCCGCTATTCAATAAAAACCTTTGGGGATCAATTAAATTGCGGAATAGTCTGTGTCGGTACGTGTGAGATCCACCTTTCCAAGTTTTTGGGGTTCATCTCATACTTCTGAAGCTTTGAGGGTGCTGCCTGTTCCATACTCCTCCTCCTCCTCATCCATCCTTTTAGGTGTACAAACAATAGTAATTGGGGCCTAGTGTGTTTCTGTACGTGCGAGATACATACACTTTTTTTGATCATATTTCCTATTCCGCTATTCAATAAAAACCTTTGGGGATCAATTAAATTGCGGGATAGTCTGTGTCGGTACGTGTGAGATCCACCTTTCCAAGTTTTTGGGGTTCATCTCATACTTCTGAAGCTTTGAGGGTGCTGCCTGTTCCATACTCCTCCTCCTCCTCATCCATCCTTTTAGGTGTACAAACAATAGTAATTGGGGCCTAGTGTGCTTCTGTACGTGTGAGATACATACACATTTTTTGATCATATTTCCTATTCCGCTATTCAATAAAAACCTTTGGGGATCAATTAAATTGCGGAATAGTCTGTGTCGGTACGTGTGAGATCCACCTTTCCAAGTTTTTGGGGTTCATCTCATACTTCTGAAGCTTTGAGGGTGCTGCCTGTTCCATACTCCTCCTCCTCCTCATCCATCCTTTTAGGTGTACAAACAATAGTAATTGGGGCCTAGTGTGCTTCTGTACGTGTGAGATACATACACATTTTTTGATCATATTTCCTATTCCGCTATTCAATAAAAACCTTTGGGGATCAATTAAATTGCGGGATAGTCTGTGTCGGTACGTGTGAGATCCACCTTTCCAAGTTTTTGGGGTTCATCTCATACTTCTGAAGCTTTGAGGGTGCTGCCTGTTCCATACTCCTCCTCCTCCTCATCCATCCTTTTAGGTGTACAAACAATAGTAATTGGGGCCTAGTGTGCTTCTGTACGTGTGAGATACATACCCCTTTTTTCGATCATATTTCCTATTCCGCTATTCAATAAAAACCTTTGGGGATCAATTAAATTGCGGGATAGTCTGTGTCGGTACGTGTGAGATCCACCTTTCCAAGTTTTTGGGGTTCATCTCATACTTCTGAAGCTTTGAGGGTGCTGCCTGTTCCATACTCCTCCTCCTCCTCATCCATCCTTTTAGGTGTACAAACAATAGTAATTGGGGCCTAGTGTGGTTGTGTACGTGCGAGATACATACACTTTTTTTGATCATATTTCCTATTCCGCTATTCAATAAAAACCTTTGAGGATCAATTGAATTGCGGGATAGTCTGTGTCGGTACGTGTGAGAGAGATCCACCTTTCCAAGTTGTTGGGGTTCATCTCATACTTCTGAAGGTTTGAGGGTGCTGCCTGTTCCATACTCCCCCTACTCCTCATCTAGCCTTTTAGGGGTACAAACAATAGTAATTGGGGCCTAGTGTGGTTGTGTACGTGTGATATACATACACTTTTTTGGGATCATATTTTCTATTCCGCTATTTAATCAAAAACCTTTGGGGATCAGTTAAATTGGGGGATAGTCTGTGTTGGTACGTGTGAGAGAGATCCACCTTTCCAAGTTGTTGGGGTTCATCTCATACTTCTGAAGGTTTGAGGGTGCTGCCTGTTCCATACTCCCCCTACTCCTCATCTAGCCTTTTAGGGGTACAAACAATAGTAATTGGGGCCCAGTGTGGTTGTGTACGTGTGATATACATACACTTTTTTTGGATCATATTTTCTATTCCGCTATTTAATTTAACTGGGCCTCCATGCGAGACCTGTGTGCCTTGTTGCGCTGTTTTGAGTACTCCACCAACATGGCCAGTGGCAATGACGCCGTTCTCAGCTTAACTATCCCACTTCTATGCCTCCTTGAAAAAACAATTCGGGCGATGATGGAAGAGGATGTGGCACAGGATGAGGAGGAGGAGGAGGATGAAGAGGTAACATTTCCAAGGCTTTCAGGGCAGTCATTCGCAAGGGGCTCCGAGGGTGGGTTCCTGCACACGCAAACGCCAGGGACGCAATTGTCCAGCAGGGGCACAGTTCTGGAGGATGAGGAGGATGAGGAGGAGGAGGAGCTGGAGGAGGAGATGGAACCATGTTCACAGCAGGGTGGCACCCAGGCCAGCTCATGGCCATCACTGGTGCGTGGCTGGGGGGATACAGAGGACACGGACCATACACCTCCCACAGAGGACAGCCTTTCGTCGCCTCTGGGCAGCCTGGCACACATGAGCGATTACATGCTGCAGTGTCTCCACAACGACCGCCGAGTTGCCCACATTCTAACTTGTGCTGATTACTGGGTGGCCACGCTGCTGGATCCCCGTTACAAGGACAACGTACCGTCCTTAATTCACTCACTGGAGCGCGATCGCAAGATGCGCGAGTACAAGCGCACGCTGGTAGACGCCATGCTGCTGGCATTCCCATCTGACAGCGGGGCCACAGTGGAAGCACAAGGCAGAGGAGGAGGAGGAGGAGGTCGCCAACGCAACCAGGGCACCGCCAGCACCTCAGAAGGCAGGGTTAGCATGGCCGAAATGTGGAAAAGCTTTGTCAGCACGCCACAACAAACAGCAGCACCAGCAGCTCAGATGGAACGTCTTAGCAGGAGGCAGCATTTTACCAACATGGTGGAGCAGTATGTGTGCACACGCCTACATGTAGTGAATGACGGGTCTGCCCCCTTCAACTTCTGGGTCTCCAAATTGGGCACATGGCCTGAGCTTGCCCTTTACGCCTTGGAGGTGCTGGCGTGCCCTGCAGCCAGTGTATTATCTGAACGGGTATTTAGCACGGCTGGGGGCGTTATAACAGACAAGCGCAGCCGCCTGTCCAGAGACAATGTGGACAAGCTCACGTTCATTAAAATGAACCAGGCATGGATCCCACGGGACTTTTCCGTACCTTATGCAGAATAGCAATGGATACCGACCTTACCCACCCATTGTTCCATTTTTGCTCTTTCTCACTCTTTTGGGGTGTACCCTCATTTAAAATTTGTGAAAAGAAGCAGTGTTGGCTACCTCGTCCTCCTCCTCAGGGCCAGATTAATGTAGGGTCTATTGGAGCTGCAGCTCCAGGCCCCTACCTTTTATATAGGCCCCGGGTTGGCCATATTCACTGTTACCGCTCTTCTGTCACTTGTAAACACAGAAGTCTGGCTTCTATGCTCGCTTCCCCAGGCAGCACCCTCAGAACCTCCCCACACAGCGTGAAGGCCGGACAAGGAGGGACAGTTGGCGATGCATGGATGTGTTTATGGGCTTCAGAGACAGCATCCCATGTTGAATTAGGCATGCATGGCTGCACCCTTCCTCCTCTGGGTGCATGGCAAGGCACGGCCCTAAGGCCCTTCAAAATCCTCAGCACCAAGCCCATGATGCTGTTAATCCGGCCCTGGTCCTCCTCCACCGCCGCTTCCACCTACACCGCCCATAGGTGTGCGCAGCCTATTGCATTAAGGTGTGCACCCCAAAGTTGAAATACACATGCATGTGTTTGCCAGCAGGGAGAGTAATGTATCGGGGCCATGTACCTGTAGGCAAGGAGAAATAGAGCAGAGCAGGTCCCAGGGAGATCTTTCCCATCTCCTCACTGGCAATGCTATGTGCCCTAGGTGATTAGGGTGTGCCCAGGCACACCCAGCACACCCTGTGCGCACGCCTATGTCACCGCCACATCCACCACCACCTCAACCTCCCTCCTACTCCATATGGGCCTCGTCCTTCAGAGATGAAGAAGAACATTGTTTTATTTTTCTGTTTTTTTTTGTTGTTTTAAGTTATTTCCCTATCCACATTTGTTTGCAGAGCACTTGCCATGCTCTTAATTACGTTTTGCTGCCATTTGCAGCACTCTAGCCCTTTCCTTTGGTGTTTTAGAGCCATTTTAGTGCCTTAAAGTTCGGGTCCCCATTGACTTCAATGGGGTTCGGTGTCCGGGAAAAGTTCGGTAAAAGTCCGGGACACGGACCCGGACTTTTTTTTAAAGTTCGGCCGAACCCGTCGAACACGGACATCTAGGTGTCCGCTCAACCCTACTCATCACTACTAAGCTGTCTCAGGATGGCCCTGTTCTGAGCAGAGTCATGGAACCTGCACTGTGCCCACCTGATCCCAGTAATGTGCCCTCCTGACACCCCTGTACTGTGCCCTTCTGCCTCCACCCCTGTACTGTGCCCTTCTGCCTCCACCCCTGCACTGGTCCCTTCTACCTCCACCCCTGTACTGTTCCCTTCTGCCTCCACCCCTGTACAGGGCCCTTTGTGTTGATTAGTCTTTGATTTATGGAATGCTTTCTTATTGTTTAAAATCTATTTTATTGAAGGTACTAATAAATATATAAAGCAAATAGGTAACTTCCTGCGCTAATCCACCTCACTAACAAGCCCCAAATCCTCAAACAATATCTACAGATAGAAGCTCCTACCCAAAAGCATTCACTAATTCAAATAAAACTCAAACAACCAAAAACTGATAAAGCACTACTTATTACTAAAATACATTAATATAAAATCAATGAAAAATCTTTATGGACCTTGCTTTGTGCACTGGTCTAAAACATTTGGTGGAGGAGGGATTATGGTGTGGGGTTGTTTTTCAGGGAGTGGGCTTGACCCCTTAGTTCCAGTGAAGGGAACTCTTAAAGTGTCAGCATACCAAGACATTTGGGACAATTTCATGCTCTCAACTTTTGTGGGAACAGTTTGGGGATGGCCCCTTCCTGTTCCAACATGACTGCATACCAGTGCACAAAGCAAGGTCCATAAAGACATGGATGAGCAAGGTTGGGGTGGAGGAACATGACTGGCCTACACAGAGTTCTGACCTCAACCTAATAGAACAATTTTGGGATGAATTAGAGCAGACACTGCGAGCCAAGCCTTTTTCTCCAACATCAATGCTTGACCTCACAAATAAGCTTCTGGAAAAATGGTCAAACGTTCCCATAAACACACTCCTTAACCTTGTGGACAGCCTTTCATGAAAAGTTGAAGCTGTTATAGCTGCAAAGGGTGGGCCAACTCAATATTGAACTCTACGGACTAAGACTGTGATGTCATTAAAATTAATGTGCGTGTAAAGGCAGGTGTCCCAATACTTTTGACAACAGAGTGTATATACAGTATATATGGGTTATATAGCCACCTATAAGTGCAGGACACTGGCAAACAATCAGAATTGATGACTCCCTATATAACCCCTCCCACACAGGAAGTATCTCTGTTTTTTTCGCCAGTGTCTAAAAGGTAAAAGTCGCTGTGGAGAGGTGCTCCACATGTTTGTTATGTTTTAAAGAAGAGGAAAGAAGAATATGCTACATACCCCGATCAAAGATAACTGGATCTAAGGGGTTAGCTATCAGATCTGTCTAAAACTGTCAATGGACTACAAAGATGGTACCTGAGCCTTGGGGAGCAGATATGAGGTTTTGCCTGTAACACTGTCCTTTTTAGGCACTGAACTCTAGGATCCGGACCCTTGGAATAACCAAACCCCAGAGGCGCTCCGTGCAGGGTGCTCTACAGGTCCAAGGCCGTGGCCCCTCTTATATAGGGGACCCAGTCCTTGAAGGTCTCCAAGACAAATCTCGCTGTGATGGGTGAAGATTGGATTCTTGCTTATAGCAGATTCCTGCGGTGGGACTGGTGAGTCCATTTTAAATATTTACACAGCAAACAAACCTTAAAGGTAAAAATTGCAAACTGTCAATATTTTATGCACTGTTCCCTTTAATAGGATTATAGAGACTTGTGCCAAGTGTGTTTCTGATTATATTTACATTTATTGCAGCAGGTTTATGCAAATGTATGTTTTAAAGGATGTTGTTATTACACTGTTTCTTATCCTGAGCTGACCACTTCAATCGTATCAGCTGTGACAAACAAGATTCAGCCTAAGCTGCTCTCACCCCATTTGTTTGTTGTAATCGCCCTGGCGCATAAACGCCCGCATGTTCGTCTCTGCCTTAAATGCATGTCTACGGTGCAGGCCTGGGCGTGTTCTAACGCAATTTGAAGTGCACGTGGATGCTACATACCACACCGCACATGCATAAAAGGGCACGTTCTACAAGGAACTGTCTCCAACACACTAGCCTCTGTCACAGGCTGAAAGGTACGAAGAGCAGCAGCAGCTGGGTTGCGTGAGTCACTGTGGGTTTATGTTACTGGCACAAACAGGTCTTGCATCTGGGGATAATCAGTGCTGTGTGCATTAGGCTGTATAAGCCTGGCACAAGCCTTGAGTACACTTAAAAGTAAGTACTTCAAGTTTGTCTTGCTGTAAAGCAATGTCTGGCCAAAAAAAGGGCTGGAGGGAGCACAGGTGGAAATGGCACTATGATGCCATTGTCAGGCCTTGAAGGTCCTAGTCATGCTTCCATTGTGTCTACTCCTCCTGATAAGCCAGAGGCAACTAGCCAATCTGAGCCATTACAGTTGTCAGGCATAGTAGCTACTCCATGTTCTTCTGCCTCAGCCTATGTTACCAGGGAACGATTTGGCATCGGCATTAGCCAGCCTGGAGGGTAGGATTGCTGACATGATTGCAGCACCACATGGAGGAAAGAAACGGGATAGATCCTCCTCTCCTGAGCCACCCCTTGAATCAGTTCAGGATTGGGCAGAGGATGTGGAAGATGTAGCTGATGGTAACCTTATGGAAGGTCAAGCTGAAGTTTCCACTTCCGGGGAGTCAAAGTCAGAGGAGTCTCTATCAGCCTCTCAATCCCAGAGATTGTTTATTCAGTCTCTTACTGAGATGGTCTGGTCTGGATATAAATTTCCTCCCCTAGTGACAAATGAAGCCTCTTTTTCCTCTCTAGGCTCGTTGCGCCCTCCTCAAAGTCCTTGGACATTTTCCATACATCTGCTTTTGGAGCAAGTGTATAATGATTGGGATCATCCTGATATGATTTTTGTTCCTCCTAAGGCCCCTTTCACATGGGCGCTCCGTATGTCCGTATATCACCCCATCCGTTTGTGGGTGATATACGGACATAATGCATGTCAATGGGATTGCGGATGTCAGCGGATGACCATCTGCTGACATCTGATTTGAGTCCTTTCAGTTCTGTTCCGTTTTTTGGAACGGAACAGAACCCTATTTTTTCTTCCGTTTAAAAAATGGAATGGACGCAAAATAGGATGTCAGCGGTGTTATGCGCTGACATCCGCAATCCCATAGACGTACATTATGTCCGTATATCATCCGCAAACAGATGGGATGATATGCGGATATATGGACCGGATGACACCAGTGCGCACGGTTCTTTTGACCAGAAAACTAGTATTTTTGATTGTGATAACTTCAGCTAGAAGGCTATCAGAACTAGCAGCTCTTTCCTGTAAAGAGCCATTCTTGATATTTTATCCAGATAGGGGGATTTTACGCCCACACCCAAATTCTTGTCCAAGGTAGTGTCCGCCTTTCATTTGAATCAGGACATTATACTCTATTTTTTTCCAGATCCTCACTCAGAGGAGGAAAAGTTATTACATTCTCTTGATGTAGTGCGTGCACTTAAGTTTTACTTAAAGGAGACCGTTCAGATTCGTAAGACCGAGAGCTTGTTTGTGCTGCCAGAAGGGCCCAAAAAGGGGTTGGCAACATCTAAATTTCTTTTGGACGATTTCTTGTTGGATTCGCCAGGTTATTACCCAGGCGTATGATTTAGTAGGAAAGGTTCCAACTTTTCCTGTAAAGGCACATTCTACCAGAGGAATAGGTGCCTTTTGGGCACATCGCCATCAAGCCTCTTTGGCTCAGATTTGCAAGGCTGCCACCTGGTCGTCGGTGCATACGTTCACTCCTTTCTACAGAGTGGATGTTGGGACCCAGGAGGAGTCTGCTTTTTTTCCACAGTGTTCTGCAGGCGGCGGTGTAATCCTTCTTGTTGGGTCAGATGGCAGTAATTTTTGGTGTCCCCCCTTCCCTCAGATGCATTGCTTTGGGACATCCCATATGTTATGGTTTATGGCTCTGTGTCCCGTGATGTATGAAAAGAAAAATGGATTTTTAATTCAAACTTACCTGAAAAATCAATTTCTTGAAGTGCATCATGGGACACAGAGGTCCCTCCCCTCTTCTATGGGGTCTTTGCTTGCAACAAAACTAAGGTACTTCCTGTGTGAGAGGGGTTATATAGGGGGTCATTAATTCTGATTTGTCTGGTTGCCAGTGTCCTTCACCTATAGGTGGCTATAGAACCCATATGTTATGATTTATGGCTCCTGTGTCCCGTGATGTACTTCAAGAAATGGATTTTACAGGTAAGTATGAATTAAAAAAAAAAAAAAAATATATATATATATATATATATATATATGACACATTTTTTTTTGTTCACACATACTGTCAACATAGTGACAATACACTACTCAGTAAAGGTGATTGGAATTTATTTATTTTTTTCTTTTTACACTGAGAGTGTTGTACAGTGATGATCAATGAAAATGAATTGTTTTAGCTGTCATGAATGGATTTTATTCATGACGTATTCGTTTAACTGTTGCTGTGATTGGCTACAGCTATCATATGGTACAGAACCACTGTTATTGTCCCTGTACCATGTGATCACTGTGCCCAACCACAGAGATTACAATAGTAAGCAATGCTGTCATGAATGAAAGCCATGCATGACAGTTGTTTACTAGTGATCATGTCAATATCTGTGATTGGTCACAGCAATCAAATGGCTCCTGAGCCAAGCACAGCAGCCTGGTACCAGTCACTGTAATCTGCTATGTTCAGTGGAGTCAGAGATAGAGATGCTGTGTGTCCGAGGGGGGCGCACGCGGGGCACATGAGCAGAAGGTTGTCATGTGACATCCATCCAGTACAATAGAGCACCCGCTGGGCCATATTATTAAAATAGGCCAGGCAAAAAGTGGTTGAAAAATCTGAATCCCAGCATCCTAAGGTGGTTGCCTAAGCAGCCTAATGCTAGCGCCTGCCCTTTATGGGGGAATGCCCTGCCAAAGATGCTGTATGCCAAATTTTAGGTTCATTGTGGTGCATTTGGACAGCCTTTTCAAATGAATATGCAACTAGAGTCGGGTGAATGGTTTGGCCCGAGCATGAGTTTGGGACGAACATTGGCTGTTCACTCTGTTCAGATACTGCCCAAATTTGCAGGGTGTTTGCCTTGCAGAAAGCCTTGAAATGTACTGCACGCTGCACATTGCAGTCTGCGCCCTGATTGGGCAAAGCTTTGCCCAATCAAGGTACAGTAAAAGCTGGATGTTAAGGAACGGGGCCACCCTCCTAAACCCTACCAGGCCACATGCCCTCAACATAGGGGGGGTGCTTTGGGGCCGGGGGGGGGGGTGGCGGCTCTGCACCTTGTCCCTATGTTGATGGGGACAAGGGTTTCTCCCCCCCCCAACCCTGGGCTGTGGTTGTGCGGGTCTGCTGGCGGGGGCTTATTGGAATCTGGAAGCCCCCTTTAACAAGGGGACCCCCAGATCCCAGCCTCCCATGTGATATGAGTATGGGGTAAATAGTACCCTACCCATTCACCACAAAAGAGTCAAAATAAATAAAAACAATACACAGGTTGTTGACAAATCCTTTATTAAAAATACATGTAGATTCCTTGTCAATCACCAAGCCTGCTGCACCACTGACCCAAAAAAGAAAAAAAATAGTTCCCCCCTGTAAAGACAAACTGCCCAATGGCTGGCTTGCCATTTAACAGTTCTTATATAGGTAAGGGCAGGCCACCTGACAACGTCACCTGGTGGCATCCCCCCCTTGTGATGTCACGGACGGTGGTGTATTTAGGTTTTGTGCTGCCCTAGGCCTGACTAAACTTGTGCACCACCTAAATGAAATATGGCCCACCCCTTCCTGTAAAGGCCACACTTCTTTCTGTTTATGACCCGCCCTGTCATCTGTAAACCACAGACCACAACCACGGTCTATCAGAGCCCATCAGTGCAGCCTTATCAGTGCCCATTAGGGCAGCCTCATCAGTGCCCATCAGTGCAGCCTCATCAGTACAGCATATCAGTACAGCCTCATCAGTGGCCACCAGTACAGTCTATTAGTGCATCATATCAGTGCCACCTCATCAGTGTCCATTAGTGCAGCCTATTAGTGCCCATCAGTGCCCATCAGGGCACCATATCAGTGCAGCCCCATCAGTGAAGCTTATCAGTGCCGCCTTGTGCCCATCAGTGCAGCCTCATCAGTGCAGCATATCAGTGCTGCCTTATCAATGCAGCCTCATTTGAGCCCATCAGTGCAGTTTATCAGTACCCACCATTGGCAACTCATTAGTGGCCATCAGAGCAGCATATTAGTGCCCATCAGTGCAGCATATCAGTGCTGCCATATTAGTGCAGCCCCATCAGTTCTTTTAAGATATTTGGACTTCTTGGTGTTTGCCGCTACTGATTGTAATCCTAGGATTATGTCACGTATTTGAATAATAAATAGAAAGTCCATAGTCATTATACAAATAAGTGAAATAATCAGTGGCAGCAAACACAAGTCTAAATTTTTTGCTGCCCCCCTACAAAGTGCTGCCCTAGGCCTGGGCCTTGTTGGCCTAGGCCAAGATACAGCACTGGTCACAGACTGTCAAACGGCAAGCCTGCCATTCTGCGGTTTGCCTTAGTTGACAGTGGAGCGTTTTTTTTATTTTACGGGTCAGTGGGTGTGGCGGCAGGTGTTGTGGCTGATCACCCCCCATGCCATTTAAAAAAAAAAAAAAGTTGGCTTTTTTTTTTACATTTTTCTATTGCCGGCATTTTTGCTACAGCAGTTTCTTTACACAGTACGGATGTGCCACTTTACAGGCAGACTAAGGGGACCTCCTCAGGCATCATTAAAATCACTGCTGCTGTAAAAACGATCATTGATTAATGTCTCCCAGGGCAATACCTGAACCCCCATACCCCTTTTATGGTCAGTTACTTATAAATACACTGCTCAAAAATTGAAGAAACACTTTTGAAAACACATCAGATCTCAATGGGTAAAAATATCATGCTGGATATCTATACTGATATAGACTGGGTAATGTGTTAGGAAAGAAAGGATGTCACAACATTGTTTGATGGAAATGAAAATTATCAACCTACAGAGGGCTGAATTCAAAGACACCCCAAAAATCAAAGTGAAAAAATGATGCAGCAGGCTAGTCCATTTTGCCGAGATTTCATTGCAACAATTCAAAATAGTACTCAATAGTTTGTATGGCCCCTACATGCTTGTATGCATACCTGACCATGTCGGGGAATGCTCCTAATGAGAGGACGGATGGTGTGTTGGGGGTATTTCATCCCAGATCTGGACCAGGCAATCACTGAGCTCCTGAACAGACTGAGGTGCAACCTGGCAGCATCGGATGGACTGAAACATAATGTCCCAGAGGTGTTCTATTAGAATTAGGTCAGGCCTAGGTTAGGTGGGGGCCATTCAATGGTATCAATTCCTCATCCTCTAGGAACTTGCCGCATACTCTCGCTACATGAGGCCGGGCATTGTTGTGCACCAGGAGGAACCCAGGACCCACTGCACCAACGTAGGGTCTGACAATGGGTCCAAGGATTTCATCCCGATACCTAATGGCAGTCAGGGTGCCATTGTCTAGCCTGTAGAGGTCTGTGCGTCCTTCCATGGATAGGTCTCCCCAGACCATCACTGACCCAACACCAAACGGGTCATGCTGAACAATGTTACAGGCAGCATAGCGTTCTCCACGGCTTCCCCAGACCCTTTCACATCTGTCACTTGTGCTCAGGGTGAACCTGCTCTCATCTGTGAAAAGCACAGGGCGCCATGGGCAGACCTGCCAATTCTGGTGCTCAATAGGAAATGCCAATCTAGTGTCACGGTGGTGGGCAGTGAGCACAGGGCCCACTAGAGGATGCCGGGCCCTCAGGCCATCCTCGTGAAGTCTGTTTCCAATTGTTTGGTCAGGGACATTTACACCAGTGGCCTGCTGGAGGTCATTTTGTAGGGCTCTGGCAGTGCTCATCCTGTTCCTTCTTGCACAAAGAAGCAGATACCGGTCCTACTGATGGGTTAAAGCCGAGTTCGGCCTCCCCCTCCACCCCCTCCAAAATTTAAAGTCAGCAGCTACATATACTGTAGCTGCTGATTTTTAATATTAGGACACTTACCTGTCCTGGAGTCCAACGATGTCGGCATCGCAGCCGATGTTTCCATCGGCTGTCAGGTGCTGGCGCCACCATTGCCAGTAAGGGAACCCAGCAGTGAAGCCTTGCGCGAAGCACGCTGCACATTTGGATTGGCCGGCGGCGGGGGAAGGAGGAGGGGGCCAAAATTCAGAGGGATGGCGCTGCGGCGCCGTCTCCCAGAAGTAGGGAAGGGTACCTGTCAAAAACAGGTGCCCGTCCCCCCCCCCGTACCCCCCCTCAAGGGGGTCAAATGTGGCACTGGAGGGGGGGAGGAAGCAAAGGAACGGAAGTTCCACTTTTGGGTGGAACTCCGCTTTAAGGACCTTCTACTGCCTGGTCTAGTTCTCCTAGAGTAACTGCCTGTCTTTTGGAATCTCTTCCATGCTCTCGAGACTGTGCTGGGAGAGACAGCAAACCTTCTGGCATTGGCACGTATTGATGTGCGATCTTGGAGGAGTTGGACTGCCTGTGCAACCTCTATAGCAGTGTTTCTAACTCCAGTCCTCAGGGCACACTAACAGACCAGATTTTAAGTATTACCTTGGGGAGATGCAGACTAGAATACTGCAATCACTGAGCAGCAAATTATATCACCTGTGATGTATTTCAGTTTTCTTGCAAACCTGGCCTGTTAGTGTGCCCTGAGGACCGGAGTTGAGAAACACTGCTCTATAGGGTCAAGTTATTGCCTCATGCTACCAGTAGTTACACTGACCCACAGTCAGAAAAGATGAGCAGGGGGAAAAAAAATGTCAGTGGCCTCCACCTGTAAAACCATTCCTGTTTTGGAGGTCATCTCATTGTTGCCCATCTAGTGCACCTGTTGGTAATTTCAATAACACCAAAGCAGCTGAAACTGATTGCCAACCCCCTCTGCTAGTTAACTGACCAGATCAATATCACAGGAGTTTAATTGACTTATGAGGCTATACTCTGAATAAAAAGTGTTCCTTTAATTTTTTTGAGGAGTGTATATATTTACCTTCAAAATCGGGACTTTTGATTTTTCAAATTTGGCTCCCAAAGACTTCAATGGGGTTCGTCGTTCAGGTCAGAACTTTTTCTCTGTTCGAGAGTTCTGGTGCGAACCGAACAGGGGAATATTCGGCCCACCTCTATATGCAACGCATGTTAATGCATGACAAAATGTGTTTTATCGCTCGTACATTTAACATACTGTAGTGGACCAGGCTAGTGTGAATGGGTCCCTATAGGTGGAGCCTGGTAAGTTGAGGCTTCTTAAAACCTTGTTTTAATAGCAAGGTTTGCTTTAAGAGAATTGGAGGAGCAAAAGTTTTACAAAGAAAACTCTACGCCGCTGATTTCCCTCAGGGGGCAATTGCCGGCACTGTGCGGTATCATCTATTGAGCATTCAGTCCTTTTGTCATTATCACGTGTATAAAAGTAAGGATAATTTAATAAGGTGCAGAGTACACCGTGCTTATTACATTATTTGATATGATTTATAATACTGTTTGATATAATTTATAATGTTATTTGATATGATTTATTTGCACAATGCAATTAGGGTACATTTGGTGACAGACAGGGGGAGCAGAATATAAAGAGAGGAACTTCATCATTTAATACAAAGCCTGACATATATTTCTGTGTCTGAATACAACTGAATAGAATGACCTTTTAACAGATTTGTATTATGTTATATCAAATTGAAAAAGGGGAATATAGCCATATCCCAGTTTTTCTTCTAGATATATGTGTGAATATAGTCAGTTCAAAGCAGAACTGAGGCCAGGATGAAGATAATAAATTATTCTCATAACAACCAGTGAATATGTGTCAAAAGAAGCCCTCACTGATCCTTGTTTTCGCCAGAACTGTGGTGTAATTCATCCTAAGCTGCAGCTCAGCACTGCTTCCCCCTTCTGGCAGTGACTTGGCAGCCTGCCAGACTTCTAATCTCCAATCTGCTGTGTGGATGCACAAGAAGGGGAGTAAGAAGAGTGCTGAAAATGGATATGAATGGATTCACTGCCTCTTTTGTAAAGATTGAGGGTGAATTGTTTCATCATCCCTGCAGCCAGGGGCGTATCCACTGCAAGGCAAAAAAGGCATCTGCCTTGAGGGGAATTTTTCAAGGGGTGGCGCCACCCCCAGGCAGAAAGGACACTACGAGCAGTAGCATTGCTATGGGGGTGTAGACAGTACTCAAGTGACACCTGCCAGAGGGTTAACAGCAGTGGTGGCCACGGACTGACTGTTAGGTGACAGTGGAGCAAAGTGGAAGCAGGAGGCGGTGGTGGCTGCAACCTCCGAACCCAGAATTAGCTTACTTTCTCTCTCTCTACCCCCACCTTTCCCCCCTCCCTCCCTCCCTCTCTCTGTCACCCCTCTCTCTCTCCCCCACCTGTTCCCCCCTCCCTCTCTCCCCTACCTGTTCCCCCCTCCCTCTCTCTCTCATCCCTCTCTCTTTCACCCCCTCTCCCTCTACCCCCACCTGTTCCCCCTCCCTCTCTCTCTCTTCCTCACTCTCTCACCCTCCCTCTCTCTCACCCCCACCTGTTCCCCTTCCCTCTCTCTCTCATCCCTCTCTCTCTCACTCCCTCTATCTCTCTCTACCCCACCTTTCCCCATTCCTCTCTCTCTCTCTCTCCCCCACCTTTCCCCCTCCCTCTCTCACTCCCCCCTCTTTCTCTATCTCCCCCCCTCTCTCTCCCCCACCTCTTACCCCCTCCCTCTCTCCCCCCTTTCCCCCTCTCTCTCTCACGCCCTATCCCCCCTCTCTTTCACCCCCCCCTTCTCTCTCACCCTCTCTCTCTTGTGCCCACCTCTGAAGAGGTAAGGATCTAATAGGAAGAATAGGTGAAGCCTTAAGTGAAAGGGGTGGGGTTCACAGATGAAGAGGTTGATCTTAAACAGGAAGGGGTGGGATCAATTAACCACTTTACCACCGGAGGATTTTGCTGTCTTAAGTCCAGGCCACTTTTTGCGATTCGGCACTGTGCGACTTTAACTGACAATTGCGCGGTCGTGCGACACTGTACCCAAACGAAATTTACGTCCTTTTTTCCACAAACAGAGCTTTCTTTTGGTGGCATTTGATCACTTGTGCAATTTTTACTTTTTGCGCTATAAACAAAAAAACGTTTATTTTGAAAAAATAACAATATTTTTAACATTTTTTTATATGAAATCCCCCCCCCCCCCAAAAAAATGTAAAAATCAAATTTTTTTTACATTTTTGCCCAATTTGTTTTCTGATACCTATGTTTGGTAAAAAAAATTACAATAAGCGTATTTTGATTGGTTTGCGCAAAAGTTATTGCGTTTACTAACTAAGGGAAAGATTTCTGTCATTTTTGGTGTTTTTTTTTTAACGAGTAATGGCGGCGATCTGCGTTTTTTTTTGCGGGACTGTGACATTGCGGCGGACAGATCGGACCCTTGACTGACATTTTTGACACTTTTGGGGGTACCAGTGACATTACTGCAGTAATCAGTGCTATATATATGCACTGTTACTGTAAAAATGACACTGGCAGGGAAGGGGGTTAATTTTATTGGAGAGGGAGGGGTTAATGTATGCCTGGTGCTTACTAACGTGTGTGGGGGGAGGTGACTGAGTGAGTCTGGGACAGATCGCATGTTCAGCTATGCTGAACACTGCAATCTGTCACTCCCTGTCACTTAGGAGATCCGCCCGCTCTGTTTACACAGGCGGGCGGATCTCCAAACTAGATTCCCCGACGATCGGGGAAGAGCAGCGGCGATCGCCACCGCTCCTCCCCTGGCCCGACTCCCGCTGTGACTGAAAACAGCGGGAGCGCGCCTCCGGCGGCGCGCGAGCGCCGCCTACAGGGGGAGGAGTCCAGCGACGTAGTACTACGTCGCTGGACGATAACGAACCACTTTGCCGCAGTACGGTCAACGGTCGGCAAATGGTTAAGATGGGGGGGGGGGGTTGCCTGATTATAGTCTTGCCTAGGGCAGCATAAAACCAAAATACTCCACTGCCTGCAGCTACTAGAGTCAATAATGATTTGTTTCAAAACAAATATCCATTCGGTCCCCCCCCCCCCCAGTCCTCATGCTAATCCTAATTATATATATATATATATATACAAAAAGCAAACTAAATGCCCAGATACTTACCTGAATCTATAGACATATGACTAGGGTTGAGCGGACACCTAGATGTCCGTGTTCGACGGGTTCGGCCGAACTTTAAAAAAAAGTCCGGGTCCGTGTCCCGGACTTTTACCGAACTTTTCCCGGACACCGAACCCCATTGAAGTCAATGGGGACCCGAACTTTAAGGCACTAAAATGGCTCTAAAACACCAAAGGAAAGGGCTAGAGTGCTGCAAATGGCAGCAAAACGTAATTAAGAGCATGGCAAGTGCTCTGCAAACAAATGTGGATAGGGAAATAACTTAAAACAACAAAAAAAAACAGAAAAATAAAACAATGTTCTTCTTCATCTCTGAAGGACGAGGCCCATATGGAGTAGGAGGGAGGTTGAGGTGGTGGTGGATGTGGCGGTGACATAGGCGTGCGCACAGGGTGTGCTGGGTGTGCCTGGGCACACCCTAATCACCTAGGGCACATAGCATTGCCAGTGAGGAGATGGGAAAGATCTCCCTGGGACCTGCTCTGCTCTATTTCTCCTTGCCTACAGGTACATGGCCCCGATACATTACTCTCCCTGCTGGCAAACACATGCATGTGTATTTCAACTTTGGGGTGCACACCTTAATGCAATAGGCTGCGCACACCTATGGGCGGTGTAGGTGGAAGCGGCGGTGGAGGAGGACCAGGGCCGGATTAACAGCATCATGGGCTTGGTGCTGAGGATTTTGAAGGGCCTTAAGGGCCGTGCCTTGCCATGCACCCAGAGGAGGAAGGGTGCAGCCATGCATGCCTAATTCAACATGGGATGCTGTCTCTGAAGCCCATAAACACATCCATGCATCGCCAACTGTCCCTCCTTGTCCGGCCTTCACGCTGTGTGGGGAGGTTCTGAGGGTGCTGCCTGGGGAAGCGAGCATAGAAGCCAGACTTCTGTGTTTACAAGTGACAGAAGAGCGGTAACAGTGAATATGGCCAACCCGGGGCCTATATAAAAGGTAGGGGCCTGGAGCTGCAGCTCCAATAGCCCCTACATTAATCTGGCCCTGAGGAGGAGGACGAGGTAGCCAACACTGCTTCTTTTCAAAAATTTTAAATGAGGGTACACCCCAAAAGAGTGAGAAAGAGCAAAAATGGAACAATGGGTGGGTAAGGTCGGTATCCATTGCTATTCTGCATAAGGTACGGAAAAGTCCCGTGGGATCCATGCCTGGTTCATTTTAATGAACGTGAGCTTGTCCACATTGTCTCTGGACAGGCGGCTGCGCTTGTCTGTTATAACGCCCCCAGCCGTGCTAAATACCCGTTCAGATAATACACTGGCTGCAGGGCACGCCAGCACCTCCAAGGCGTAAAGGGCAAGCTCAGGCCATGTGCCCAATTTGGAGACCCAGAAGTTGAAGGGGGCAGACCCGTCATTCACTACATGTAGGCGTGTGCACACATACTGCTCCACCATGTTGGTAAAATGCTGCCTCCTGCTAAGACGTTCCATCTGAGCTGCTGGTGCTGCTGTTTGTTGTGGCGTGCTGACAAAGCTTTTCCACATTTCGGCCATGCTAACCCTGCCTTCTGAGGTGCTGGCGGTGCCCTGGTTGCGTTGGCGACCTCCTCCTCCTCCTCCTCTGCCTTGTGCTTCCACTGTGGCCCCGCTGTCAGATGGGAATGCCAGCAGCATGGCGTCTACCAGCGTGCGCTTGTACTCGCGCATCTTGCGATCGCGCTCCAGTGAGTGAATTAAGGACGGTACGTTGTCCTTGTAACGGGGATCCAGCAGCGTGGCCACCCAGTAATCAGCACAAGTTAGAATGTGGGCAACTCGGCGGTCGTTGTGGAGACACTGCAGCATGTAATCGCTCATGTGTGCCAGGCTGCCCAGAGGCAACGAAAGGCTGTCCTCTGTGGGAGGTGTATCGTCCGTGTCCTCTGTATCCCCCCAGCCACGCACCAGTGATGGCCATGAGCTGGCCTGGGTGCCACCCTGCTGTGAACATGGTTCCATCTCCTCCTCCAGCTCCTCCTCCTCCTCATCCTCCTCATCCTCCAGAACTGTGCCCCTGCTGGACAATTGCGTCCCTGGCGTTTGCGTGTGCAGGAACCCACCCTCGGAGCCCCTTGCGAATGACTGCCCTGAAAGCCTTGGAAATGTTACCTCTTCATCCTCCTCCTCCTCCTCATCCTGTGCCACATCCTCTTCCATCATCGCCCGAATTGTTTTTTCAAGGAGGCATAGAAGTGGGATAGTTAAGCTGAGAACGGCGTCATTGCCACTGGCCATGTTGGTGGAGTACTCAAAACAGCGCAACAAGGCACACAGGTCTCGCATGGAGGCCCAGTTAAATTAAATAGCGGAATAGAAAATATGATCCAAAAAAAGTGTATGTATATCACACGTACACAACCACACTGGGCCCCAATTACTATTGTTTGTACCCCTAAAAGGCTAGATGAGGAGTAGGGGGAGTATGGAACAGGCAGCACCCTCAAACCTTCAGAAGTATGAGATGAACCCCAACAACTTGGAAAGGTGGATCTCTCTCACACGTACCAACACAGACTATCCCCCAATTTAACTGATCCCCAAAGGTTTTTGATTAAATAGCGGAATAGAAAATATGATCCAAAAAAAGTGTATGTATATCACACGTACACAACCACACTAGGCCCCAATTACTATTGTTTGTACCCCTAAAAGGCTAGATGAGGAGTAGGGGGGGTATGGAACAGGCAGCACCCTCAAACCTTCAGAAGTATGAGATGAACCCCAACAACTTGGAAAGGTGGATCTCTCTCACACGTACCAACACAGACTATCCCCCAATTTAACTGATCCCCAAAGGTTTTTGATTAAATAGCGGAATAGAAAATATGATCCAAAAAAAGTGTATGTATATCACACGTACACAACCACACTAGGCCCCAATTACTATTGTTTGTACCCCTAAAAGGCTAGGAGTAGGGGGAGTATGGAACAGGCAGCACCCTCAAACCTTCAGAAGTATGAGATGAACCCCAACAACTTGGAAAGGTGGATCTCTCTCACACGTACCAACACAGACTATCCCCCAATTTAACTGATCCCCAAAGGTTTTTGATTAAATAGCGGAATAGAAAATATGATCCAAAAAAAGTGTATGTATATCACACGTACACAACCACACTAGGCCCCAATTACTATTGTTTGTACCCCTAAAAGGCTAGATGAGGAGTAGGGGGGGTATGGAACAGGCAGCACCCTCAAATCTTCAGAAGTATGAGATGAACCCCAAAAACTTGGAAAGGTGGATCTCTCTCACACGTACCAACACAGACTATCCCCCAATTTAACTGATCCCCAAAGGTTTTTGATTAAATAGCGGAATAGAAAATATGATCCAAAAAAAGTGTATGTATATCACACGTACACAACCACACTAGGCCCCAATTACTATTGTTTGTACCCCTAAAAGGCTAGGAGTAGGGGGAGTATGGAACAGGCAGCACCCTCAAACCTTCAGAAGTATGAGATGAACCCCAACAACTTGGAAAGGTGGATCTCTCTCACACGTACCAACACAGACTATCCCCCAATTTAACTGATCCCCAAAGGTTTTTGATTAAATAGCGGAATAGAAAATATGATCCAAAAAAAGTGTATGTATATCACACGTACACAACCACACTAGGCCCCAATTACTATTGTTTGTACCCCTAAAAGGCTAGATGAGGAGTAGGGGGGGTATGGAACAGGCAGCACCCTCAAATCTTCAGAAGTATGAGATGAACCCCAAAAACTTGGAAAGGTGGATCTCTCTCACACGTACCAACACAGACTATCCCCCAATTTAACTGATCCCCAAAGGTTTTTGATTAAATAGCGGAATAGAAAATATGATCCAAAAAAAGTGTATGTATATCACACGTACACAACCACACTAGGCCCCAATTACTATTGTTTGTACCCCTAAAAGGCTAGATGAGGAGTAGGGGGGGTATGGAACAGGCAGCACCCTCAAACCTTCAGAAGTATGAGATGAACCCCAACAACTTGGAAAGGTGGATCTCTCTCACACGTACCAACACAGACTATCCCCCAATTTAACTGATCCCCAAAGGTTTTTGATTAAATAGCGGAATAGAAAATATGATCCAAAAAAAGTGTATGTATATCACACGTACACAACCACACTAGGCCCCAATTACTATTGTTTGTACCCCTAAAAGGCTAGATGAGGAGTAGGGGGGGTATGGAACAGGCAGCACCCTCAAACCTTCAGAAGTATGAGATGAACCCCAACAACTTGGAAAGGTGGATCTCTCTCACACGTACCAACACAGACTATCCCCCAATTTAACTGATCCCCAAAGGTTTTTGATTAAATAGCGGAATAGAAAATATGATCCAAAAAAAGTGTATGTATATCACACGTACACAACCACACTAGGCCCCAATTACTATTGTTTGTACCCCTAAAAGGCTAGATGAGGAGTAGGGGGGGTATGGAACAGGCAGCACCCTCAAATCTTCAGAAGTATGAGATGAACCCCAAAAACTTGGAAAGGTGGATCTCTCTCACACGTACCAACACAGACTATCCCCCAATTTAACTGATCCCCAAAGGTTTTTGATTAAATAGCGGAATAGAAAATATGATCCAAAAAAAGTGTATGTATATCACACGTACACAACCACACTAGGCCCCAATTACTATTGTTTGTACCCCTAAAAGGCTAGATGAGGAGTAGGGGGGGTATGGAACAGGCAGCACCCTCAAATCTTCAGAAGTATGAGATGAACCCCAAAAACTTGGAAAGGTGGATCTCTCTCACACGTACCAACACAGACTATCCCCCAATTTAACTGATCCCCAAAGGTTTTTGATTAAATAGCGGAATAGAAAATATGATCCAAAAAAAGTGTATGTATATCACACGTACACAACCACACTAGGCCCCAATTACTATTGTTTGTACCCCTAAAAGGCTAGGAGTAGGGGGGGTATGGAACAGGCAGCACCCTCAAACCTTCAGAAGTATGAGATGAACCCCAACAACTTGGAAAGGTGGATCTCTCTCACACGTACCAACACAGACTATCCCCCAATTTAACTGATCCCCAAAGGTTTTTGATTAAATAGCGGAATAGAAAATATGATCCAAAAAAAGTGTATGTATATCACACGTACACAACCACACTAGGCCCCAATTACTATTGTTTGTACCCCTAAAAGGCTAGGAGTAGGGGGAGTATGGAACAGGCAGCACCCTCAAACCTTCAGAAGTATGAGATGAACCCCAACAACTTGGAAAGGTGGATCTCTCTCACACGTACCAACACAGACTATCCCCCAATTTAACTGATCCCCAAAGGTTTTTGATTAAATAGCGGAATAGAAAATATGATCCAAAAAAAGTGTATGTATATCACACGTACACAACCACACTAGGCCCCAATTACTATTGTTTGTACCCCTAAAAGGCTAGGAGTAGGGGGAGTATGGAACAGGCAGCACCCTCAAACCTTCAGAAGTATGAGATGAACCCCAACAACTTGGAAAGGTGGATCTCTCTCACACGTACCAACACAGACTATCCCCCAATTTAACTGATCCCCAAAGGTTTTTGATTAAATAGCGGAATAGAAAATATGATCCAAAAAAAGTGTATGTATATCACACGTACACAACCACACTAGGCCCCAATTACTATTGTTTGTACCCCTAAAAGGCTAGATGAGGAGTAGGGGGAGTATGGAACAGGCAGCACCCTCAAATCTTCAGAAGTATGAGATTGTGTTCACTGTACCCCACAAAGATTGAGTTCACTGCACCCCACAATGATTGTGTTCACTGCACCCCACAAAGATTGTGTTCACTGCACCTCACAAAGATTGTGTTCACTGTACCCCCCAAAGATTGTGTTCACTGCACCCCACAAAGATTCTGTTCACTGTACCCCACAAAGATTGTGTTCACTGCACCCTAAAAGGATGTTGTTCACTGCACCCCACAAAGATTGTGTTCACTGCACCCTAAAAGGATGTTGTTCACTGCACCCCAAAAAGATTGTGTTCACTGTACCCCCCCAAAGATTGTGTTCACTGCACCCCACAAAGATTGTGTTCACTGCACCCCAAAAAGATTGTGTTCACTGTACCCCCCAAAGATTGTGTTCACTGCACCCCAAAAAGATTGTGTTCACTGTACCCCCCAAAGATTGTGTTCACTGCACCCCACAAAGATTCTGTTCACTGTACCCCACAAAGATTGTGTTCACTGCACCCCAAAAAGATTGTGTTCACTGTACCCCCCCAAAGATTGTGTTCACTGCACCCCACAAAGATTCTGTTCACTGCACCCCACAAAGGATTTTGTTCACTGCACCCCAAAAAGATTGTGTTCACTGCACCCCAAAAAGGATTTTGATCACTGCACCCCAAAAAGGATGTTGTTCACTGCACCCCAAAAATGATTTTGTTCACTCCACCCCAAAAAGATTGTGTTCACTGCACCCCACAAAGATTGTGTTCACTGCACCCCAAAAAGATTGTGTTCACTGTACCCCCCAAAGATTGTGTTCACTGCACCCCACAAAGATTCTGTTCACTGTACCCCACAAAGATTGTGTTCACTGCACCCCAAAAAGATTGTGTTCACTGCACCCCAAAAAGGATGTTGTTCACTGCACCCCAAAAAGGATGTTGTTCACTCCACCCCAAAAAGATTGTGTTCACTGCACCCCACAAAGATTGTGTTCACTGCACCCCAAAAAGATTGTGTTCACTGCACCCCAAAAATGATTTTGTTCACTGCACCCCAAAAAGGATTTTGTTCACTGCACCCCAAAAAGGATGTTGTTCACTCCACCCCAAAAAGATTGTGTTCACTGCACCCCAAAAAGATTGTGTTCACTGCACCCCACAAAGGATTTTGTTCACTGCACCCCAAAAAGATTGTGTTCACTGCACCCCAAAAAGGATGTTGTTCACTGCACCCCAAAAATGATTTTGTTCACTGCACCCCAAAAAGATTGTGTTCACTGCACCCCACAAAGGATTTTGTTCACTGCACCCCACAAAGATTGTGTTCACTGCACACCAAAAAGGATTGTGTTCACTGCACCCCAAAAAGATTTTGTTCACTGCACCCCAAAAAGATTGTGTTCACTGCAGCCCAAAAAGATTGTGTTCACTGCAGCCCAAAAAGATTGTGTTCACTGCAGCCCAAAAAGATTGTGTTCACTGCAGCCCAAAAAGATTGTGTTCACTGCAGCTCACACACAGAAAAATGGATGTGGATCACTGACACCTGCCTATCTCCAATCCCACACCACACAGCAATATCGATTGTAGTTTGTAGAACACAGTTTCCCTAAAATTCAGCAGACTCTGTCCCTAACAGGATTGAGAAGAGATCGTAGATCAGGATTGAGTGCAGATTCACCCCACCCCCCACACAGCAATATCGATTGTAGTTTGTAGAAGACACTGACCCTATAATTCAGCAGACTCTATCCCTAAAATGCCTACAACTCGCCCTGCCTAAACACTCCGACCTGTCCCTCAATTCTATCCGGACACAAATGGTTTTTTCCTGCCTATCTTTCCCTAATCAGCAGCCAGCACATTGATGTGTGCTCTGTCCCTTAGCTAAGCAGCAGAATGACGCTGCTGCGGCGGCTGCCTCGAACTTATAAAGACTTGGTCACATGCTTCAGACGGCCAATCACAGCTACTAAGACATTTGCAGGCATGGCTGGGATGGCTTAAGGCACACCAGTTAAACGATTGTTGATTGGCTGTTGAAAGCCCGCCATGAAAAGAGCGCCAAAGCATGCAAAACCCGGAAATAAAACGACCGAACACGGATTTTTACCCGAACATACAGTAAAGTGTCCGTGTCCGTGTTCGGGTAAAAAAAATCCAATTATTCGGTACGAACACGAATAATACAGTCCGTGTTCGCTCAACACTACATATGACACAACAGGTACAAAGGCTTCTTTCTTCTTTACTGCAGAATGGATGGGTTCTTCTTTAGGTATTCACATTGCCGTCTAATGATGTAGACACTTCTCAATGGGTCCATCAGCAGGATTATCACCAAGCCCTGAGCTTTGTGATGATGTCAAAATAAGTGGCGGCCACCAGGCCTGGATTGCAGTGGTGCCTCACTGATGAGGTCATGTGAGAGCAGACTCTAGTAAGTAAAACTATTTTTTTCTTTGTTTTTTTTTTTTTTTTAATTGGTGAATAGATGGAAGGGAGTAGATGGGTTCTAATTCTGCCTGGAGATGATCTTTAGGGCGTATTTACTGCTTGTTAGAAATGCGTAAAAATTTTGATGTCAATATATTTGCCAAAAATAAAGTTATTTTTAAGGATCGATTTTTACTTTTTAAAAATAACAACTTACCTCCTCTGTGCAGTTGGTTTTGCACATAGCAGCCCCGATCCTCCTGTTCTCGGGTCCCCTGTCGGCACTCCTGACCCCTCCCTCCTGCCAAGTGCCCCCAAAGCAAGCCTGGCCCACTACCTGGAAGAGCCGGATCAAGTATATATACATTATCTGGTGCCCAGGTGCAGCCCTGTAGCGGTAAAACTGCTATAGGTCAGACCTTAAGTGGTTAATGGAATAAAAGGACAAAGTAATATATAACCATCATTTATTGTAAAAGCCATTGTGAAAAAGTTTATGTGGAAAGTTCCAGTTAAAAGTCTATAATGGCACTTTTCCACTCCAAGTACCGGCTTGGCTCCACTCGGCACTGCTTGGCCCAGCTTGGCTCAGTTTGCTTTTCCACTGCGTGGTACGAGTCGGCACCTTTCAGCACTGTATAGGCTCTACTCGGCTCGGTTTGCTTTTCCACTGTTGTAGTACTTAGTAGTAAGTGGGTGGGATTACAACGATTCTCTGACCAATCAGTGGCTAGTAGTGACAAACAATCAATGCTGCATGCAAAGGATTGTGGGATATGGTATCGGTACGGCCTGCTTGGAACCCCAACCGAGGTGGTACTGTTTAATGGAGCCGTACTGACGCAGTACCATGTAGGGTAAAAGCGCAGCTGTACCACACCGTACCGAACCGTTCTAACCTGTACCATGCGGTACCATGCAGTGGAAAAGCGCCAAACTGAGCCAAACCGATCCGTACCATGCAGTGGAAAAGCGCTATAACATTAAAATGTTAGAGTCCAGTTTGAAACCCGAAGTCCATTTAATGCAAAGGTCTCATCTGTATAGGTCATCCGCTCTGTGCCCATGAAACGGTCACTGTAATGGCCACTTGTAGAGGGAGAGGGTGCCAGCAAGTCCTGCCCGATCCACTATGGAAGCAAGGGAGCAGTGGAGGAGAAAGTGTATCTGGAATGCAGCATTGATTGCTGCAGCAATAGGATGGGCGTCACAGAGGCGGGAGGATGAACGATGCATTTCAGAGCATGCACAGTGCCTACTAGGGGCGTGCACGCTCCTTGCTCAGTCTGATCCTGATAGTAGAGAGATGCTGTTCTTATGTACACAGTGAGAAAGCAGAACTGAGCTGCCCATGGGTGACGGTGCTTACCAATTCATTCTTAGTGTGGCAAACATTAATAACAATATATAAATAAATAAAATACACATAATGTAAACCGTTGATAGACATAAAGAATAGAAATAAAGTGTAAATTAAGGCAAAACTTTTTTTTTTTTTTTTGGAGTGCAGAAGGATTGGAAAACATTTATATTGCTGGCTGTGCCCCCATTAAGGAGGTTAACCCTTTCTATTCGCCCTGTAAATCATTATCTTTGAAAGTGAAAGTAAAGGAAAATCCCACATTTTGGGATGTCTACCGAAAAGTAATAGAGGGGAAATCTTTCAATGGGGACACTAATTCTGGTACCCAAGGAATTCCCTAATTAACAGGGATTTTCTCTCACTTCTGGTTCGGCTATGGGACAGAAAGTGAAGTGAAATCCCTGAAATGGGGCACAGATAGTGAAAAAAAACCTGACAGGGTTTATGACCCTTCATTACTCTATCCAAAATGAAGAAAAAAGATTTGGCTATAGTTCTACTTTAACCGCCCCATAGCAGATATACTGAGAGATTATGGCTTTGGGTTGTTTTTCAGGGGTTGGACTTGGCCCCTTAGTTCCAGTGAAGGGAACTCTTAAGGCGTAAGCATACCAAGACATTTTGGACAATTTCATGCTCCCAACTTTATGGGAACAGTTTTAGGATGGCCGCTTCCTGTTCCAACATGACTGCCCCCCAGTGCACATCTACCAGGGGTGTTGGACAGGAAGTGTAGGAGAAGCCCCCCCTCTATAGCTGGATCTCCATCAGGTACGTGATAGACTGCCCTATCCAATGAGGGACTGAGTAACAGGTGGTTGTAGGAATAATGTGATTTGACAAGGTTTATACTGATGTTTACAATCAAACTAATACAGCGCTTGCACAAAAAACATGAATGATAAATAACAACACATATACCATCATTATATATCAATGGAAAATGCGGAAAAAAGTCCTTCAAAATGAATAAAGTGCTTATGTGCTCCAAAGT
Source organism: Pelophylax lessonae (assembly GCF_965119305.1). Classification (NCBI taxonomy): domain Eukaryota; kingdom Metazoa; phylum Chordata; class Amphibia; order Anura; family Ranidae; genus Pelophylax; species Pelophylax lessonae. The sequence goes on from NC_138774.1 coordinate 25,335,336, forward strand.
CCGTGAAAATGTTGAAAAGTCTTTCAAAAATATCAAAGTCAAATGTCCTTGATGACGCCCTGGGGGAGGGGCGAATTGTGTTGACGCACTTCCGGTTTTCGTCTTACCAATGACGTCTCTTCCTGTCCTCCGTGGAACGTACACCACTAACGGCAAACTAGGAAGAACTTCTTGCACTTTCTTATACCCATTTCCTCTGCAAGTCTTGTAAGTGTTATTTTATTCTGCGCAATAAATATATTTTTAACTGTACTTCACTATGGGGACTATTTATTTCATTTGAATATCAAGGTCACCCAAAGTCACTTCAAAACCAATTATTGTTGGACCCGATCCTATTGGCAAGTGAGTTGGATCCCATTTTACCAGATACAAGCTTTATTGACCCCCCAGACTGAAAAGCTGTGGGTCCATCGTTTCTGGTGAATAGGGATACAGGAGGGGCAATTCTATTGGCAAGCGAGTTGGATCCCATTTCACCAGATACAAGCTTTATTGACCCCTGTGAATGATTAGCTCGGTGGCGGGCGTGGATGACCCCTTGGGGGGTGCGTTTTCACAAGAAGATCTCCGAGAAGTGGTTGCAAACAACAGTTTGGTTTATTAATGCAATTTTCTTCACCAGACTGCAAGCGTCAAAAACAGCAAAATAAAATAAAACACCAAAATAAATCCTTGCCTCTGTGGGCGGCTACCTTCTCACACTGGAACCTACCTAAGAGTCTGTCTCCAACCTACTGTTGGGCAGACTTTCTTATCCTACAGCGGATACTCAACAGTCCATGTTTTATCTTCCCACAACAAATGTCCATTGAACAGGTCCCTTTACTCTTCACAATGAGAATGTCCCTTTGCTTGTCTCTTCACATGGCAAACATTCCTTTATTTCTTCCACATAGAAATAGTTCGTTTTCTCACCTTGAGAAGTCTTCACAACTGGTTACCCTCCTTAGCGCACATCACTTCAGGGGGTCTTCTCCCATGCTCACACAGCTTGTCGGGAGGCACACATCTGACTGCTCTCCTGCCCCCAGCTCACACAGCTTCAGGAGACAGCTTCCGGAGGCAGCCATCCACAGACTTCCTTTGGACAAATTATAGAGGCCTTAACTTCCTCATTCTGAACAGCTGAAGTCTGTTCAACGTCTTTAGACACTTCTGCTGGCTTCTGCAGCCAACACCCTATAGTAATTGGTGAATTGTATCTCCAATCTATGACAACACTCACAGATTTACCTGACTTCCTGTCACATTTACTTGACGTCCTGTCACACCCCCAAACTGAAAAGCTGTGGGTCCATCGTTTCTGGTGAATAGGGATACAGGAGGGGAATGTGGCACACTTCCCGGCATGTGTATATGAGGCACTACAGCACTTTTTCTTGAAGTTTGGAGTACACAAGCACTTTATTTGATATTTTTGAAAGACTTTTCAACATTTTCATGGATTTTGGAGCACATAAGCACTTTATTAATTTTGAAGGACTTTTTTCAGCATTTTCCATTGATATATCATTATGGTATATGTGTTGTTATTTATCATTCATGTTTTTTGTGCAAGCGCTGTATTCATTTGATTGTATTTTTTCTCAGTTATACACTTGGTGTACAGCAGCTGTATATTTCACACTTTTTTTTGTCATTCACATAGCGTGAGTATCATACGAGTTTTTTTTTTTATACTGATGTTTACTTATACTGAGAGCTTGACTGTTATTTTGCTTTCCTGAAGAAGTGGGCTTTGTACCCGTGAAACGCAACTGCGTCGGAAGTCTCGGCAAGCTGTTCATCAATTGATCCAATTAGGGTTGATGATTCACTTTCTCACACTGTGGAACGTAATTGTAACCTTGCACATGGAATGTCATGTTTTGTCATGTTGTGTTGTAATGTCCAAATTATTTTAAATATTTATAAATAAAAAGTCTTTTGATACATTTTAATAATTGGTACCGTTAAAGTCCTTAATCTGGTTTATAGGGTCTTTCTGTGCTAACATTTAAACTGATACAACAAGTAGTCCCCAGATAATAAATATTACGATGTTCTTATGATTATTGTCAATTAATAACATTACAAATATATAAATGCAGGGTATCTACATAAAATAATAGATATATAAACATGTAGATAAGTATCTCACAAATATATATAGGACAATTATTAAAAATAAATATTTAGAAAAACCTTATTTAAACCATTTTTTTTTATGACTATACAGTATCTCACAAAAGTGTGAATATTTTATTATATCTTTTCATGTGACAACACTGAAGAAATGACACTTTGCTACAATGTAAAGTAGTGACTGTACAGCTTGTATAACAGTGTAACTTTGCTGTACCCTCAAAATAACTCAACACACAGCCATTAATGTCTAAACCGCTGGCAACAAAGGTGAGTACACCCCTAAGTGAAAATGGCCAAATTATGCCTAAAGTGTCAATATTTTGTGTGGCCACCATTATTTTCCAGCAATGCCTTAACCCTCTTGGGCATTCAGTTCACCAAAGCTTCACAGGTTTCCAATGGAGTTCTCTTCCACTCCTCCATGATGACATCACGGAGCTAGTGGATGTTAGAGACCTTAAGCTCCTCAACCTTCTATTTGAGGATGCCCCACAGATGCTCAGTAGGGTTTAGGTCTGGAGATATGCTTGGCCAGTCCATCACCTTTATCCTCAGCGTCTTTAGCAAGGCAGTGGTCGTCTTAGAGGTGTGTGTTGGGGTCGTTATCAGGTTGGAATACTGCCCTGCAGCCCAGTCTCCGAAGTGAGGGGATTATGCTCTGCTTCAGTATGTCACAGAACATGTTGGCATTTGTGGTTCCCTCAATGAACTGTAGCTCCCCAGTGCCGGCAGCACTCATGAAGCCCCAGACCATGACACTCCCACCACCATTGCTTGACTGTAGGCAAGACACACTTGTCTTTGTACTCCTCACCTGGTTGCCATCACACAAGCTTGAAACTATCTGAACCAAATAAGGTTATCTTGTCTCATCAGACCACAGGACATGGTTCCAGTAATCTATGTCCTTAGTCTGCTTGTCTTCAGCAAACTGTTTGCAGGCTTTCTTGTGCATCATCTTTAGAAGAGGCTTCCTTCTGGGACAACAGCTATGAGAACCAATTTGATGCAGTGTGTGGCGTATAGTCTGAGCACTGACAGGTTGACCCCCCACCCCTTCAACCTCTGCAGCAATGCTGGCAACACTCATACGTCTATTTTCCAAAAAAGACCTCTGGATATGACGCTGAGCACATGCACTCAATTTCTTTGGTCGACCATGGCAAGGCCTGTTCTAAGTATAACCTGTCCTGTTAAACCACTGTACGATCTTTGCTACCGTGCTGCAGCTCAGTTTCAGGGTCTTGGCAATCTTCTTATAGCCTAGGTCATCTTTATGTAGAGCAACAAATCTTTTATTAGATCCTCAGATAGTTTTTTGCCATGAGGTGCCATGTTGAACTTCCAGTGACCAGTATGAGAGAGTGAGAGTGATAACACCAAATTTAGCACACCTGCTCCCCATTCACACCCGAGACCTTGTAACACTAACGAGTCATATGACACTGGGGACTGAAAATAGCTAATTGTGCCCAATTTGGACATTTTCACTTAGGGGTGTACTCACTTTTGTTGTCAGTGGTTTAAACATTAATGGCTGTGTGTTGAGTTATTTTGAGGGGACAGCAAATTTACACTGTTATACAAGCTGTACACTCACTACTTTACATTGTAAATTGTACATCTCCTACTCTATTAGCTTTTAGGCGATCTCTGAAAACCCTCCTCTTCAGTGAAGCCTATCCTACCCACACCTAACAACTCTACCTCCATTTTATCCATCTGCCCATCCCCCTCGGTTACTGCCTTTTGTTTCATTTGACCCTCCCTTCTAGATTGTAAGCTCTAACGAGCAGGGCCCTCTGATTCCTCCTGTATTGAATTGTACTGTAACTGTATTGTCTCCCCCCACACTGTAAAGTGCTGCACAAACTGTTGGCGCTATATAAATCCTGTATAATAATAATAATAAATTGTAGCAAAGTGTCATTTCTTCAGTGTTGTCACATGAAAAGTAGGATATAATAAAATATTTACAAAAATGTGAGGGGGGTACTTTTGTGAGATACTGTATGTGTTACTTACTTTTACCTTGAAAGATCATATCTGACTCCCAATACTTTGTGTTAAAATCATATGATTCTCTAAATATGATACAATGTGAAAAAGAAACATTTCGACTAAACTTACCATGAGCAAACCAACTTAAATTATGCCTAAAAACATATATCATAAAATGGTATTAACATCCAGTTCCTCATTCAACCCACAAGGGGAAAGGGTGTCTAATGTATATATCCGGTAGGTTTCTCATTGGCAGAGACGGGAAAAGCGCTCTACCTCGGGAAGACCTCTGGACATGGCTTCTATGACCCAAACCTGTAGGCTTACATTGGATTTGTTAACTGTCTTGGCACACTGTACTTCTCTTTACCTTTTTCATTTAGGCAGCGATGTTTGCTGAACCGCTGTCTGAGGGGTCTGATGGGACGACCCACGTATAATAAACCACAAGGGCATATCAAGCAATACACTACGAATTCTGTGGAGCAATTGTAGAAATATTTAATGATATAAGTTGTACCTTTGGTGTAAAAAGGACTTCAGTCCATGTTTTTACAAAGTCCCAAGTTATGCAGAGAGCTTTGCGACAGCAGTTCATACCCTTAGGAACAAGGACGTTGTAGTGTTATCCATGTTACCAGTTTGTAACTTACTTGGCATTACTTTAGCCCCTTAGTAGGCACTGGGCATGTCCTGAAATGCGTTGTGCATTCTCCCGCCTCTGAGATGTCATCACGCTGCATTCCAGCTACGCTTCCTCCTCCGCTGCTCCTTTGCTTTCATAGTGGATCGGACAGGACTTGTCCGCATCCTTTTCCTCTATAAGTGGCCAATACAGTGACAGCTGTTTGGGCACAGAGCGGATGACCTATACAGATTATCCCATTTTATCTTAATTTCATGTGAGTTGCCAATTTGGATTTGATATTAAATCATCTGACATATTATATAAGACAGAGTAGGCTGCACTAGGTTGAAAATAAATTACAAAACAACATTAAAAATATTAAATAACGTAGGTGCAGTGCTTGAAACTAAAAAATCAGATTATCGGTCCAATTTGCATGATCATAATCACCATATAAAGATGCTGAATAGTGGTAATAAATATGACAAAAAGGGAAAGATTTTACAGAAAGGAGCCGCCACCATCACCCGTTCGCACTGCCTCTTACCCCTCAATGTGGACCCCCACTAAGGAAGGTCAAACAAGCCTGTTCATAGTGACCCTGGGATGGTGCCACTGGACTGTGTCCCTGGCTTCTCCTTACTAAGATACTCCTCCACTGGCCTAGGTATCATTTTCAATCTCATCCAGATATGGGGGGATAAAAGCAGTATATCATAGTGTAGTACAGGGGTGTCAAACTCCATTTCATTGCGGGCCACATCAGCATTATTGTCCCCCTCAGAGGGCCTGTTTTATCTGTAGTCCACCACCCTCCCTTTCATCACAGTGCATCCCCCTTACCATGTGCTGCTTCAGGGAAGAAGCTGGAGGCGGAGCTAGGAAACATAATATGCAGGGTCTGGAGGAGGACCAGAGGAGGGCTTGAGTCAACTGACAGAGTCTGTTGAATGCTGAGACCAGTGGAGGCAGAGACAAGGGGTGCTGCGGCTGTACAGAGAGGTGCAGGATCTGTAGGAGTTGTGTCCTCCTCTCTGCTGCCAACTGCTGGGATGGGGGGGGGCAGAACCGGGCCTCGCTGCACAGGGAAGCACAGGATCTTGCAGCGGAGTTCTGTTCTCTCTGCTGCCGTCTGCCTGAGATGGGGGCAGAGAGGAGGGAGGTGCCACAGCTGCAGGAGAAATGCAAGGGCCACATGACATGGCATGGAGGGCCAGATTTGGCTTGTGGGCCTTGTGTTTGACTTATGTGGTGTAGTATATTCCATAGGTTTATTGATTTAAAAAAAATTACACTGACTTGGTAAAACATCATTACAAGCAGCAAAACTAAAGGAAGAAGAATGCTTCCAACCAACAAAATGGCCGCTGCATCCTGATACGAAATGACGTCATTACGTAGCATGATGCGGCGGCCATTTTGTTAATCCTTTTAGTCTTATATATTACTGCTATTTAGCATCTTTATACGGACTGATTATAATCCACAAATTGGACTAAAAATCCGATTTTTTAGTTTCAAGCGCGGCATCTACATTACTTTATATTTTTCATCTGACATGTTACGCTTAGAGGCACTTTTCCCTTGTTTTTTCTTTGCTTAGTATCATATACAGTTGGCTTCAATCTGGGATCAGCTTGTCTTAAAACTTCGGATTTGTTTTTCTTGTAATGTAATAAAGTTGTATCTGGACCTCTTAGCAGTGGTGTTGCGCTTCAATTTCAATTCTCATTACATTACACTACAATCCAAGTAGACTGTGGAGATCCTCTGAGGTGTAGAAGCCGCATGCCCAGGGACCAAATCATCTACATCAACTTCAATACCATAGGATACCAAAACCAGTAAGATAACCCTACAGGCCCAGCAACATCTTCCCACTTTCCTCAACTGTTGGGTATTCTGACAGCCGCAGGTACCTGCTGTCAAATTACAATAGCCAGCGCTGCAGATTCCGACATCCATGCTGTTTACCATGAATGAGGGAGTCTTAACATGTATGGCCAGCTCAATTGTATTTCCCCCCTACCAGAGCAGGAATAAGTCAACCGGCATTTCTGTTTTGTTTTTTTGTTTTTTTTACATTTATTTTATATTTCAGAAAACTCTAGTCATTTACAGTTTGTATGGCATTTTCTTGAAACTTGCAAATTCCTTTTTGGCATTTTTATTTATTTTTTTATTTTAGTTCTATGTTCTCATTATGTGTTTATTTGTAATTGACAATCACGGCTGCACGTTTTTCTCTCTTTTTTTCTTTTAATGAATCATCACGCTTATTTTTAGACCTGCTGAGAGCATATTTAAATTACTTGAGAAGCCTATACCACAGATTATTTACCAACTTCACGGGACGTAGATTGGCATATGTAAATGGAAAATGTACATTTATAAACTGTGCATTATTTTACATGGAATAATATTTGTTACAACACTAGAAAATCTTTGCAGGTCTCTCCCGGTGAGGGAGTTTTATGGGATCAGTGGAACCAAGAGTGACCAATCGGGGATCATAAGATGACACAGATGGACAGTTGCTCAATTTTTGGAGACAATGTCCTCAACCCAGCAACGTTACTTACATATTAAATAAAATCAGAGCTGCGCTTATACCATATGAAACATGAATAAGTAAAGTAGGGTGAAAAAAATCTTCTTAAGAAGTTCATTCCAAAAGGTCCAACACCAAACAGCAATAACCACTGAAGTGTAAGACCTCCACCATTAGTATAGGGAGCGTTTACTATGGACCTTCTATGTCAAGAAAGGTCACATAGGCAATGATCAGAGTCATCCGAGGTCACAAAGGCAATGATCAGAGTCATCCGAGGTCACATAGGCAATGATCAGAGTCATCCGAGGTCACAAAGGCAATGATCAGAGTCATCCGAGGTCACATAAGCAATGATCAGAGTCACCCGAGGTCACATAGGCAATGATCAGAGTCATCCGAGGTCACATAAGCAATGATCAGAGTCATCCAAGGTCATATAGGCAATGATCAGAGTCATCCGAGGTCACATAGACGATGATCAGAGTCATCAGAGGTCACATAGGCAATGTTCAGAGTCATCCGAGGTCACATAGACGATGATCAGAGTCATCCGAGGTCACATAGGCAATGATCAGAGTCATCCGAGGTCATATAGGCAATGTTTAGAGTCATCAGAGGTCACATAGCCAATGTTCAGAGTCATCCGAGGTCACATAGACGATGATCAGAGTCATCCAAGGTCACATAGGCAATGATCAGAGTCATCCGAGGTCACATAGACGATGATCAGAGTCATCCGAGGTCACATAGATAATGATCAGAGTCATCCGAGGTCACATAGGCAATGATCAGAGTCATCAGAGGTACATAGGCAATGATAAGAGTCATCAGAGGTCACATAGGCAATGATCCAAGGCACCAAAAGGGTCCTTCAGATGTGACTATAGGATAGCTTCCTTAGAGACTATACCACCAGTTCTCTTCCCAGCAAGGCTCCGCATAAGCAGCGGACAGGAGTATAGAAGAGAAAAACGCTCCGATAGTTGATTAGGTTAATTCAAAAAATTTCAAACATTCATGGACATACATAAACATGTGCGAAAAGTGAATGTTAAACTATATGTTATGGCAAACCCACTGAAAACAAATAGAATTGTGTCCACAAAAGTGCAACACTCTAATCTCTCCAATGCTTCCCTCTAATCTCCACTCTAATCTCTCCAATGCTTCCCTCTAATCTCCACTCTAATCTCTCCAGGGGGGATTGGCCCCTTCATTAAAGTTTTTAGAGATGTTTTATTGAGGGATTTGGATCACATACATATTCATAACATTAAGATGCAAAGAAAAAAGCTTGAGTAAGGCAGGGGCATACCAAGAACATTTGGCAGCCTGGGCGGATCCTATATCTGGCACCCCCCACCCTATAACTTTAAAATGTAAAAACACCCACGAAAATGTGTAATGTTTTCAAGAATAATGATTGGACAAATTTCGCAGCCCCCTTAACAGTGCCCCTTGCAGTCCCCCCCCCCCCCCATCTCTCTAATCACAGTGCCCCCTTTTACTCTCTGCCTCCCTTGCACAGTCCTACCTTCAGCATAAACAGATAGCTAATACTATTAGCAATGTGTTTAGGTAAGAGATTGCAGACATACTACAGGAGATAGTTAGAGACTGAGGACATGACACAAGAGATGGTCAGAGATTGCAGACATGATACAGGAGATGGTTAGAGACTGCAGACATGATACAAGAGATGGTCAGAGATTGAGGACACAATACAAGAGATGGTCAGAGACTGAGGATATGACACAAGAGATGGTCAGAGACTGCAGACATGATACAGGAGATGGTCAGAGACTGAGGGCATGATACAAGAGATGGTCAGACTGAGGACATGATACAGGAGATGGTCAGAAACTGAGGACATGAAACAGGAGATTGTCAGAGACTGAGGACATGACACAAGAGATGGTCAGAGACTACAGACATGATACAAGAGATAGTTAGAGACTGAGGCCATGATACAAGAGATGGTAAGAGACTGAGGACATAATGCAGGAGATGGTCCACTCATATCCAATTAATCAAATGTACAAATGATACAGCAATTCGGGTAGTTGCAAATGACCCAACAAGGGTCTGTAGTATCCCAACGGTCATTCCATCAAAAAATGTTGTCGATAAGGGTGACGGAAAAGTCCCCCCAAAAATAGAGGTGCACAAATCTTCCCCCCAGGAGTTGGTCAGAGACTGCAGAAATGGTACAAGAGATAGTCAGAGACTGCAGACATGATACCAGAGATAATAAGACTGCAGACATACTACATGAGATAGTCAGAGACTGCAAATATGATACAAGAGATGGTCAGAGACTGCAGACATGATACAGGAGATGGTCAGAGACTGTGAAGAGATGTCAGAGTTTATCATTCCAGGCTGCCTCTCACAAAAGTTCACTCTAATCTTACACTGGATTATTTGGTTTCATCTCCCAGGGAAAAGAACACATGTAGATCAGTTATTATTTAAGCTCTGTTCACATCTAGGCATTGCTATTTTTACAGGCATTTTTACTGGTGTTTTATCGGGCGATTTTGCAGTATTTTTGTGCAGGCGTTGACAAATGACAAATGAAAAAAAATTAAAATGCCTGTAATCTGCCAAAATAGAAGCTCATGTACTTTTGTGACCCAGGGGTATTTTGCTTAAGGTGACAGAACACTCAGATGTGAACAGCAGCCATTGAAATTAATGGGATTTGTCTTGTTGAGCATTTATAGAGCTGAGACTTAGAGTAGAACATCGTCCAAAAACACCTAGATGTGAATGGAGCCTTAGAAGTTTTTGTGTGTACATTTACATATGTTATTTTCCTGCCCCCATCCCAGTCCGTGTCACAGATGTTGGTATTCAAGGTCAGTATGACAGGGCCCAGGGCAAAGCTGCTGAACACTCTGCTGTATCATTTGTGGCTTACCCAGTACAGGCTCCAGTGTGTAGGAAGGTCAGTTAGCCCAGTGGTAGAGCAGCCCGCTTTGTGACTCCTGAGTCCTACCACTTTGTGATGTCACCACGTGCCCCACCCCTTCCAAGCCCTTGTTAAGCCTGCCCAACTCCCGAGTCCTGCCCGACAAGCCTGCCCAAGCCCAGCCTGCAGTTTCAAAGTTGGCCATATTTTTCAAGAGCAGCTGCTGCTGCACCTGCAGATACAAGACCGGGAGCCTGTAGCAGCCTAACAACCCCACTCCACCAGGCAAGCGCTCAATGTGCCCTTTGGCCAGTCCGAGTCTGCCTGACACCCCTTAGCAGCACTGGCCTGACAACTCCCCCAATGTGTGGCACCCGTGGCGGACCACTCAACCCCCCCTCCCCGTTGATATGCCACTGGAGTCAGGTTTGTATCAACTAAGGGGGTTAGTTATTCTAGATAAGTGGGATTATGTACCAGAAATGGAGAGGATTCTGGGTGATCAAATGACTTATGTTCCTCTTGGAGTAGATCCAGCAGTACCTACAAAAGAGAATTAGAAAAGGTACTAAATAGAGGCTTCAAGCAAGAGATCATAAATAAGAAAGAACGATCCTTTCTGATTCCTGCAGCTCCGCGTACCCAAGTCATGTACTATCTTCCAAAAATTTAGAAAAACCCTATTTGCCCCCCTGGACCGCCCCATCATTAGCAGAAAAGATTTTGTTACATCCCAGGTGGGAAAAAATATAGATCATTATCTCCATTCCCTCATTAAAAAAACACCTTCTTATATTAAAAATACAAAGCATATCATTAATTTAATAAACAATTGTACATATAGGGAGTGCTGTTTGGCTGGTAACTGCCGGTGTGTCCTCCCTATATATTATAATACCACATAAATGGGGTCTGTCATCAGTAGAGTATTACCTGAATCAAAGTTTAGACATACCTACCCAAAAAAAACATTCATAATGGAGCTGTTAAAGTTTGCCACTGCACATAACTTTTTTTGGTTTGGCAATAAACACTACCTTCAAAATAGGGGTGTAGCTATGGGGGCTAAATATGCCCCTAGTTTGGCTAATTTATTTACAGCCTAATGGGAGGAGGACATCATCTATGCCCAAGCAAGACCTGAGTTGGTATTATGGGCTAGATATATAGATGACATTCTCCTCCTATGGAATGGCAGCCTAGATTATTTGCATTCCTTTATGGAAATGCTAAATAATACTGATATTGAATTCAAATATGAAGCTGGTCTGGAAAAAATATTTTTTTTGGATTTGAATATTATAGTGAAGAATGGGCAATTGATCACTTCAACTTTTTTTAAGCCCTCTGACCGCAATTTTTTTATTCCCTTGGACAGCTGCCACCATAAATCATGGTTTAAATCAGTCCCACGTAGTCAGTATATGCGGTTGAGATGTAACTGTTCCAAAACTGAGGACTTTGAAAATCAAGCACAAATTCTAACTAGAAAATAATTTAGTTTAGTTAAATTTGTTTAATTTGTTTACCTTGTTTTCAGAATTTGTTTTGTTTCTTCATTTTCAAAGGTGATCGGAATTTTCCGAATTTGGTCGAATTGAATTAAATTCAACCGAATTCGGAAAAAAAGAAATTGGCATTTGAATTTGAATTGGCATTCTATTTAAAATTAAAATTTCAGAAGATGGTTATATTCTTTTTATTCTATTCTATTCCTTTGTTTTTTTCCGTTCATTTTTTTTTTCTATTATATTCTATTTTCTTATTTTCTATTCTATTCTTTTCTATTCTATTTTAATCTATTCTAGTCAAAATTAGAATTTTGGAAGAGGATTTTATTCTTTTTATTTTATTCTATTGTTTTTTTTTTCTATTCTATTATTTTTTTATCCTATTCTTTTACTTTCTATTGTATTCTATTATTTTTTATTATATTCTATTCTATTCTAGTTTATTCTCTTCTTTTCTATTCTATTCCTATAATTTATATCCCATGTTGTATTCAATGGGTATGTTCTTTCTATTGTATTCTATTCTTTTTTTTATTATTATTATTATTTTCTATTCTTTTATTTTATTTTATACTCTATTATTTTCTATTCTAATCTATTCTTTTCTATTTTATTCCTATAATTTATATTCTATTTTATTCTATTCTTTTATTTTCTATTCCGTTTTGTTCTGTTTTACTCTATTCTTTTCTATTCTGTTCTATTCTTTTATTTTCTAGTCTACTTTATTCTTTTCTATGCTAGTTTTTTCTATTCTATTCCCCTCATTTCTGTTATTTTCTATGTTATTCTGTTCTGCCCTGTTTTACTCTATTCTTTCTATTCTATTGTTTTCTTTTCTATTCTTTTGTATTTTTTTCTTTTCTATTCTATTCCTTTCTATTCTATCCTGTTCCTTTGTTTTCAGTTCTGTTTCATTCTGTCCTTGTTTTTGAATTTGATTAGAATTTAATTCAAATTATAATTTTGGATGAATTCAATTTTGTTATTTCAGATTTGTTTAAATTCGTTATTGTTGTAATTTAGAAATTCAGATATATCCGAATTTCCAAATAACAAAAAATTTGTCTGGCTTTCAGGGGGCGTGGCTACCAGCGCAGCGGATGGACGTTCTTTGAGTCTGCTCCGCCGGCCACCCTAAGACATACGCCGCATTCAGGGCTGCTTTCGCCCCTACGACCTGCTGTACCGCTCAGTGAGTGCCCGCTGAAGCCGCCGTGATGACCCGCAACAAGAAGAAGGAGACCGGTCAGCTTAACAAGCTGTCTGGCTTCTTCATCTCACAGGCACATGGACTCCAACAAAATGGCGGCGGCGGACCGGGACCCGCTCGGAACACCAAGCAGGATGCAGGAGCAGCGGGACCGCTTGCTAAACTCCCTCCACTAAAGCCACTACACCCGCAGCACAGGTTGATAGGGAACCCGGACAGCGGATCTTCCTCGGGATCGCCCTCCCCTCCATCGCCGACCTCCAGAAGCCCAGCCAAGAGCAGGCAGAGAAGGGACTCGCCTCCTGGAGTGTATGACGGCTCAGGTATGGACACTGCTATCCCCCCTCCACTCTGGCACTGCAGCTACCCTCAGACACATCCCAGCCTGTCCAGCAATCTGCTGGGGGAAACCCCATATCAGAATCTGCTATGAGAGCCATGCTGTTCTCCTTGCAGGCTACCATGCAGGCTGAGATGAAACAGCAGACGCAGCAAATTACTGCAGAAATATCTGCCTTGGGGACCAGGATTGGGTCTGTAGAACAGTCTGTGCACACTCATGCTGAAACCATCAACTCGGTCATAGACCGCTTAAACAACCAAACGGAAGAAATCTCCTGGTTGAAGAATAAAGTGGCGGATCTGGAGGATCGCTCCAGACGCAACAACATAAAACTGCGAGGCATATCTGAAGCGATCTCCCCTGAACAATTGCAGCAACATGTTGTCTCTTTATTCAAAATGCTGGTCCCTACTCTGCATGAATCAGAACTTCTTATTGACCGGATCCACAGACTGCCCAAGCCAACGTTCCTGGAGGGTAATGTACCACGGGATGTTCTGCTTAGAGTCCACTTTTTCACTGCCAAGGACAAAATAATGCTTGCGTCCAGACAGAGTGGACAGTTACCTGAACCCTATTGCAACGTGCAATTGCTGCCCGATCTATCCAGGCACACGCTGATGGCCAGACGCAACCTCTCTACCATAACCAAGGTTCTGCGTAACCACCAAATCCAACATAAATGGCGGTACCCAGCGACTCTCCTGGTGACACATGGAGGCTCCACGGCAGTGATCAGATCCCTAGAGGAAGGTCTCGCTATGCTCAGGAAATGGAACATTCTCCCGGCTGATCAAGCCTCTGCTCCAATCTCATCACCTCTGCGCCCACTGGACAGTGAATGGCAGGTAACGTCCCGAAAACGGTCTTCCAGGCCTTCCTCAACCCATACCAGCCCTAATCACCGCTGATGACCTACGATGTGTCTATGGCCTTTGAAAGATGTTCTCTCTTTCGGCCCTCCATTGGTTTTTTTTGCGAGTTTCTCGCACGCGAGCTGCTGAGACGGCTCTTTTTTTACATTCTTCTATGGTTCTTCTTTTTTTTGTTTTTGTTTACTGGTTTCTCAACACTTTCCTCGCAGCAACTACCTTGCCTATGTGTACCATCTGCTCTGCCTTGATCGTCGCCTTGCCTGAAACATGACCATCAAACTTTTGACTATTAACGCTAACGGTCTGGATCATCCGGCCAAGCGGCGTTCTTTGTGGAAGGAGGCATTGCTTCATAGAGCAGATGTGCTGGCGGTTCAGGAGACCCACTTTCAGGCCGAAAAAGTGCCATACCATGGCCACAAGAACTATCCACAGGTCTTCTTGGCTTCCAGCACTGAAAAGAAAAGAGGAGTCATGCTAGCCTTTCGCGACTCCCTCACAGTGCGTATACACAAGTCGGTACTGGACCCAGACGGCAGGTATATTATAGTGACATGTGACCTCAATGACCTTCCGCTCACTTTGGTGAACGTATACGCTCCAAACTCCCACCAAGTTCGCTTTCTGCGAAGGATCCTTAAGAGGGTATCAGCGCTCCAATACGGTCATTTGTTGTTATGTGGAGATTTTAATGCAGTTGTCGACCCCGGGTTGGACTCTTCGGCGTCCCCCCGGGGCCGACAGCAATCTTTGGGGCATGTGATACATGAGGAAAAATTGTTTGACGTGTGGCGATGCCACCATGCCATGGAGCGGGACTATTCTTTTTTTTCTTCCAGGCATCACTCGTATTCTCGCATAGATATGTTTTTTGTTGATATGTTTTTATTGGGTAAGGCCTCCTCCTCTACGGTCAATGACATCACATGGTCGGACCATGCGGCGGTGGAATTGACCATAGAGGACACGGCAAAGTGTAACAGTGCTTATATCTGGAGATGTGACCTTAATATGTTGCAGAATGAGAAGTGTAGATCCTACGTATCTAAGCAATTGCAGGACTTCCTCCATCTTAACGGTACCTCTGTCTCTGACCCGTGGGTGCTGTGGGGTGCACAAAAGGCCTTCATACGAGGGGTGTGCATCCAGCAGCAGGCGCGGCTCAGGAGGCAACGGAGGGATCAGGTTTCCGTTCTGACACACAAGATTCATGTTTTAGAAACAGATAACAAAACGAACCCTACTGATTCCGTGTCCCGGGAACTTCTTGCACTGAGACAAGAAATACGCCTTCTCCTTCTGGAACAATCCAACAGACAATTTCAGTGAAAAACGGTGGTATACTCGCGCCTAGGTAGAGCTCTAAGAGCGGTTTTTACTACTATATTGACCCCACTATTTTATTTCTGGGTCGAGTTTGTCACATTTTTGCTGTGTCACCTACGGTTTTATCTGGAGTGTTTTTTACCACAATTGGAGTGCTTTTAAAGTCTGCATCACCGATCGGGGGTTTTTATGGATGTTTTTATGGAAGCTGTATGAGAAGATTGATGTTGTTTTGTTTTATGAAGTTGAAGTCTAATTAAAGGAAAAACCTTTTTACACTATGAGGAGCTTCTACCTTCTTTCTTCCATGCGGAACGCTTACCTATATCCATAAGGAGACCGCCCACCCACCTATCGATATACAGGAGCAGCAGACAAAGCGATTTCGATTCCTTTTGGCGTACGCCATTGGAATCCACACCTTCCGGTAAGTGTGCTACCTTACCCCTGGGCACAGAGTGAGAACCCAAGGATCACCGGCACGCAGCACTTTCATCCCCACACCGGCAGTGTTTTGAGCACGTTTTTTGCACATTTTTGTATTCACCCTTTGGACTTGATTGCATTGGACTTTTACATTTTTTTATTTGAGTGATAATTTACTATATGTATTTACTATTCAGCACGTTGCACTTTAAGAGGAATCACGGTATTTCACATTAATATTATTTATTTATTTATCCCACCAAGTTATTATATGAGCAAAAATTGCACAGGCACTTTTCATTTAGACAATTTCAGTATCTTAAACAAAAATACTACTGCCAAGCCAATAAGGCTGGCAAATTCTTGGCATCACAGGTTAAGCGCAAACAGGCTAAATCCAGAATCCCCTTCCTCCTCCACCCATCACCTGCATCTAAAATTACTCATCCGCAAGCCATAGCGGATGCATTTGCTGATTTTTATAGTGCCTTGTACAACCTTGGGGATAACCCGTCTGAACATCAACCGTCCGTGGAGGATATTAACTGATTCCTCAATGCGGTGTCCCTACCCTCCCTTTCAGAAAGCCAACTGCTTACACTTAACTCTCCGATTACGCCTGCGGAGGTGCGCTCCAGTATCACATCGTTACCGAAGGGTAAATCGCCTGGGCCCGACGGGTTTTCCAAGAAATTTTATCAACTATTTAGTCAACACTTAAGCCCCACTATGACGGAAGTCTATAACAAGGCAATGGTAGTTTCCTCATTACCCTCAGATATCCTAAGTGCCCATATTGTCACGTTGCCCAAACCAGCTAAAGATCCCACCACACCGGCCAATTTTCGCCCCATTTCCCTACTGAATTCTGATGCAAAAATTTACGCCCGTATCCTGTCCAAACGCATTCAAACCATTCTCCCCACGCTTATACATAGGGATCAGATGGGTTTCACATCAGGTAGGCAGACCTCTGATGCAACAAGGAGACTCTTGGGCATCATGCATCAGGCACATTCCTCCAAACTTCCCTCTGTACTATTAACCCTCGACGCCGAAAAAGCGTTTGACAGAGTCCATTGGGGCTACATGCGAGCTACACTCCAAAAATTTGGCTTTCGGGACCCATTCTGTCTGCTGTTATGGCCCTCTATTCCTCACCGACGGCACAAGTTTACACTTCGGGCACGCTATCTAAAAACTTCACTATAACTAACGGTACAAGGCAGGGCTGTCCCTTATCTCCCACAATCTTTAATTTGATTATAGAGCCGTTGGCCGAAACAATTCGATCCAACCCCCTCATCACAGGCTTTAAAATGCATACATACCATCATAAGATCAATCTCTTTGCAGATGATATTATCATGATGCTCACCCACCCAGAAGTTTCGCTCCCAGCGGCTTACACCACACTCCTATCTTACAGCAGGGTTTCGCTTTATAAGCTTAACGCCTCTAAGTCTACAGTCCTCAATTTAGGGGTCCCCGCTACGCTCCAATCTAAACTGCAAGCCTCCATTCCTATCCCGTGGTCCTCAGACAGCATTCATTACTTGGGTATTGATCAAACGGCCAACCCCCTTAGACTACTACCTGTAAATGTTAGCAGGCTGGTGACCAAGATTAATGCGGACATCTCTCGCATGAATGCTCCCTACTAGGGTTGAGCGGACACCTAGATGTCCGTGTTCGACGGGTTCGGCCGAACTTTAAAAAAAAGTCCGGGTCCGTGTCCCGGACTTTTACCGAACTTTTCCCGGACACCGAACCCCATTGAAGTCAATGGGGACCCGAACTTTAAGGCACTAAAATGGCTCTAAAACACCAAAGGAAAGGGCTAGAGTGCTGCAAATGGCAGCAAAACGTAATTAAGAGCATGGCAAGTGCTCTGCAAACAAATGTGGATAGGGAAATAACTTAAAACAACAAAAAAAAACAGAAAAATAAAACAATGTTCTTCTTCATCTCTGAAGGACGAGGCCCATATGGAGTAGGAGGGAGGTTGAGGTGGTGGTGGATGTGGCGGTGACATAGGCGTGCGCACAGGGTGTGCTGGGTGTGCCTGGGCACACCCTAATCACCTAGGGCACATAGCATTGCCAGTGAGGAGATGGGAAAGATCTCCCTGGGACCTGCTCTGCTCTATTTCTCCTTGCCTACAGGTACATGGCCCCGATACATTACTCTCCCTGCTGGCAAACACATGCATGTGTATTTCAACTTTGGGGTGCACACCTTAATGCAATAGGCTGCGCACACCTATGGGCGGTGTAGGTGGAAGCGGCGGTGGAGGAGGACCAGGGCCGGATTAACAGCATCATGGGCTTGGTGCTGAGGATTTTGAAGGGCCTTAAGGGCCGTGCCTTGCCATGCACCCAGAGGAGGAAGGGTGCAGCCATGCATGCCTAATTCAACATGGGATGCTGTCTCTGAAGCCCATAAACACATCCATGCATCGCCAACTGTCCCTCCTTGTCCGGCCTTCACGCTGTGTGGGGAGGTTCTGAGGGTGCTGCCTGGGGAAGCGAGCATAGAAGCCAGACTTCTGTGTTTACAAGTGACAGAAGAGCGGTAACAGTGAATATGGCCAACCCGGGGCCTATATAAAAGGTAGGGGCCTGGAGCTGCAGCTCCAATAGCCCCTACATTAATCTGGCCCTGAGGAGGAGGACGAGGTAGCCAACACTGCTTCTTTTCAAAAATTTTAAATGAGGGTACACCCCAAAAGAGTGAGAAAGAGCAAAAATGGAACAATGGGTGGGTAAGGTCGGTATCCATTGCTATTCTGCATAAGGTACGGAAAAGTCCCGTGGGATCCATGCCTGGTTCATTTTAATGAACGTGAGCTTGTCCACATTGTCTCTGGACAGGCGGCTGCGCTTGTCTGTTATAACGCCCCCAGCCGTGCTAAATACCCGTTCAGATAATACACTGGCTGCAGGGCACGCCAGCACCTCCAAGGCGTAAAGGGCAAGCTCAGGCCATGTGCCCAATTTGGAGACCCAGAAGTTGAAGGGGGCAGACCCGTCATTCACTACATGTAGGCGTGTGCACACATACTGCTCCACCATGTTGGTAAAATGCTGCCTCCTGCTAAGACGTTCCATCTGAGCTGCTGGTGCTGCTGTTTGTTGTGGCGTGCTGACAAAGCTTTTCCACATTTCGGCCATGCTAACCCTGCCTTCTGAGGTGCTGGCGGTGCCCTGGTTGCGTTGGCGACCTCCTCCTCCTCCTCCTCTGCCTTGTGCTTCCACTGTGGCCCCGCTGTCAGATGGGAATGCCAGCAGCATGGCGTCTACCAGCGTGCGCTTGTACTCGCGCATCTTGCAATCGCGCTCCAGTGAGTGAATTAAGGACGGTACGTTGTCCTTGTAACGGGGATCCAGCAGCGTGGCCACCCAGTAATCAGCACAAGTTAGAATGTGGGCAACTCGGCGGTCGTTGTGGAGACACTGCAGCATGTAATCGCTCATGTGTGCCAGGCTGCCCAGAGGCAACGAAAGGCTGTCCTCTGTGGGAGGTGTATCGTCCGTGTCCTCTGTATCCCCCCAGCCACGCACCAGTGATGGCCATGAGCTGGCCTGGGTGCCACCCTGCTGTGAACATGGTTCCATCTCCTCCTCCAGCTCCTCCTCCTCCTCATCCTCCTCATCCTCCAGAACTGTGCCCCTGCTGGACAATTGCGTCCCTGGCGTTTGCGTGTGCAGGAACCCACCCTCGGAGCCCCTTGCGAATGACTGCCCTGAAAGCCTTGGAAATGTTACCTCTTCATCCTCCTCCTCATCCTGTGCCACATCCTCTTCCATCATCGCCCGAATTGTTTTTTCAAGGAGGCATAGAAGTGGGATAGTTAAGCTGAGAACGGCGTCATTGCCACTGGCCATGTTGGTGGAGTACTCAAAACAGCGCAACAAGGCACACAGGTCTCGCATGGAGGCCCAGTTATTGGTGGTGAAGTGGTGCTGTTCCGCAGAGCGACTCACGCGTGCGTGCTGCAGCTGAAACTCCACTATGGCCTGCTGCTGCTCGCACAGTCTTTCCAGCATGTGCAAGGTGGAGTTCCACCTTGTGGGCACGTC
This sequence comes from Pelophylax lessonae, assembly GCF_965119305.1. NCBI lineage: Eukaryota > Metazoa > Chordata > Amphibia > Anura > Ranidae > Pelophylax > Pelophylax lessonae. The sequence continues at coordinate 25,355,342 of NC_138774.1, forward strand.
ACATATGAGGCGGTGAGCGGGAAGGCCGAAGTTACGCTGCAGCGCTGCCAGGCGAGCAGCAGCAGGGTGAGAACGCCGAAAGTGCGCACAAACGGCCCGCACTTTCTGCAGCAGCTCTGACATATCGGGGTAGTTTTTAAGGAACCTCTGCACCACCAAATTCAGCACATGCGCCAGGCAAGGGATGTGCGTCAAACCGGCTAGGCCCAGAGCTGCTATGAGATTTCGCCCGTTATCGCACACCACCAGGCCGGGCTTGAGGCTCGCTGGCAGCAACCACTCATTTGTCTGCTGTTCCATGCTCCTCCACAACTCCTGCGCGGTGTGTGGTTTGTCCCCCAAACAGGCAAGTTGTAAAACTGCCTGCTGTCGTTTACCCCTGGCCGTGCTGAAGTTGGTGGTGAAGGTGTTACGCTGTCCGGATGAGGAGGCGGTAGAGGATGAGGAAGCGGAGTAGGAGGAGTTAGGAACAGGAGGCAAACTGAAGCGCCCTGCAATCCTCGGTGGTGGAAGGACATGCGCCAAATTGCTATCCGCCTCAGGCCCATCCGCCACTGCATTTACCCAGTGTGCCGTTAGGGAGATATAACGCCCCTGACCGTGCTTACTGGTCCACGTATCCGTAGTTAGGTGGACCTTGGCACAGATGGCGTTGCGCAGTGCACACCTGATATTTTCCCCCACTTGGTTGTGCAGGGAAGGGATGGCTTGCCTGGAAAAGTAGTGGCGGCTGGGCACGACGTACTGTGGGACAGCCACCGACATAAGGTTTTTAAAACTGTGCGTCTCCACCAGACGGAATGACAGCATTTCAAAGGCCAATAATTTTGAAATGCTGGCATTCAGGGCCAGGGATCGCGGGTGGGTAGGGGGGTACTTCCTCTTCCTCTCAAGTGTTTGGGAGATGGAAAGCTGAACGCTTCCACGGGACATTGTGGAGATGGTTGTTGGTGACCCAGGTGGTGGTGTTGCTGACAGATCGTCTGTTTGCGGGGTGGCAGGTGCCGGTATCACTACAGATGTGGCTGGAGCGGCCGAGACTGCAGCAGAAGAGGAAGCAGGATGAGCCAGAGACGTTTCTTGGTTTTGAAGGTGTGTACTCCACTGCAGCTCGTGCTTTGCACTTAGATGCCTGATCATGCAGGTTGTGCTCAGGTTGAGAAGGTTTATGCCTCGCTTCAAGCTCTGATTGCACAGGGTGCAAACCACTCGTGTCCTGTCATCAGCACATTTTCTAAAGAACTTCCACGCTAGAGAACTCCTTTGAGCTGACTTTGGTGCGCTCGTTCCCTTGCTGCGTTGGGCAGTAGCGGGCGTAGTGTCTAGGGCACGGCCGCTCCGCTTCTGCACCCTGCTCCCTCTTCTGCTGTGCTGGTGGCTCTGTGCGACCACCGCCTCTTCCTCCAAACTACTCAGGTCACCTGCATGACGTTCATTCCATGTGGGGTCGAGGACCTCATCGTCCTCCACATCATCTTCCACCCAGTCTTCACCCCTGCCCTCCTTGTCGGTCTCCACAATGCTGAACGCCGCAGCAGTTGGCACCTGCGTTTCGTCATCATCGGAGACGTGCTGCGATGATCCTTGCATGTACTCATCTTGAGAAATAAGTGGTTGGGCATCGCTGCACTCAATCTCTTCCACTTCTGGGGCAGGGCTAGGTGGATGGCCCTGGGAAACCCTGCTGACAGAGTCCTCAAAAAGAATAAGAGACTGCTGTATGGCTTGGGGCTCAGACTGCTGGCCTGATTTGCAAGGGGGTGAGGTGAAAGACGGTTGGACATTGGCTGCAGGTGCCAACTCTGACCTTTCTGCAGTAGACTGGGTGGGAGACAATGTGAAGGAACTGGAGGCACTGTCAGCAGCAAACCAATCTACTATCGCCTCAACTTGTTCTGGCCTCATCACTTCTAGGGGCGTTTGATGCCCTACCAAATACTGATGCAGGTTCTGTCGCCTACTCACACTTGAGGAAGGTGTTTCACTTGTGCGTGTAGCTGGCACAGATCGACCACGTCCTCTCCTTGCAACAGGAGCTCTACCAGCAGCACCACGACCCAGGCCACGGCCCTTATTTGACGGTCTCCTCATATTTCTGTAATTTAAGATCTTGCCCTAGAAAGGTTTTTATTGAATAGCGGAATAGGAAATATGATCCAAAAAAGTGTATGTATCTCGCACGTACAAAACCACACTAGGCCCCAATTACTATTGTTTCTACCCCTAAAAGGATGGATGAGGAGTAGGAGGAGTATGGAACAGACAGCACCCTCAAATCTTCAGAAGTATGAGATGAACCCCAAAAACTTGGAAAGGTGGATCTCACACGTACCGACACAGACTATCCCGCAATTCAATTGATCCTCAAAGGTTTTTATTGAATAGCGGAATAGGAAATATGATCAAAAAAAGTGTATGTATCTCGCACGTACACAACCACACTAGGCCCCAATTACTATTGTTTGTACCCCTAAAAGGATGGATGAGGAGTAGGAGGAGGAGTATGGAACAGGCAGCACCCTCAAATCTTCAGAAGTATGAGATGAACCCCAAAAACTTGGAAAGGTGGATCTCACACGTACCGACACAGACTATCCCGCAATTCAATTGATCCTCAAAGGTTTTTATTGAATAGCGGAATAGGAAATATGATCAAAAAAAGTGTATGTATCTCGCACGTACACAACCACACTAGGCCCCAATTACTATTGTTTGTACCCCTAAAAGGATGGTTGAGCAGTAGGAGCAGGAGTATGGAACAGGCAGCACCCTCAAATCTTCAGAAGTATGAGATGAACCCCAACAACTTGGAAAGGTGGATCTCACACGTACCGACACAGACTATCTCGCAATTGAATTGATCCCCAAAGGTTTTAATTGAATAGCGGAATAGAAAATATGATCAAAAAGAAAGTGTATGTATCTCGCACGTACACCACCACACTAGGCCCCAACTACTATTGTTTGTACCCCTAAAAGGATGGTTGAGCAGTAGGAGGAGGAGTATGGAACAGGCAGCACCCTCAAATCTTCAGAAGTATGAGATGAACCCCAACAACTTGGAAAGGTGGATCTCTCTCACACGTACCAACACAGACTATCCCCCAATTTAACTGATCCCCAAAGGTTTTTGATTAAATAGCGGAATAGAAAATATGATCCAAAAAAAGTGTATGTATATCACACGTACACAACCACACTAGGCCCCAATTACTATTGTTTGTACCCCTAAAAGGCTAGATGAGGAGTAGGGGGGGTATGGAACAGGCAGCACCCTCAAACCTTCAGAAGTATGAGATGAACCCCAACAACTTGGAAAGGTGGATCTCTCTCACACGTACCAACACAGACTATCCCCCAATTTAACTGATCCCCAAAGGTTTTTGATTAAATAGCGGAATAGAAAATATGATCCAAAAAAAGTGTATGTATATCACACGTACACAACCACACTAGGCCCCAATTACTATTGTTTGTACCCCTAAAAGGCTAGGAGTAGGGGGAGTATGGAACAGGCAGCACCCTCAAACCTTCAGAAGTATGAGATGAACCCCAACAACTTGGAAAGGTGGATCTCTCTCACACGTACCAACACAGACTATCCCCCAATTTAACTGATCCCCAAAGGTTTTTGATTAAATAGCGGAATAGAAAATATGATCCAAAAAAAGTGTATGTATATCACACGTACACAACCACACTAGGCCCCAATTACTATTGTTTGTACCCCTAAAAGGCTAGATGAGGAGTAGGGGGGGTATGGAACAGGCAGCACCCTCAAACCTTCAGAAGTATGAGATGAACCCCAACAACTTGGAAAGGTGGATCTCTCTCACACGTACCAACACAGACTATCCCCCAATTTAACTGATCCCCAAAGGTTTTTGATTAAATAGCGGAATAGAAAATATGATCCAAAAAAAGTGTATGTATATCACACGTACACAACCACACTAGGCCCCAATTACTATTGTTTGTACCCCTAAAAGGCTAGGAGTAGGGGGAGTATGGAACAGGCAGCACCCTCAAACCTTCAGAAGTATGAGATGAACCCCAACAACTTGGAAAGGTGGATCTCTCTCACACGTACCAACACAGACTATCCCCCAATTTAACTGATCCCCAAAGGTTTTTGATTAAATAGCGGAATAGAAAATATGATCCAAAAAAAGTGTATGTATATCACACGTACACAACCACACTAGGCCCCAATTACTATTGTTTGTACCCCTAAAAGGCTAGATGAGGAGTAGGGGGAGTATGGAACAGGCAGCACCCTCAAACCTTCAGAAGTATGAGATGAACCCCAACAACTTGGAAAGGTGGATCTCTCTCACACGTACCAACACAGACTATCCCCCAATTTAACTGATCCCCAAAGGTTTTTGATTAAATAGCGGAATAGAAAATATGATCCAAAAAAAGTGTATGTATATCACACGTACACAACCACACTAGGCCCCAATTACTATTGTTTGTACCCCTAAAAGGCTAGATGAGGAGTAGGGGGGGTATGGAACAGGCAGCACCCTCAAACCTTCAGAAGTATGAGATGAACCCCAACAACTTGGAAAGGTGGATCTCTCTCACACGTACCAACACAGACTATCCCCCAATTTAACTGATCCCCAAAGGTTTTTGATTAAATAGCGGAATAGAAAATATGATCCAAAAAAAGTGTATGTATATCACACGTACACAACCACACTAGGCCCCAATTACTATTGTTTGTACCCCTAAAAGGCTAGATGAGGAGTAGGGGGGGTATGGAACAGGCAGCACCCTCAAACCTTCAGAAGTATGAGATGAACCCCAACAACTTGGAAAGGTGGATCTCTCTCACACGTACCAACACAGACTATCCCCCAATTTAACTGATCCCCAAAGGTTTTTGATTAAATAGCGGAATAGAAAATATGATCCAAAAAAAGTGTATGTATATCACACGTACACAACCACACTAGGCCCCAATTACTATTGTTTGTACCCCTAAAAGGCTAGATGAGGAGTAGGGGGGGTATGGAACAGGCAGCACCCTCAAACCTTCAGAAGTATGAGATGAACCCCAAAAACTTGGAAAGGTGGATCTCTCTCACACGTACCAACACAGACTATCCCCCAATTTAACTGATCCCCAAAGGTTTTTGATTAAATAGCGGAATAGAAAATATGATCCAAAAAAAGTGTATGTATATCACACGTACACAACCACACTAGGCCCCAATTACTATTGTTTGTACCCCTAAAAGGCTAGGAGTAGGGGGAGTATGGAACAGGCAGCACCCTCAAACCTTCAGAAGTATGAGATGAACCCCAACAACTTGGAAAGGTGGATCTCTCTCACACGTACCAACACAGACTATCCCCCAATTTAACTGATCCCCAAAGGTTTTTGATTAAATAGCGGAATAGAAAATATGATCCAAAAAAAGTGTATGTATATCACACGTACACAACCACACTGGGCCCCAATTACTATTGTTTGTACCCCTAAAAGGCTAGATGAGGAGTAGGGGGAGTATGGAACAGGCAGCACCCTCAAACCTTCAGAAGTATGAGATGAACCCCAACAACTTGGAAAGGTGGATCTCTCTCACACGTACCAACACAGACTATCCCCCAATTTAACTGATCCCCAAAGGTTTTTGATTAAATAGCGGAATAGAAAATATGATCCAAAAAAAGTGTATGTATATCACACGTACACAACCACACTAGGCCCCAATTACTATTGTTTGTACCCCTAAAAGGCTAGATGAGGAGTAGGGGGGGTATGGAACAGGCAGCACCCTCAAACCTTCAGAAGTATGAGATGAACCCCAACAACTTGGAAAGGTGGATCTCTCTCACACGTACCAACACAGACTATCCCCCAATTTAACTGATCCCCAAAGGTTTTTGATTAAATAGCGGAATAGAAAATATGATCCAAAAAAAGTGTATGTATATCACACGTACACAACCACACTAGGCCCCAATTACTATTGTTTGTACCCCTAAAAGGCTAGATGAGGAGTAGGGGGGGTATGGAACAGGCAGCACCCTCAAACCTTCAGAAGTATGAGATGAACCCCAACAACTTGGAAAGGTGGATCTCTCTCACACGTACCAACACAGACTATCCCCCAATTTAACTGATCCCCAAAGGTTTTTGATTAAATAGCGGAATAGAAAATATGATCCAAAAAAAGTGTATGTATATCACACGTACACAACCACACTAGGCCCCAATTACTATTGTTTGTACCCCTAAAAGGCTAGATGAGGAGTAGGGGGGGTATGGAACAGGCAGCACCCTCAAACCTTCAGAAGTATGAGATGAACCCCAACAACTTGGAAAGGTGGATCTCTCTCACACGTACCAACACAGACTATCCCCCAATTTAACTGATCCCCAAAGGTTTTTGATTAAATAGCGGAATAGAAAATATGATCCAAAAAAAGTGTATGTATATCACACGTACACAACCACACTAGGCCCCAATTACTATTGTTTGTACCCCTAAAAGGCTAGATGAGGAGTAGGGGGAGTATGGAACAGGCAGCACCCTCAAACCTTCAGAAGTATGAGATGAACCCCAACAACTTGGAAAGGTGGATCTCTCTCACACGTACCAACACAGACTATCCCCCAATTTAACTGATCCCCAAAGGTTTTTGATTAAATAGCGGAATAGAAAATATGATCCAAAAAAAGTGTATGTATATCACACGTACACAACCACACTGGGCCCCAATTACTATTGTTTGTACCCCTAAAAGGCTAGATGAGGAGTAGGGGGAGTATGGAACAGGCAGCACCCTCAAACCTTCAGAAGTATGAGATGAACCCCAACAACTTGGAAAGGTGGATCTCTCTCACACGTACCAACACAGACTATCCCCCAATTTAACTGATCCCCAAAGGTTTTTGATTAAATAGCGGAATAGAAAATATGATCCAAAAAAAGTGTATGTATATCACACGTACACAACCACACTAGGCCCCAATTACTATTGTTTGTACCCCTAAAAGGCTAGGAGTAGGGGGAGTATGGAACAGGCAGCACCCTCAAACCTTCAGAAGTATGAGATGAACCCCAACAACTTGGAAAGGTGGATCTCTCTCACACGTACCAACACAGACTATCCCCCAATTTAACTGATCCCCAAAGGTTTTTGATTAAATAGCGGAATAGAAAATATGATCCAAAAAAAGTGTATGTATATCACACGTACACAACCACACTGGGCCCCAATTACTATTGTTTGTACCCCTAAAAGGCTAGATGAGGAGTAGGGGGAGTATGGAACAGGCAGCACCCTCAAACCTTCAGAAGTATGAGATGAACCCCAACAACTTGGAAAGGTGGATCTCTCTCACACGTACCAACACAGACTATCCCCCAATTTAACTGATCCCCAAAGGTTTTTGATTAAATAGCGGAATAGAAAATATGATCCAAAAAAAGTGTATGTATATCACACGTACACAACCACACTAGGCCCCAATTACTATTGTTTGTACCCCTAAAAGGCTAGATGAGGAGTAGGGGGGGTATGGAACAGGCAGCACCCTCAAACCTTCAGAAGTATGAGATGAACCCCAACAACTTGGAAAGGTGGATCTCTCTCACACGTACCAACACAGACTATCCCCCAATTTAACTGATCCCCAAAGGTTTTTGATTAAATAGCGGAATAGAAAATATGATCCAAAAAAAGTGTATGTATATCACACGTACACAACCACACTAGGCCCCAATTACTATTGTTTGTACCCCTAAAAGGCTAGGAGTAGGGGGAGTATGGAACAGGCAGCACCCTCAAACCTTCAGAAGTATGAGATGAACCCCAACAACTTGGAAAGGTGGATCTCTCTCACACGTACCAACACAGACTATCCCCCAATTTAACTGATCCCCAAAGGTTTTTGATTAAATAGCGGAATAGAAAATATGATCCAAAAAAAGTGTATGTATATCACACGTACACAACACACTAGGCCCCAATTACTATTGTTTGTACCCCTAAAAGGCTAGATGAGGAGTAGGGGGAGTATGGAACAGGCAGCACCCTCAAACCTTCAGAAGTATGAGATGAACCCCAACAACTTGGAAAGGTGGATCTCTCTCACACGTACCAACACAGACTATCCCCCAATTTAACTGATCCCCAAAGGTTTTTGATTAAATAGCGGAATAGAAAATATGATCCAAAAAAAGTGTATGTATATCACACGTACACAACCACACTAGGCCCCAATTACTATTGTTTGTACCCCTAAAGGCTAGATGAGGAGTAGGGGGGTATGGAACAGGCAGCACCTCAAACCTTCAGAAGTATGAGATGAACCCCAACAACTTGGAAAGGTGGATCTCTCTCACACGTACCAACACAGACTATCCCCCAATTTAACTGATCCCCAAAGGTTTTTGATTAAATAGCGGAATAGAAAATATGATCCAAAAAAAGTGTATGTATATCACACGTACACAACCACACTAGGCCCCAATTACTATTGTTTGTACCCCTAAAAGGCTAGGAGTAGGGGGAGTATGGAACAGGCAGCACCCTCAAACCTTCAGAAGTATGAGATGAACCCCAACAACTTGGAAAGGTGGATCTCTCTCACACGTACCAACACAGACTATCCCCCAATTTAACTGATCCCCAAAGGTTTTTGATTAAATAGCGGAATAGAAAATATGATCCAAAAAAAGTGTATGTATATCACACGTACACAACCACACTAGGCCCCAATTACTATTGTTTGTACCCCTAAAAGGTAGATGAGGAGTAGGGGGAGTATGGAACAGGCAGCACCCTCAAACCTTCAGAAGTATGAGATGAACCCCAACAACTTGGAAAGGTGGATCTCTCTCACACGTACCAACACAGACTATCCCCCAATTTAACTGATCCCCAAAGGTTTTTGATTAAATAGCGGAATAGAAAATATGATCCAAAAAAAGTGTATGTATATCACACGTACACAACCACACTAGGCCCCAATTACTATTGTTTGTACCCCTAAAAGGCTAGATGAGGAGTAGGGGGGTATGGAACAGGCAGCACCCTCAAACCTTCAGAAGTATGAGATGAACCCCAACAACTTGGAAAGGTGGATCTCTCTCACACGTACCAACACAGACTATCCCCCAATTTAACTGATCCCCAAAGGTTTTTGATTAAATAGCGGAATAGAAAATATGATCCAAAAAAAGTGTATGTATATCACACGTACACAACCACACTAGGCCCCAATTACTATTGTTTGTACCCCTAAAAGGCTAGATGAGGAGTAGGGGGGGTATGGAACAGGCAGCACCCTCAAACCTTCAGAAGTATGAGATGAACCCCAACAACTTGGAAAGGTGGATCTCTCTCACACGTACCAACACAGACTATCCCCCAATTTAACTGATCCCCAAAGGTTTTTGATTAAATAGCGGAATAGAAAATATGATCCAGAAAAAAGTGTATGTATATCACACGTACACAACCACACTAGGCCCCAATTACTATTGTTTGTACCCCTAAAAGGCTAGATGAGGGAGTAGGGGGGGTATGGAACAGGCAGCACCCTCAAACCTTCAGAAGTATGAGATGAACCCCAAAAACTTGGAAAGGTGGATCTCTCTCACACGTACCAACACAGACTATCCCCCAATTTAACTGATCCCCAAAGGTTTTTGATTAAATAGCGGAATAGAAAAATATGATCCAAAAAAAGTGTATGTATATCACACGTACACAACCACACTAGGCCCCAATTATCGATTGTTTGTACCCCTAAAACGGTAGGAGTAGGGGAGTATGGAACAGGCAGCACCCTCA
>NC_138774.1:25365360-25442860 GCF_965119305.1 Pelophylax lessonae
GGAACAGGCAGCACCCTCAAAACCTTCAGAAGTATGAGATGAAACCCCAACAACTTGGAATGGTGGATCTCTCCTCACACGTACCAACACCAAGGGGACTATCCCCCAATTTAACTGATCCCCAAAGGTTTTTGATTAAATAGCGGAATAGAAAATATGATCAAAAAAAGTGTATGTATATCACACGTACACAACCACACTAGGCCCCAATTACTATTTTTGTACCCCTAAAAGGCTAGATGGAGGAGTAGGGGGGGTATGGAACAGGCAGCACCCTCAAACCTTCAGAAGTATGAGATGAACCCAACAACTTGGAAAGGTGGATCTCTCTCACACGTACCAACACAGACTATCCCCCAATTTAACTGATCCCCAAAGGTTTTTGATTAAATAGCGGAATAGAAAATATGATCCAAAAAAAGTGTATGTATATCACACGTACACAACCACACTAGGCCCCAATTACTATTGTTTGTACCCCTAAAAGGCTAGATGAGGAGTAGGGGGGGTATGGAACAGGCAGCACCCTCAAACCTTCAGAAGTATGAGATGAACCCCCAAAAACTTGGAAAGGTGGATCTCTCTCACACGTACCAACACAGACTATCCCCCAATTTACTGATCCCCAAAGGTTTTTGATTAAATAGCGGAATAGAAAATATGATCCAAAAAAAGTGTATGTATATCACACGTACACAAACCACACTAGGCCCCAATTACTATTGTTTGTACCCTAAAAGGCTAGGAGTAGGGGGATTATGGAACAGGCAGCACCCTCAAACCTTCAGAAGTATGAGATGAACCCCAACAACTTGGAAAGGTGGATCTCTCTCACACGTACCAACACAGACTATCCCCCAATTTAAATGATCCCCAAAGGTTTTTGATTAAATAGCGGAATAGAAAATATGATCCAAAAAAAGTGTATGTATATCACACGTACACAACCACACTGGGCCCCAATTACTATTGTTTGTACCCCTAAAAGGCTAGATGAGGAGTAGGGGGGAGTATGGAACAGGCAGCACCCTCAAACCTTCAGAAGTATGAGATGACCCCAACAACTTGGAAAGGTGGATCTCTCTCACACGTACCAACACAGACTATCCCCCAATTTAACTGATCCCCAAAGGTTTTTGATTAAATAGCGGAATAGAAAATATGATCCAAAAAAAGTGTATGTATATCACACGTACACAACCACACTAGGCCCCAATTACTATTGTTTGTACCCCTAAAAGGCTAGATGAGGAGTAGGGGGGGTATGGAACAGGCAGCACCCTCAAACCTTCAGAAGTATGAGATGAACCCCAACAACTTGGAAAGGTGGATCTCTCTCACACGTACCAACACAGACTATCCCCCAATTTAACTGATCCCCAAAGGTTTTTGATTAAATAGCGGAATAGAAAATATGATCCAAAAAAAGTGTATGTATATCACACGTACACAACCACACTAGGCCCCAATTACTATTGTTTGTACCCCTAAAAGGCTAGATGAGGAGTAGGGGGGGTATGGAACAGGCAGCACCCTCAAACCTTCAGAAGTATGAGATGAACCCCAACAACTTGGAAAGGTGGATCTCTCTCACACGTACCAACACAGACTATCCCCCAATTTAACTGATCCCCAAAGGTTTTTGATTAAATAGCGGAATAGAAAATATGATCCAAAAAAAGTGTATGTATATCACACGTACACAACCACACTAGGCCCCAATTACTATTGTTTGTACCCCTAAAAGGCTAGATGAGGAGTAGGGGGGGTATGGAACAGGCAGCACCCTCAAACCTTCAGAAGTATGAGATGAACCCCAACAACTTGGAAAGGTGGATCTCTCTCACACGTACCAACACAGACTATCCCCCAATTTAACTGATCCCCAAAGGTTTTTGATTAAATAGCGGAATAGAAAATATGATCCAAAAAAAGTGTATGTATATCACACGTACACAACCACACTAGGCCCCAATTACTATTGTTTGTACCCCTAAAAGGCTAGATGAGGAGTAGGGGGAGTATGGAACAGGCAGCACCCTCAAACCTTCAGAAGTATGAGATGAACCCCAACAACTTGGAAAGGTGGATCTCTCTCACACGTACCAACACAGACTATCCCCCAATTTAACTGATCCCCAAAGGTTTTTGATTAAATAGCGGAATAGAAAATATGATCCAAAAAAAGTGTATGTATATCACACGTACACAACCACACTGGGCCCAATTACTATTGTTTGTACCCCTAAAAGGCTAGATGAGGAGTAGGGGGAGTATGGAACAGGCAGCACCCTCAAACCTTCAGAAGTATGAGATGAACCCCAACAACTTGGAAAGGTGGATCTCTCTCACACGTACCAACACAGACTATCCCCCAATTTAACTGATCCCCAAAGGTTTTTGATTAAATAGCGGAATAGAAAATATGATACAAAAAAGTGTATGTATATCACACGTACACAACCACACTAGGCCCCATTACTATTGTTTGTTACCCCTAAAAGGCTAGGAGTAGGGGGAGTATGGAACAGGCAGCACCCTCAAACCTTCAGAAGTATGAGATGAACCCCAACAACTTGGAAAGGTGGATCTCTCTCACACGTACCAACACAGACTATCCCCAATTTAACTGATCCCAAAGGTTTTTGATTAAATAGCGGAATAGAAAATATGATCCAAAAAAAGTGTATGTATATCACACGTACACAACCACACTGGGCCCAATTACTATTGTTTGTACCCCTAAAAGGCTAGATGAGGAGTAGGGGGAGTATGGAACAGGCAGCACCCTCAAACCTTCAGAAGTATGAGATGAACCCCAACAACTTGGAAAGGTGGATCTCTCTCACACGTACCAACACAGACTATCCCCCAATTTAACTGATCCCCAAAGGTTTTTGATTAAATAGCGGAATAGAAATATGATCCAAAAAAAGTGTATGTATATCACACGTACACAACCACACTAGGCCCCAATTACTATTGTTTGTACCCCTAAAAGGCTAGATGAGGAGTAGGGGGGTATGGAACAGGCAGCACCCTCAAAACCTTCAGAAGTATGAGATGAACCCCAACAACTTGGAAAGGTGGATCTCTCTCACACGTACCAACACAGACTATCCCCCAATTTAACTGATCCCCAAAGGTTTTTGATTAAATAGCGGAATAGAAAAAATGATCCAAAAAAAGTGTATGTATATCACACGTACACAACCACACTAGGCCCCAATTACTATTGTTTGTACCCTAAAAGGCTAGGAGTAGGGGGAGTATGGAACAGGCAGCACCCTCAAACCTTCAGAAGTATGAGATGAACCCCAACAACTTGGAAAGGTGGATCTCTCTCACACGTACCAACACAGACTATCCCCCCAATTTAACTGATCCCCAAAGGTTTTTGATTAAATAGCGGAATAGAAAATATGATCCAAAAAAAGTGTATGTATATCACACGTACACAACCACACTAGGCCCCAATTACTATTGTTTGTACCCCTAAAAGGCTAGATGAGGAGTAGGGGGAGTATGGAACAGGCAGCACCCTCAAACCTTCAGAAGTATGAGATGAACCCCAAACAACTGGAAAGGTGGATCTCTCTCACCACGTACCAACACAGACTATCCCCCAATTTAACTGATCCCCAAAGGTTTTTGATTAAATAGCGGAATAGAAAATATGATCCAAAAAAGTGTATGTATATCACACGTACACAACCACACTAGGCCCCAATTACTATTGTTTGTACCCCTAAAAGGCTAGATGAGGAGTAGGGGGGGTATGGAACAGGCAGCACCCTCAAACCTTCAGAAGTATGAGATGAACCCCAACAACTTGGAAAGGTGGATCTCTCTCACACGTACCAACACAGACTATCCCCCAATTTAACTGATCCCCAAAGGTTTTTGATTAAATAGCGGAATAGAAAATATGATCCAAAAAAGTGTATGTATATCACACGTACACAACCACACTAGGCCCCAATTACTATTGTTTGTACCCTAAAAGGCTAGGAGTAGGGGGAGTATGGAACAGGCAGCACCCTCAAACCTTCAGAAGTATGAGATGAACCCCAACAACTTGGAAAGGTGGATCTCTCTCACACGTACCAACACAGACTATCCCCCAATTTAACTGATCCCCAAAGGTTTTTGATTAAATAGCGGAATAGAAAATATGATCCAAAAAAAGTGTATGTATATCACACGTACACAACCACACTAGGCCCCAATTACTATTGTTTGTACCCCTAAAAGGCTAGATGAGGAGTAGGGGGAGTATGGAACAGGCAGCACCCTCAAACCTTCAGAAGTATGAGATGAACCCCAACAACTTGGAAAGGTGGATCTCTCTCACACGTACCAACACAGACTATCCCCCAATTTAACTGATCCCCAAAGGTTTTTGATTAAATAGCGGAATAGAAAATATGATCCAAAAAAAGTGTATGTATATCACACGTACACAACCACACTAGGCCCCAATTACTATTGTTTGTACCCCTAAAAGGCTAGATGAGGAGTAGGGGGGGTATGGAACAGGCAGCACCCTCAAACCTTCAGAAGTATGAGATGAACCCCAACAACTTGGAAAGGTGGATCTCTCTCACACGTACCAACACAGACTATCCCCCAATTTAACTGATCCCCAAAGGTTTTTGATTAAATAGCGGAATAGAAAATATGATCCAAAAAAAGTGTATGTATATCACACGTACACAACCACACTAGGCCCCAATTACTATTGTTTGTACCCCTAAAAGGCTAGATGAGGAGTAGGGGGGGTATGGAACAGGCAGCACCCTCAAACCTTCAGAAGTATGAGATGAACCCCAACAACTTGGAAAGGTGGATCTCTCTCACACGTACCAACACAGACTATCCCCCAATTTAACTGATCCCCAAAGGTTTTTGATTAAATAGCGGAATAGAAAATATGATCCAAAAAAAGTGTATGTATATCACACGTACACAACCACACTAGGCCCCAATTACTATTGTTTGTACCCCTAAAAGGCTAGATGAGGAGTAGGGGGGGTATGGAACAGGCAGCACCCTCAAACCTTCAGAAGTATGAGATGAACCCCAAAAACTTGGAAAGGTGGATCTCTCTCACACGTACCAACACAGACTATCCCCCAATTTAACTGATCCCCAAAGGTTTTTGATTAAATAGCGGAATAGAAAATATGATCCAAAAAAAGTGTATGTATATCACACGTACACAACCACACTAGGCCCCAATTACTATTGTTTGTACCCCTAAAAGGCTAGGAGTAGGGGGAGTATGGAACAGGCAGCACCCTCAAACCTTCAGAAGTATGAGATGAACCCCAACAACTTGGAAAGGTGGATCTCTCTCACACGTACCAACACAGACTATCCCCCAATTTAACTGATCCCCAAAGGTTTTTGATTAAATAGCGGAATAGAAAATATGATCCAAAAAAAGTGTATGTATATCACACGTACACAACCACACTGGGCCCCAATTACTATTGTTTGTACCCCTAAAAGGCTAGATGAGGAGTAGGGGGAGTATGGAACAGGCAGCACCCTCAAACCTTCAGAAGTATGAGATGAACCCCAACAACTTGGAAAGGTGGATCTCTCTCACACGTACCAACACAGACTATCCCCCAATTTAACTGATCCCCAAAGGTTTTTGATTAAATAGCGGAATAGAAAATATGATCCAAAAAAAGTGTATGTATATCACACGTACACAACCACACTAGGCCCCAATTACTATTGTTTGTACCCCTAAAAGGCTAGATGAGGAGTAGGGGGGGTATGGAACAGGCAGCACCCTCAAACCTTCAGAAGTATGAGATGAACCCCAACAACTTGGAAAGGTGGATCTCTCTCACACGTACCAACACAGACTATCCCCCAATTTAACTGATCCCCAAAGGTTTTTGATTAAATAGCGGAATAGAAAATATGATCCAAAAAAAGTGTATGTATATCACACGTACACAACCACACTAGGCCCCAATTACTATTGTTTGTACCCCTAAAAGGCTAGATGAGGAGTAGGGGGGGTATGGAACAGGCAGCACCCTCAAACCTTCAGAAGTATGAGATGAACCCCAACAACTTGGAAAGGTGGATCTCTCTCACACGTACCAACACAGACTATCCCCCAATTTAACTGATCCCCAAAGGTTTTTGATTAAATAGCGGAATAGAAAATATGATCCAAAAAAAGTGTATGTATATCACACGTACACAACCACACTAGGCCCCAATTACTATTGTTTGTACCCCTAAAAGGCTAGATGAGGAGTAGGGGGGGTATGGAACAGGCAGCACCCTCAAACCTTCAGAAGTATGAGATGAACCCCAACAACTTGGAAAGGTGGATCTCTCTCACACGTACCAACACAGACTATCCCCCAATTTAACTGATCCCCAAAGGTTTTTGATTAAATAGCGGAATAGGAAATATGATCCAAAAAAAGTGTATGTATATCACACGTACACAACCACACTAGGCCCCAATTACTATTGTTTGTACCCCTAAAAGGCTAGATGAGGAGTAGGGGGAGTATGGAACAGGCAGCACCCTCAAACCTTCAGAAGTATGAGATGAACCCCAACAACTTGGAAAGGTGGATCTCTCTCACACGTACCAACACAGACTATCCCCCAATTTAACTGATCCCCAAAGGTTTTTGATTAAATAGCGGAATAGAAAATATGATCCAAAAAAAGTGTATGTATATCACACGTACACAACCACACTGGGCCCCAATTACTATTGTTTGTACCCCTAAAAGGCTAGATGAGGAGTAGGGGGAGTATGGAACAGGCAGCACCCTCAAACCTTCAGAAGTATGAGATGAACCCCAACAACTTGGAAAGGTGGATCTCTCTCACACGTACCAACACAGACTATCCCCCAATTTAACTGATCCCCAAAGGTTTTTGATTAAATAGCGGAATAGAAAATATGATCCAAAAAAAGTGTATGTATATCACACGTACACAACCACACTAGGCCCCAATTACTATTGTTTGTACCCCTAAAAGGCTAGGAGTAGGGGGAGTATGGAACAGGCAGCACCCTCAAACCTTCAGAAGTATGAGATGAACCCCAACAACTTGGAAAGGTGGATCTCTCTCACACGTACCAACACAGACTATCCCCCAATTTAACTGATCCCCAAAGGTTTTTGATTAAATAGCGGAATAGAAAATATGATCCAAAAAAAGTGTATGTATATCACACGTACACAACCACACTGGGCCCCAATTACTATTGTTTGTACCCCTAAAAGGCTAGATGAGGAGTAGGGGGAGTATGGAACAGGCAGCACCCTCAAACCTTCAGAAGTATGAGATGAACCCCAACAACTTGGAAAGGTGGATCTCTCTCACACGTACCAACACAGACTATCCCCCAATTTAACTGATCCCCAAAGGTTTTTGATTAAATAGCGGAATAGAAAATATGATCCAAAAAAAGTGTATGTATATCACACGTACACAACCACACTAGGCCCCAATTACTATTGTTTGTACCCCTAAAAGGCTAGATGAGGAGTAGGGGGGGTATGGAACAGGCAGCACCCTCAAACCTTCAGAAGTATGAGATGAACCCCAACAACTTGGAAAGGTGGATCTCTCTCACACGTACCAACACAGACTATCCCCCAATTTAACTGATCCCCAAAGGTTTTTGATTAAATAGCGGAATAGAAAATATGATCCAAAAAAAGTGTATGTATATCACACGTACACAACCACACTAGGCCCCAATTACTATTGTTTGTACCCCTAAAAGGCTAGGAGTAGGGGGAGTATGGAACAGGCAGCACCCTCAAACCTTCAGAAGTATGAGATGAACCCCAACAACTTGGAAAGGTGGATCTCTCTCACACGTACCAACACAGACTATCCCCCAATTTAACTGATCCCCAAAGGTTTTTGATTAAATAGCGGAATAGAAAATATGATCCAAAAAAAGTGTATGTATATCACACGTACACAACCACACTAGGCCCCAATTACTATTGTTTGTACCCCTAAAAGGCTAGATGAGGAGTAGGGGGAGTATGGAACAGGCAGCACCCTCAAACCTTCAGAAGTATGAGATGAACCCCAACAACTTGGAAAGGTGGATCTCTCTCACACGTACCAACACAGACTATCCCCCAATTTAACTGATCCCCAAAGGTTTTTGATTAAATAGCGGAATAGAAAATATGATCCAAAAAAAGTGTATGTATATCACACGTACACAACCACACTAGGCCCCAATTACTATTGTTTGTACCCCTAAAAGGCTAGATGAGGAGTAGGGGGGGGGTATGGAACAGGCAGCACCCTCAAACCTTCAGAAGTATGAGATGAACCCCAACAACTTGGAAAGGTGGATCTCTCTCACACGTACCAACACAGACTATCCCCCAATTTAACTGATCCCCAAAGGTTTTTGATTAAATAGCGGAATAGAAAATATGATCCAAAAAAAGTGTATGTATATCACACGTACACAACCACACTAGGCCCCAATTACTATTGTTTGTACCCCTAAAAGGCTAGATGAGGAGTAGGGGGGGTATGGAACAGGCAGCACCCTCAAACCTTCAGAAGTATGAGATGAACCCCAACAACTTGGAAAGGTGGATCTCTCTCACACGTACCAACACAGACTATCCCCCAATTTAACTGATCCCCAAAGGTTTTTGATTAAATAGCGGAAAAGAAAATATGATCCAAAAAAAGTGTATGTATATCACACGTACACAACCACACTAGGCCCCAATTACTATTGTTTGTACCCCTAAAAGGCTAGATGAGGAGTAGGGGGGGTATGGAACAGGCAGCACCCTCAAACCTTCAGAAGTATGAGATGAACCCCAAAAACTTGGAAAGGTGGATCTCTCTCACACGTACCAACACAGACTATCCCCCAATTTAACTGATCCCCAAAGGTTTTTGATTAAATAGCGGAATAGAAAATATGATCCAAAAAAAGTGTATGTATATCACACGTACACAACCACACTAGGCCCCAATTACTATTGTTTGTACCCCTAAAAGGCTAGGAGTAGGGGGAGTATGGAACAGGCAGCACCCTCAAACCTTCAGAAGTATGAGATGAACCCCAACAACTTGGAAAGGTGGATCTCTCTCACACGTACCAACACAGACTATCCCCCAATTTAACTGATCCCCAAAGGTTTTTGATTAAATAGCGGAATAGAAAATATGATCCAAAAAAAGTGTATGTATATCACACGTACACAACCACACTAGGCCCCAATTACTATTGTTTGTACCCCTAAAAGGCTAGATGAGGAGTAGGGGGGGTATGGAACAGGCAGCACCCTCAAACCTTCAGAAGTATGAGATGAACCCCAACAACTTGGAAAGGTGGATCTCTCTCACACGTACCAACACAGACTATCCCCCAATTTAACTGATCCCCAAAGGTTTTTGATTAAATAGCGGAATAGAAAATATGATCCAAAAAAAGTGTATGTATATCACACGTACACAACCACACTAGGCCCCAATTACTATTGTTTGTACCCCTAAAAGGCTAGATGAGGAGTAGGGGGGGGTATGGAACAGGCAGCACCCTCAAACCTTCAGAAGTATGAGATGAACCCCAACAACTTGGAAAGGTGGATCTCTCTCACACGTACCAACACAGACTATCCCCCAATTTAACTGATCCCCAAAGGTTTTTGATTAAATAGCGGAATAGAAAATATGATCCAAAAAAAGTGTATGTATATCACACGTACACAACCACACTAGGCCCCAATTACTATTGTTTGTACCCCTAAAAGGCTAGATGAGGAGTAGGGGGGGTATGGAACAGGCAGCACCCTCAAACCTTCAGAAGTATGAGATGAACCCCAACAACTTGGAAAGGTGGATCTCTCTCACACGTACCAACACAGACTATCCCCCAATTTAACTGATCCCCAAAGGTTTTTGATTAAATAGCGGAATAGAAAATATGATCCAAAAAAAGTGTATGTATATCACACGTACACAACCACACTAGGCCCCAATTACTATTGTTTGTACCCCTAAAAGGCTAGGAGTAGGGGGAGTATGGAACAGGCAGCACCCTCAAACCTTCAGAAGTATGAGATGAACCCCAACAACTTGGAAAGGTGGATCTCTCTCACACGTACCAACACAGACTATCCCCCAATTTAACTGATCCCCAAAGGTTTTTGATTAAATAGCGGAATAGAAAATATGATCCAAAAAAAGTGTATGTATATCACACGTACACAACCACACTAGGCCCCAATTACTATTGTTTGTACCCCTAAAAGGCTAGATGAGGAGTAGGGGGAGTATGGAACAGGCAGCACCCTCAAACCTTCAGAAGTATGAGATGAACCCCAACAACTTGGAAAGGTGGATCTCTCTCACACGTACCAACACAGACTATCCCCCAATTTAACTGATCCCCAAAGGTTTTTGATTAAATAGCGGAATAGAAAATATGATCCAAAAAAAGTGTATGTATATCACACGTACACAACCACACTAGGCCCCAATTACTATTGTTTGTACCCCTAAAAGGCTAGGAGTAGGGGGAGTATGGAACAGGCAGCACCCTCAAACCTTCAGAAGTATGAGATGAACCCCAACAACTTGGAAAGGTGGATCTCTCTCACACGTACCAACACAGACTATCCCCCAATTTAACTGATCCCCAAAGGTTTTTGATTAAATAGCGGAATAGAAAATATGATCCAAAAAAAGTGTATGTATATCACACGTACACAACCACACTAGGCCCCAATTACTATTGTTTGTACCCCTAAAAGGCTAGATGAGGAGTAGGGGGGGGTATGGAACAGGCAGCACCCTCAAACCTTCAGAAGTATGAGATGAACCCCAACAACTTGGAAAGGTGGATCTCTCTCACACGTACCAACACAGACTATCCCCCAATTTAACTGATCCCCAAAGGTTTTTGATTAAATAGCGGAATAGAAAATATGATCCAAAAAAAGTGTATGTATATCACACGTACACAACCACACTAGGCCCCAATTACTATTGTTTGTACCCCTAAAAGGCTAGATGAGGAGTAGGGGGGGTATGGAACAGGCAGCACCCTCAAACCTTCAGAAGTATGAGATGAACCCCAACAACTTGGAAAGGTGGATCTCTCTCACACGTACCAACACAGACTATCCCCCAATTTAACTGATCCCCAAAGGTTTTTGATTAAATAGCGGAAAAGAAAATATGATCCAAAAAAAGTGTATGTATATCACACGTACACAACCACACTAGGCCCCAATTACTATTGTTTGTACCCCTAAAAGGCTAGATGAGGAGTAGGGGGGGTATGGAACAGGCAGCACCCTCAAACCTTCAGAAGTATGAGATGAACCCCAAAAACTTGGAAAGGTGGATCTCTCTCACACGTACCAACACAGACTATCCCCCAATTTAACTGATCCCCAAAGGTTTTTGATTAAATAGCGGAATAGAAAATATGATCCAAAAAAAGTGTATGTATATCACACGTACACAACCACACTAGGCCCCAATTACTATTGTTTGTACCCCTAAAAGGCTAGGAGTAGGGGGAGTATGGAACAGGCAGCACCCTCAAACCTTCAGAAGTATGAGATGAACCCCAACAACTTGGAAAGGTGGATCTCTCTCACACGTACCAACACAGACTATCCCCCAATTTAACTGATCCCCAAAGGTTTTTGATTAAATAGCGGAATAGAAAATATGATCCAAAAAAAGTGTATGTATATCACACGTACACAACCACACTAGGCCCCAATTACTATTGTTTGTACCCCTAAAAGGCTAGATGAGGAGTAGGGGGGGTATGGAACAGGCAGCACCCTCAAACCTTCAGAAGTATGAGATGAACCCCAACAACTTGGAAAGGTGGATCTCTCTCACACGTACCAACACAGACTATCCCCCAATTTAACTGATCCCCAAAGGTTTTTGATTAAATAGCGGAATAGAAAATATGATCCAAAAAAAGTGTATGTATATCACACGTACACAACCACACTAGGCCCCAATTACTATTGTTTGTACCCCTAAAAGGCTAGATGAGGAGTAGGGGGGGGTATGGAACAGGCAGCACCCTCAAACCTTCAGAAGTATGAGATGAACCCCAACAACTTGGAAAGGTGGATCTCTCTCACACGTACCAACACAGACTATCCCCCAATTTAACTGATCCCCAAAGGTTTTTGATTAAATAGCGGAATAGAAAATATGATCCAAAAAAAGTGTATGTATATCACACGTACACAACCACACTAGGCCCCAATTACTATTGTTTGTACCCCTAAAAGGCTAGATGAGGAGTAGGGGGGGTATGGAACAGGCAGCACCCTCAAACCTTCAGAAGTATGAGATGAACCCCAACAACTTGGAAAGGTGGATCTCTCTCACACGTACCAACACAGACTATCCCCCAATTTAACTGATCCCCAAAGGTTTTTGATTATATAGCGGAATAGAAAATATGATCCAAAAAAAGTGTATGTATATCACACGTACACAACCACACTAGGCCCCAATTACTATTGTTTGTACCCCTAAAAGGCTAGATGAGGAGTAGGGGGAGTATGGAACAGGCAGCACCCTCAAACCTTCAGAAGTATGAGATGAACCCCAACAACTTGGAAAGGTGGATCTCTCTCACACGTACCAACACAGACTATCCCCCAATTTAACTGATCCCCAAAGGTTTTTGATTAAATAGCGGAATAGAAAATATGATCCAAAAAAAGTGTATGTATATCACACGTACACAACCACACTGGGCCCCAATTACTATTGTTTGTACCCCTAAAAGGCTAGATGAGGAGTAGGGGGAGTATGGAACAGGCAGCACCCTCAAACCTTCAGAAGTATGAGAAGAACCCCAACAACTTGGAAAGGTGGATCTCTCTCACACGTACCAACACAGACTATCCCCCAATTTAACTGATCCCCAAAGGTTTTTGATTAAATAGCGGAATAGAAAATATGATCCAAAAAAAGTGTATGTATATCACACGTACACAACCACACTAGGCCCCAATTACTATTGTTTGTACCCCTAAAAGGCTAGGAGTAGGGGGAGTATGGAACAGGCAGCACCCTCAAACCTTCAGAAGTATGAGATGAACCCCAACAACTTGGAAAGGTGGATCTCTCTCACACGTACCAACACAGACTATCCCCCAATTTAACTGATCCCCAAAGGTTTTTGATTAAATAGCGGAATAGAAAATATGATCCAAAAAAAGTGTATGTATATCACACGTACACAACCACACTGGGCCCCAATTACTATTGTTTGTACCCCTAAAAGGCTAGATGAGGAGTAGGGGGAGTATGGAACAGGCAGCACCCTCAAACCTTCAGAAGTATGAGATGAACCCCAACAACTTGGAAAGGTGGATCTCTCTCACACGTACCAACACAGACTATCCCCCAATTTAACTGATCCCCAAAGGTTTTTGATTAAATAGCGGAATAGAAAATATGATCCAAAAAAAGTGTATGTATATCACACGTACACAACCACACTAGGCCCCAATTACTATTGTTTGTACCCCTAAAAGGCTAGATGAGGAGTAGGGGGGGTATGGAACAGGCAGCACCCTCAAACCTTCAGAAGTATGAGATGAACCCCAACAACTTGGAAAGGTGGATCTCTCTCACACGTACCAACACAGACTATCCCCCAATTTAACTGATCCCCAAAGGTTTTTGATTAAATAGCGGAATAGAAAATATGATCCAATAAAAGTGTATGTATATCACACGTACACAACCACACTAGGCCCCAATTACTATTGTTTGTACCCCTAAAAGGCTAGATGAGGAGTAGGGGGGGTATGGAACAGGCAGCACCCTCAAACCTTCAGAAGTATGAGATGAACCCCAACAACTTGGAAAGGTGGATCTCTCTCACACGTACCAACACAGACTATCCCCCAATTTAACTGATCCCCAAAGGTTTTTGATTAAATAGCGGAATAGAAAATATGATCCAAAAAAAGTGTATGTATATCACACGTACACAACCACACTAGGCCCCAATTACTATTGTTTGTACCCCTAAAAGGCTAGGAGTAGGGGGAGTATGGAACAGGCAGCACCCTCAAACCTTCAGAAGTATGAGATGAACCCCAACAACTTGGAAAGGTGGATCTCTCTCACACGTACCAACACAGACTATCCCCCAATTTAACTGATCCCCAAAGGTTTTTGATTAAATAGCGGAATAGAAAATATGATCCAAAAAAAGTGTATGTATATCACACGTACACAACCACACTAGGCCCCAATTACTATTGTTTGTACCCCTAAAAGGCTAGATGAGGAGTAGGGGGAGTATGGAACAGGCAGCACCCTCAAATCTTCAGAAGTATGAGATTGTGTTCACTGTACCCCACAAAGATTGAGTTCACTGCACCCCACAATGATTGTGTTCACTGCACCCCACAAAGATTGTGTTCACTGCACCTCACAAAGATTGTGTTCACTGTACCCCCCAAAGATTGTGTTCACTGCACCCCACAAAGATTCTGTTCACTGTACCCCACAAAGATTGTGTTCACTGCACCCTAAAAGGATGTTGTTCACTGCACCCCACAAAGATTGTGTTCACTGCACCCTAAAAGGATGTTGTTCACTGCACCCCAAAAAGATTGTGTTCACTGTACCCCCCCAAAGATTGTGTTCACTGCACCCCACAAAGATTGTGTTCACTGCACCCCAAAAAGATTGTGTTCACTGTACCCCCCAAAGATTGTGTTCACTGCACCCCAAAAAGATTGTGTTCACTGTACCCCCCAAAGATTGTGTTCACTGCACCCCACAAAGATTCTGTTCACTGTACCCCACAAAGATTGTGTTCACTGCACCCCAAAAAGATTGTGTTCACTGTACCCCCCCAAAGATTGTGTTCACTGCACCCCACAAAGATTCTGTTCACTGCACCCCACAAAGGATTTTGTTCACTGCACCCCAAAAAGATTGTGTTCACTGCACCCCAAAAAGGATTTTGATCACTGCACCCCAAAAAGGATGTTGTTCACTGCACCCCAAAAATGATTTTGTTCACTCCACCCCAAAAAGATTGTGTTCACTGCACCCCACAAAGATTGTGTTCACTGCACCCCAAAAAGATTGTGTTCACTGTACCCCCCAAAGATTGTGTTCACTGCACCCCACAAAGATTCTGTTCACTGTACCCCACAAAGATTGTGTTCACTGCACCCCAAAAAGATTGTGTTCACTGCACCCCAAAAAGGATGTTGTTCACTGCACCCCAAAAAGGATGTTGTTCACTCCACCCCAAAAAGATTGTGTTCACTGCACCCCACAAAGATTGTGTTCACTGCACCCCAAAAAGATTGTGTTCACTGCACCCCAAAAATGATTTTGTTCACTGCACCCCAAAAAGGATTTTGTTCACTGCACCCCAAAAAGGATGTTGTTCACTCCACCCCAAAAAGATTGTGTTCACTGCACCCCAAAAAGATTGTGTTCACTGCACCCCACAAAGGATTTTGTTCACTGCACCCCAAAAAGATTGTGTTCACTGCACCCCAAAAAGGATGTTGTTCACTGCACCCCAAAAAGGATTTTGTTCACTGCACCCCAAAAAGATTGTGTTCACTGCACCCCACAAAGGATTTTGTTCACTGCACCCCACAAAGATTGTGTTCACTGCACACCAAAAAGGATTGTGTTCACTGCACCCCAAAAAGATTTTGTTCACTGCACCCCAAAAAGATTGTGTTCACTGCAGCCCAAAAAGATTGTGTTCACTGCAGCCCAAAAAGATTGTGTTCACTGCAGCCCAAAAAGATTGTGTTCACTGCAGCCCAAAAAGATTGTGTTCACTGCAGCCCAAAAAGATTGTGTTCACTGCAGCTCACACACAGAAAAATGGATGTGGATCACTGACACCTGCCTATCTCCAATCCCACACCACACAGCAATATCGATTGTAGTTTGTAGAACACAGTTTCCCTAAAATTCAGCAGACTCTGTCCCTAACAGGATTGAGAAGAGATCGTAGATCAGGATTGAGTGCAGATTCACCCCACCCCCCACACAGCAATATCGATTGTAGTTTGTAGAAGACACTGACCCTATAATTCAGCAGACTCTATCCCTAAAATGCCTACAACTCGCCCTGCCTAAACACTCCGACCTGTCCCTCAATTCTATCCGGACACAAATGGTTTTTTCCTGCCTATCTTTCCCTAATCAGCAGCCAGCACATTGATGTGTGCTCTGTCCCTTAGCTAAGCAGCAGAATGACGCTGCTGCGGCGGCTGCCTCGAACTTATAAAGACTTGGTCACATGCTTCAGACGGCCAATCACAGCTACTAAGACATTTGCAGGCATGGCTGGGATGGCTTAAGGCACACCAGTTAAACGATTGTTGATTGGCTGTTGAAAGCCCGCCATGAAAAGAGCGCCAAAGCATGCAAAACCCGGAAATAAAACGACCGAACACGGATTTTTACCCGAACATACAGTAAAGTGTCCGTGTCCGTGTTCGGGTAAAAAAAATCCAATTATTCGGTACGAACACGAATAATACAGTCCGTGTTCGCTCAACACTACTCCCTACTTCTCCTGGAGTGGAAGAGTAGCGGCCTATAAAATGTTTATACTGCCCCAAATATTGTACCTCTTCAGAGCACTTCCCATTCACTTTCCGGCTACACATCTTCTCAAGCTGACTAGGCTAATGTCAGCTTACATTTGGGGAGGTAAGCGCCCCAGATGCGCCGCCTCAATTTTAGTTAAGAAAACACAGTTTGGGGGAGCATCCGTCCCTGACACAGCTACCTACTACAGAGCTACGATACTGGCCCAACTGCGACAATGGATCACGACCCAGGAACCACCTATGTGGGTGGAACTGGAGCGAGATTTGTCGCCGACGGGGGACCTGAGAACCTTGCTCCTGAGTGACAGGTGGAAGGAATGGAGGCTCGTAGACCTACCGCCCACAGTGCAAGCAACCTTAAGGGTGTGGCGCCTGTCTCCGGTGTCTCCGGATGTACGGGATATTACTGCCTCGTGCACACTGCCAATCGATATTCTTGCCCGTCATATACCTGATCTTCCTACGCACCTGTTAAAGCGGTGGAACATCTCCACCATTAACTCACTATATGCCTGTGGATCCCTCACTCCCATTATGGATCTAATTCACAAATATGACCTCCCTCAATATATGCACTATCACCTTCTGCGCATAACTCATTTTTTGCGGGACCATCCCCTGCGGTCGATCTTGGTCGATGGCAGGATATGGGACCTTCTCACGAAAACAATGACGAAAACCCCCAAACTATCACACTATTATGATGTTCTGTTGGATAATTCTGAGTTTTACAAAACCACTCACATGTTCCGATGGGACAACAACCTTGGCACTACGTTCTCTATTTCCCAGTGGAAGTCTGCCCTCACAACCATATACAAATACTCGCACTGCGCAAATCATTGGGAGATGTCCCAAAAAATAACGAATAGGTGGTATTACACACCTTACCGCCTGGCGGGCTTCTCTCAATCCTACTCTCAACTTTTCTGGCGGGAATGCCCTCAAGTAGGGACTCTACTCCACGTTTTGTGGTCCTGTCCTTCCTTAACGAGCTACTGGCATCAGATATTTAGATATATGTCCTCTCACACCGGGTGCATATTGAAACCGACCCCAGCATTAGCCTTACTACACCTGGGGATTAATGACATACCGGCCCAATATAGACCCTGGGTTACACATGTGTTACTTGTGGCTCGCACATCTGTGCTCCGCAGATGGAAAGCCAAGGAAACTCCAAACCTGACGGATGTGGTTCAGCTACTTAAAGTTAACTACCAGTTTGAAAGAGCTCTGGCAATAAATAGGCTACAATTGCAATCCTTTAATGCATGTTGGGACTTTTGGGCCTTGAAACCACCCTGTGTCAATGTTGTCTTATTGTTGGATGTGATGCACTTGCTTGTATTGCTTGTATTACTTGCGTTATTTGATTGACTTGATTGATAACCTATCATACGTGCTCATAGCGGATGTTACTGCTCATAATCACAATGTTGAGAAATAATTTGATTTTGTTTGATTTTGTTTTGTTTTCTTCTTATTTCTCTGTTATGTCTTCAAAATTGAATAAAAACTATTTCCAAAAAAAATAAAAATTTGTCTGGATTTCGATTTGGAACGAAACGGACCGCACATGTCTCCTTTTCTCCATGGGGGCTTACGCTTTAACTTCATACCGCAGTTACACAATATTTCATCTACGTAACTCTGACATATGTAACTCTGACACAACAGTGGCCTTAGATGTGTGTTTTGGATCATTGTCATGTTGGAAAAGTGCATAACGACCAAGGGCACAAAGTGATGGCAGCATCTTCTCTTTCAATATAGAGCAGTACATCTGTGAATTCATGATACCATCAATGAAATGCAGCTCCCCAACACCAGCAGCACTCATGCAGCCCCACAGAAGGACATTACCACCACCATGTTTTACTGTAGGCACTATGCGTTTTTCTTTGTACTCCTCACCTTTGCAAGGCCATACAGTTTTGAAGCCATCAGTTCCAAAAACATTTATCTTGGTGTCATCACTCCAGAGTACAGAGTCCCAGTAGTTTTCTTCTTTTTCAGCATGGGCCCTGGCAAATTCTAGGGGGGCTTTTTTGTGCATTGGCTTTAGGAGAGGCTTCCTTCGTTTATGACACCCATGCATGCCATTCCTCTGCAGTGTACGCCGTATTGTGTCACAGGAAACAATCACCCCAGTTTGGCTTTATACTTCTTTAGCTAACTGCAGTGAATTTGCATGGTGATTTTCTTCAACCCTTCTCATCAGAAGACACTCCTGTTGAGGTGGTAATGTCCATGGACGGCCTGGATGTCTCTATGAGATGGTTGCAGTTCCATCTTTGTTCAATTTTGGTATCACTTTTGCTCCAGTATTCTGACTTATGAGTAAAGCTTTGATGATCTTCTTGTACCCTTCACCATTCTTGTGTAAAAAAAATGATTTTCTTTCTCAGGCCTTGTGACAGCATGAGATGGGAAGGGGTTTTCTTTGTTATGCCTCGTACACACGCATCGATAGTTGGTCGTGAATTTTCGGCCAACGTCCGATCGGCCGATTTTCGGCTTGTTAGTATGATGCTTTCGACAACCGACTCCGACTTTTCGGCCGAATAAAATCTGGTGTGCAGGCTATAAAATTTTTGTTGGCCGTCAACACAACGGCCGATTTTCCGTCAGTCAGTACAGATTTTGGCAGACAAAAATCTGATGAGCAAGACTGGGCATGCTCAGAGAAGAAAAAACACACGGAAAGTAAACCAGCACATGACATCACTTCTGAAGTTGATTTTTGTTGGCTGAGAAAATTCATGTGCAGTCTAGAGCACATTTCAACCAACACAACAACACTGTCCAAAAGTCGGCCGATCGAACGAAAATTCATACGAAAATTCTCATACGACAAAGGCTTTTTTTTTGTTGTTTATTGTTTCTGATCATGCGCAGTCTTTCTTTTCTGATTTTTTCTTGATTTTTCTTGTACAAAAATCATACGAAAACGGTACACATTAAACAAAAATCAATTGTTTTTTCCCCGTATGAGAAAAATAGAGTTTTTCCCTTTGAGAATTTTCGTACAAAAATTCAGAATCGGCTGTCGAAAGTTGTGTACACACTATACAAAAACTGTACGAAAATTCTTTGGACGAAAATGTTTACCCTATTTTCTAATAGTGTGTACTAGACTTTAGATGTTCATTGGGGTGTATTTATTTTTGCAGCATGGTCTTGAATTAATTTGTTAGGAAATATATATTTTTGTGTGTGAAAATTACCAAATATTGGTTGCAATCAATGGGCCGCATTTGTGGGAGTATTTTGTAGTAAGGTGTCTCATATTCTGAAAGGAAAGTAAAGGTTTTCTGACAAATCTGTTAGGTTGTTCTCATTTATGCTGAGCACTGTATATATACAGCATCTCTGCTATATTTCCTAGTGCTGTACAGAAAACATGGAGTGAGTCAGCTGTAGCACCGTCCTAGTTAGGTGCTAGGTAAAGGCATTTGTTTGCTCTTCTGCTTATCGGGGAGCAGGATTTCTACTTTTGCCTGTTCCATGTGTCCATGTGTGATTCCCCTGGTCTGGTCTGAGGGAGTGTCCCCACTGTATCCAATAGGGGAGCCTGTTGGACAGTGGAGGAAACCCATACAGTGACACACAGGCTTTTGTGGCTGTCCCAGTGGGAGGGCACAACCACAGTGCATCCTGGGATTGGTCATAAAAGCCAAGGGCACATGTGACAGGGCGTCTTTGGCAGGAGGCAGAGTCCCAGGAGGAGGTTGATGGCTGTCTCTCCTCCTCTCAGAAAGAAAGGTGGTCACAGGCGGTTGGCCTAGTGAGCCAGAGTGCAGTGCTGAGCCATGAGGTCCAGGATACTGACAGGGGAGTTGAAGGCAGAGTAACCTGAGGAAAAACAGTGTCCGTGAGTACCAGGGAGCTTGCCAGAGGTCTGCCCAGGAAGGGAATCACTCCAGTAGGGTCAGTGGACAGAAGCTAGCACACACAGCAAGTGGGAAAATGGGGGTGCCAAGTTTAGGACCCTGAAGGTTCAACACAGCGGGATCATTTTTCTCAATCTTCACTTTAATGGCAGAGTGAAGCAGCGGCCTTGCCGCATACTCTACAGATAGTTGTCCTCTACATTGTGCATAGTTCAAGTTGGAGTATCCCACTTATCCCTTCTCCCATCCAAGTTCCAAGATAAAACACAAAAAAACAGATCCCCTGGACTGTTTATTGACTGAGCCCAGTGGTAAAGTGAGAGTATTTTACAGACTGTTCCTATGGGTAACACAGGGGAATCATTCGCAGCTCTCTAGGGGGAAGTGCTACACAAATAAAGTCTCTACACCAGAGGAGCTTACACTCTAATGTCCCACCACAGGTACACACTATAATTAATCTACATGTACGTATCTATGACTTATTCCACAGTGCTGTAGAGGGAACACTGAGCCCATCTTTCTGAAATGACCCATCCAAAAGTCACACACTGTTATTATATATTCATATAGCTCTAACATATGCCACAGTACTGTACAGAGAATGCTGAGCCAGTCACATCACTCTCCGTACCAGAGGAGCTTACACTTTAACAATTTCGTACCAGAGGAGCTTACACTTTAACAATTTCCCCACCCGCCCACAGTAGAGGGCTTCCGGTACCTGTACTCTGTGGCCTTTTGTAATGATGTAGTAGTGTGATGAGGATTAATAATTATATTAGTATAAATCGAGGTGTTCCCGCAGCAATTTGGTTCATCCAGAAAGATGCATTTATTGAGTCCCAGCACAGAATAAAGTCCAAAAGATACTTGCAAGAGCTGACAAAATCCAACATTCAAACACTATAATCCAGCATATGTCCAATCTATATGCACCTATATAGCTTCCAAGCTTGCAATAATGTGCATTACAATCTGGACCTGTGCCTCTATCATGACAAAGAAAAAATGGGTGTATGAATGAATGATTACCAGCTCAAATCTTCCCCTGAAATACTATTCTGACACAGAGGGGGGGGGTTGCCTTGTCAACCCAAAATACTTTTGATCCTATTGTAAGTCAAGGAGAAAAGACTCTACTTGTAATTGCTGGCAATAACCTTTTAAAATCACATTAATGATAATTATGATAATAATTATAAAAAATTATAATCAAGCCACCATTTCCAATGAATACTATTCCTTTCAAATCTGATGAGACAAATTTACATTTAACAATCCCCTTTGGCCTTTTTGATATGTAAAAATGAAACTTGTCTGCCAGCGGTTTTAAGCCTAGTCCACACCTATGTTCACATACAAAAAAACTGTGTGTATGTACATAGATATAGAATATCCTACATAAATTGGCCAACACCTTTCTTCTGGGTTTAGTGCACGCATGCGAGCACCCTCTGCCGACCTGTGCTGTGTTTGGACATAGCACAAGTTTGGCAGCTGATTTCAGCCAATGATTTTGGCTAAAGTCAGCTGATCGTACAATCACCTATAGAGTTCTTTGTTTACAAACAAGGGAGGATTATACAGTCAATCCCAGGGCAGCCCAGGACTCATGATTATTTGAAGCCAGCACCCCTATCTCCAAGGGGGAACACAAGGGTGAGTGCAGTACCTGTTTGGGGGCTACGGGTATAGGCACTATCAGCACCCCCATTGCAACCGGTAATCATTGCTGGCAACAACTGGTATTCACGTTTGGGCTAGAGCACTGTCAGCTCTTTTTATACCACTTTCACAACAATTCTAACCCCAACTGGGGTATATATATATTTTTTTTTTATTATTTTTTTGTATTCACATCTTTGAGTGTCATTTGGCACCTATAGAACCTCCATACAGAGGTCTTCACAGCAACTTGGAAATTTTCACTTTTATATGTACCAATTGCACTATATAAGCACTTTTCCTCATCAATAAAGTTTATAAAACACTGGTACAGAAATTTTTATTTTGCACTCAAAATTAGCACCTTACTCAGACATTATTTGCACGTTTATTTTTAATAGCACGGTGCACCTTATACTCACTATACTTGTATACTCTATTGAAATACACTAGGCATAAGTGTATGATTTATATTTAATTTTTATTGGTTTTTATTTGTTCACGCAATTTATATTGAGCATAGCACTTTTCACTGTTTGGTTTAAAAAGGCAGCGCCATATACCAACAACACCTTCATTCAATTCTTCTGACCCCGGGTTTCTCCCAGGGGTAGGTTGGTGGCAGCTTACGCCATATGAATATAGTCATATAACCCATAGCGCTGGTCAATTTGAGTTTCTATAGTGTCAGTCAGTGACCCTCCAAGATAGTGTCTGTTAGCACCAGATTTTCCGCCATCATATCACAGTCCCACTCTAAGTCGCTTATCTCTGACATTACAGTAAAGCGTCTATAGCTGCGAAAATTCCAGTATATACTAAAGTTTGTAGACACTATAACTTTCGCAGAAACCAATTAATATACACTTATTAGGATTTTCTTTTTTGAAGTCAGTTTTTTTTTTTTATTTTTTATTGGATATGTTTATAACAGAAAGAAGAAAATATTGGGGTTTTTTAACCACTTCAGGTCCGAAAGGTTTTACCCCCTTAATGACCAGGCCATTTTTTGCGATTCTGCAAATTTTACGGTTGTGCGACGCTGTACCCTAATACAATTGATGTCTTTTTTTCCCCTACAAATAAAGCTTTCTTTTAGTGGTATTTGATCACCTGTGCGTTTTTTAGATTTTGCGCTATAAACAAAAAGAGAGCGACAATTTTGAAATAAAAACACCATATTTTTTACTTTCTGCTATAAAATATTCCCAATAAAAAAATGTTAAATCTAATTTTTTTATCAGTTTAGGTCAATTTCAATTTGTATACTGCTACATATGTTTGGTTAAAAAAATCCCAAAAAGCGTATTTTAATTGGTTTGCGCAAAAGTTATAGCCTTTACAAACTACGTAATAGATTTTTTTTCTTTTTATTAGTAATGGCGGCGATCAGCGATTTTTAGTGGGACTGTGATATTGCGGCGGACAGATCGGACCCCTAACTAACATTTTTGACACTTTTTGGGGAACAGTGACATTAATACAGTAATCAGTGCTAAATATTATGCAATGTTACTGTATAAATGACACTGGCAGGGAAGGGGTTATTACTGGGGGGTGATCAAAGGGGTTAATGTATGCCTAACTGTGATTACTAACTGTGTGGGGGAAGGGTTCTGTGAAAGGCACAGAGCGATCGCAGTTTCAGCTTGGCGGAAACTGCTGATCTCTCCCTGCCTGTTTGACAGAAGATCCGCCTACTTTGTTTACATAAGGAGGCAGGTCTTCTCTCGGTTTCTCCGACGATCGCAGGAGGGCAGCGGCAATCACAGTCGCTCCTCCCGCTGCCCGCCTCCCTCTATGTCTAATCTAATCTAACCGACACCTCGTGCACGAAATAACGTAGTACTACGTGATTTTGCAAAGCCGAGCCGCCCTGCCGCAGTAATACGGCAGGCAGTCGGCAAGAGGTTAAAAAAAAGTCAGCCTTTTTTAGTATATATCGCAAAATATAAAAACCCAGTGCTGATCAAACACCATCAAAAAAAATCTCTATTTCTGGGAGAAAAAATTATATAAATGTAATTTATATACAGTGTTTTTATAACCAAGCAATTGCCAGTATAAAGAAGCACAGTACTGAATAGCAAAACATTTTCTGGTCATAAAGGGAGGAGGTAAAGTGGGAAATGTGGAAATACGAATGCTGTTTATTTTCTGCAACACTGTAAGTGTAACTTTTTTAGTGTGTGAATAAAAAGTTTAAACATACTGCATGATGAAGGCTATTCTCTTTTTATGGTAACCGTGCATGGATAAGCGATCCTGGATGGTCTTAGGTGGAGAGTGCTCTGGTTATATATCGATGCTTGGTGATTATCCCTGACCCAAACCAGTGAGAATTATCTTATAAGGCTCATATACTACTATTGTCTGGTGAGTAAGGGACCGAGAGGGGGAGCACCTGATTGCACTTTAGGAGCATCGGCACTTTGGATGTCTTTTCCTGGCAAAACAAGCACTAAGCACTTTTTCTGAGGAGTGTTTTTTGCACAGAGACTGGCACTTAGCACTTTGTATTGTTATATGAATTTTTATACATCTAATTTAATCACTTGAGCACTGGACACTTTAATATTGGATTTATATTGTGTGGCATATATTCTGTATATGAAATGTATTTATGAGATATCTTATTTTATTAATTGATTTATTCGTGGAAACAATTTATTTACAATTTTTATCACTATAATATCACTTTTAATTGTATTAACAAACACAATTTTATTTATTCATTTTAAAAGGCACCCCCCTTTTTATCAGCAGCAGCTATTCGGTTAATATTTATTAATTATATATTTTATTTTCCTAAGTGCTGGCACTTTATGTTTATTATTTTATAAAGTGGGAAATGCACTCACCAATGTCACACACTATTATTATGATTTTTTTTTTTAGAGCTCTGACATATTCTGCAGTGGTGTACTGAGAACACTGAGCCAGTCACACCAGTCTCTGCTCCAGAACAGCTTACACTCTAGTTGAACTCTATTATTATTATGATCTACCACTACATTTCTGGATTTTGGGAGCAAATTGGAAGATAGTCATGCAACTGGAATGGAACCTATAGAGAGGGTATCTTTGGTGGGAATCAA
Source organism: Pelophylax lessonae (assembly GCF_965119305.1). Lineage (NCBI taxonomy): Eukaryota > Metazoa > Chordata > Amphibia > Anura > Ranidae > Pelophylax > Pelophylax lessonae. The sequence goes on from NC_138774.1 coordinate 25,390,678, forward strand.
GGCATTAACAAATTAACAATGCAAGGCAAGAAGGTTTATGGCCTAATGTAAGAAGTTAGAACCTAAGTCAGGTTTCCCATTGCTTTCATTTTTTTGGGAAGACATCTGTCATGGAGAAAGGTAAAAGCTTGCCCATAGGGAAATGCTTTGTCATTCTTCTCCATCATCGTAAAAAAAAGCCAGACCCAGAGGATGGAGGGGCTACATGACTTGAGGGAAGGACTAGTCCAAAGAAAGATTTAAAATGTTCGATGACAGCATTAGAACAGGAGACCTTACCTGATTGGAAATTGATGGTCAGGCAGTAGGGAATATCCTTAGGGATAGGAGCTATTGGGTTTACTGAGAGATCATTCCAGAATGGACGTAGAGAAAAGAAAAATTGTACCACCGACCCTGCCTTGTTTATTGTAAGAAGTTCAGATTACAGTGAGATTCAAAGGTTTGCTAAACAGAAATCATTCTCTACACACTTCAGGGTTGCCCCTTGAGTCCTCTTCTGTGATCCAGTAATATTTTCTCCTGCTTTGAATGATGCATATCTTCATTTCATGTACTTCCTGTGAGTCTAGGACAGCCCTTGTCAACCCTTTTAGATTTCAGTAGCTAGATGGATCTTTAGGGGGCTGTTGTTACATAAATGATAGGCAATTTGGTGGTATAGTGCTTGTTGTTTGGTTTGGGTTGTTTTACTGGAGGCTCAGTACCTTGAAAAGTCATAAAATGGCCAATTCAGAGCTATCCTCAAGTCACATAGGTGCAGCTGGGAACAGAGATGAACCTGATCAGCATTTGACAGTCAGGCAGTAGGGAATAACCTCTGGGATATAAGTTATTGGGTCTACTGAGACGTCATTCCAGAAAGGATGATGAAAAAAGAATGTTGCACCACAACCCACCCTACCTCGTTTATTGTAAGAAGATAGGTTCAGATTACAGTGAGACTCAAAGGTTTGCTAAACAGTAATCATTCTCTCCACACTCTAGGGTTGCCTCTTGAGTCCTCTTCTGTGATCTGGTAATGGTTCTCTCTTAGGTTGAATGATGCATAACTTCTTCCATGTACTTCCTGTGAGTCTATTACAGCCTTTTTCAACCCTCTTAGATTTCAGTAGCTAGATGGATTTTCCGGGGGCTGGGGTTACGTAAATGAGAGCCAATCTGGTTGTATGGTACTTCTTTTTCTGGTTTTGGTTGTTTTACTGGGGGCTCAGTACTAAGTCAGAAAATGGCCAATTTGGAGCTATCCTCAAGTTAGTTAGGTGCAGCTGGTAACAAAAATGGACCTGATCGGCATTTCAAGGTCAGGTGGTAGGGAATAGCCTTAGGGATAGGAGCTGTTGGGTCTATTCATAGATCATTCCATAAAGGATGACGACAAAAGAAAGTTGCCCCACCCTCCCTACCTAATTTATTGTAAGAAAATAGGTTCAGATTACAGTTAGATTCAAAGGTTTGCTAAGCAGTAAACGTTCTCTCCACACTCCAGTGGTGCCCCATAAGTCCACCTTTGTGGTCCAGTAATGGTTTTCTCCTGGGTTGAATAATGCCCAACATCATGTACTTCCCGTGAGTCTAGGACAGCCTTTTTGAACCCTAGTAGGTTTTAGCAGATTGATTGAACTTCAGGGGGCTGCGGTTACAAAAATGAGAGCCAATCTGGTTGTATGGTGCTTCTTTTTTTGGTTTGGGTTGTTCTATGGTTGCTCAGTCCCTTGAGAAGTCAGAAAATGATCAACTGAGAACTATCCTCAAGTCAGTTATGGCACTTTTCCACTGCAAGTACCGGCTCGGCTCTACTCGGCCCTGCTTGGCCCGGTTTCTTTTCCACTGCTGGTACCGCATGGTACGGTGTTGGAACGGTTCGGTACGGTACGGTATGGTTTGCTTTTCCACTAAAGTAGTACTAAAGTTAAGTGGGTGGGATAACAACGGGGTGGGTGGGATTCTCTGACCAATCAGTGGCTAGTAGTGACTGCATGCAAAGGATTGTGGGATATGGTACCAGTTTGGTACCTGTTGGAACCACAATCGAGTAGGTACTGTTTTTTCAAAGCCGTACCGTGCCGTACCGCTCGGTTCCATGCAGTGGAAAAGCGCCGCCGTACCGTACCTAACCATTCCTACACTATACCATGCGGTACCAGCAGTGGAAAAGCACAAAAGCGTGCCGAACCGTTCGGTTCCATGCAGTGGAAAAGCGCCATTAGGTGCAGCTGGGAACAGGGATGGATCTTAGTCAAGCCTTTAAGATAGTGGACACCAAAGACCCCCTTCTGGTAAGCAACAGTGTTCATGTTATTTATGGGTACAGTTTAATTTTGGTATTGTTATTTATGGAATTGTTAATTCTTCATTGTGGTTTAATAAAGGGCTGTAGGGCTAATTTAAATTTATGACACAGACTTGTGTGTTGCTTAGGATCCCAGTAGGAGGACATATTGACAAATCCATCAGCCAAGAATATTAAAACTGCTGATGCACCTATTGTGAAGGGATTTATCTACACTTCCTGCCCCAGTGACATGACTGGAAAAGAAGGAACATTTTTCCAACAGGACAGTCAGCACACAGGTTTTTATGTCTTTTCCACTCTATCCAAAATAAAAAACTGGTTGGCGTCAAATTTAAACACCATTATGTCCATAGGGTGGCTATAAATACCCCTACTTGAATTAAAGAATTAGTCACCCTGATGTACATGGGTTGCATTTTGTTCCCTAACTTTTCTAACTCAAATATTTCTTAATCGTTGTAACTTCATCCTCTTACTATTTCGGCATTCACACCTGCACCTTCATTATGGGTTCATTATACCTGCCAGGAACACCTGCATTGTAATGATTTACTGTACCTGAAGGACTTCATAGGCCGGAATTACATCAGTGAAAACTCTATTACAAAATGGGACCCACCACTGTGTCAATAATTGCTGCTCTGTTAATAAGGAGGATGACTTAATCAAGATGCTGTTGAGTTGCAAAAAAAAAACCACTGCTTAAAAAAATGAGAGACCTTTGAAATGTTGTTACAGGAAATTGACTTTTTTATATATTTCTTTTTCTTTATTTGTTCATGTTACCATGCATTCTCTGAAAAAAAAAAAAAAATCGTCACCCTCCGACAAACATCCAGGTCTGTCAATTCCCTCCTGATATAACACTACCCCCAAAGAAGCCACTGGATTTAACTGAGTTCAGAGGCCACCCCTCACTAGGGCAACAGTCCATTCACTTTGTCTCCATTAAACAGTCAAGGGATGTCTAATTCAAGGCTTAATTGCTTGAAGAAACTTTAACAGGAGAAGGGTTGGCGTGGTATGGGATATTCCATAAGTGCTGCCTTGTAGCAGGAGGACACACTTCACTAGTTGCAACTTCCTTGAGCAGACTTTAACTCAGTTATCAAGGGGATAAACAGAACTGAAACCCTATAGGGGCAATCCTAAAGGAAAAAAAAAAATAAACTATCACTGGTCCCCAAAGTAAAACAACACACAGTCACTGGATTCTTGGGCTTGCATCGGTACTCACAATTTCCCATTGCAGCTGCACACCTCCCAGCTTCCACCAGGCACCTCCCAAGCCCTCTAGATCAGATCCGTAGCTCCAGTAGTAATAAGAATTAGGCAACCCAGCTCAACTATAGCTGGGACCTTGATGAACAAAAGCAGACTCCAGCAAAACTGCCTCAAAGGAGCAGCAGCCCCTGAGGCTGGAACTCCTCCAGCAGGACAAGACCCAGCTGCTCCAGCCTCATAATTTTTATGCTTGCCTGCAGGCACCTACTGGGCACACCTCCCCAGGGATTGGCTGAAGCACCATAAATGTTCAGGCGGCCAATTTTCCTCCCCAAGCCTTCGAAGTTCTGGAAACATCCAGAATGCAGGGGAAAACAATTTAACCTGCAGCCTGTGAGCTGTAGAACAGCCAAAAGAAATCAATATCTGCTCCAATGATTACAGGGGAGCCATAAAGAACTACATTTTCCTATCATCCTAGCAGCCTATCTAGGCGGGGGTTACACTGACAAATGAAAGGTCCACTTTTTTTCTTGATTTTTGCATTGGTGTCAGGAATCAATCACAAGGATGCTCACATCTGCATGGTTACACTTTGGAATTTTTGACCACACAGTATATGCTGTAGGTGAGATTTATTTACAGTGAAACAGTATCTAAAAAAAAACAGCACACCGTGAGCATAAAAATACAAGTGAACCATAAAACCCACTGACAGAATACCTGACTAGTAACTAACAAACAGAAGGCTAACTAGCAATTAAATATACATATACAATATACACACAATGGGGAACACCAAAAAGCAGGGACAATTGGAGGTGCAGGGAGCATGTGGGAAGGGGAAAGCAAAACTGGGATCAAAAACAAGAGAGAGCAAGTACAAGGCAGCAGGGTACAGGACAGGAGCATGATCAGGATAAATGGCAAAGGGATTTAGCAGCAGCAAAGGAGAACATTGGAGGAAAAAGGCACTAAAAGGAGAGGACCTAAATACCCTCCCAGCAGCCAGCTACAGGTGGAGACTGATTACTGGAAACTGCCGGCTTTTTGTAGACACCCGCTGGTGAACACTGGAACTACAAGCCTCTGCCCAGGGAACCACAGTGCCACTAGCAGGCTATTCCAGTCCTGACAGTGGGGTTCTTCATTTTAAATCCATACCAGACCTGAAGGTCCTGGTATGAGTTATGGGTGAACATGCACACAGCTTACTCCCCTTCCATTATCTGCAGTTCTGTGTGTTTTTCCCAAATGCATAGCAGTGTGGTGCCCATTTCCACCTCCATGCCAACATCACTTCTTGTTTAACCATCTATTTTCAGACTAGCTAGGCAAGTTCATCAATAAAGCCCAACTATGGACTGACAAACATTCACCTGAGAAACTAAATTAACACTTTATTCCAGATGGTGTCAGTAACATGTAAACTCTCCTGTTGCATGGGAGCTACTGGTCTCATTCCAGCATTCTGGTTTTGGCTGTGATGCAGATGTAGACAGTCTCTGGGTGGAGACCAAACCTGATTTAATCCAGCCAAGCCTGTAGTCACATGCTTGTGATTACATTTGTAACACATGCCCCAAGCTCCATGTTTGTCTGCCCTGCCTGCTAGTTTGGATTCTCTTGTTGACAACCTATTTGTATATTGAATATGCTCAGAGCTCAGCCTAACCTGAACCTGGACTGTCACTGACCACTTTGCCTGTCTGTCAACTACAAGGTGCTTTGCTCAGTTCGTGTCTTTCCCGACACGGTGGCCAGGCACTATAGCATTTTGTATAAGACCCAGGGGCAATAGATTACCGGTAGGCCTGCTTGCCCTATGTGAAAGGGAGCTGCTATAGGTGAAGAACACAGTAACTAGCCATAGTGTCTGACCACCTATACTACAGGTATGATGATGGTAGATTTTTTTCCACCATGTAATTTAAATTTCATCTCCATGCGGTTAAATGACAGCATCTTTCCATGTTTTTAATTGTTTTGAGATTGGTTGTGTATGTCCAGCATTAGAGATGGTGTTTTTCGAGGGGAATCAAAAGCAGAAAACAATGACCCCTTGGCAGCCCTCTTAGGCCACATTCACTTTTTTTTTATGGTCCTGTCCTTTTAAGCGTTCATACTCAGTAGAAATATATATATATATATATATATATATATATATATATATATATATATATATAATAGCTTTACAAGAACATTCAGGAACTCCATAACCTAAATGAAGTGTACAGATTTAAACCCTCCTGAGGGATTCGGCATTATCAATATTTAGATGGAAGTTTGGAAAATGTCTCTTGCTGGCTGTAAAAACACGAGGTCACATATCTCTGTTTATTTCAGGACAACCATTTCCTGCGAAGTTAAACTGTTTTATGTCGGTGGCTCTGCATGTTACAGCCTAATGAAAATACATTTTTTGCAACATGCAATCTCCTATCACAAGGACTGCTCTATGCAATTCTGGAGATGTTCATGCTCGGCCTGGTGGAGAAATAATATATATTTTTACAAACATAATAACTTGGGGTGAGCTGCCCTATAAAATCCAGATTTAAAATAAAAACATTTGCAAAGACTGAAATGGGGGAGTTATCTGAAACCGTTATATTTAAGATGTTCAAAATATTTTACACAAGTGAAACGTGCTGAAGTATTTTTACTTAAGGAAAATGTTTCTACGCTTTAACCCATTTACTGCCCCAAATGTAAGGCTTATGTCGGTTGCAGTGGGGGCATTTGGGGTGTAGTCTTTATGAACCTTGTTTTGTGCATTAGTGTGCAGTCATGTTGGCAACGCCTTAAGAGTTTCCCTCACAGGAATAAAGGGGCCAAGCCCAACCCCTGAAAAACAACCCCACACCATAATACCCCCCCCCCCCCCTCCACCAAATGATTTGGACCAGTGCACATAGCAAGGTCCATAAAGACATGAATGAGCGAGTTTGGGGTGGAGGAACTTGACTGGCACAGAGCCCAATAGAACACCTTTGGGATGAATTAGAGCGGAGACTGCGAGCCAGGCCTTCTCGTCCAATATCAGTGCCTGAGCACACAAATGCGCTTTTGGAAGAATGGTCAAACATTCTCACAGACACACTCCTAAACCTTGTGGACAGCCTTGCCAGAAGAGCTGCAGCTGTTATAGCTGCAAAGGGTGGGCCAACTCAATATTGAACCCTACGGACTAAGACTGGAATGCCATTAAAGTTCATGTAAAGGCAGGTGTCCCAATACTTTTGACAATATAGTGGACAGTACATGCACATATGAATGTAAATGTGAGCTGCAGGGGTGTTTATGTACAAAAATGACAATTGTGCTAAACATAATTGGCATTGCTACACAACAGAGTAAGAGGAATAATTGTGGGGCCATTATTCATGTGACCAACCACGAGTACCATCTTCCAAGAATGAGCAGGTCTTTGTTTTTGTAGGGTGCCTTCACACCAGTGTATTGCAGTAATGTGTGGTAAAACTTTCAATACCACATCAGGAGGATGGCCCTTTCCAAAACTGTTACTTCTGAATGCGTGAATGTAGAATTGAATTGCCAAACCATAATCATTCAATTTTAAACACAAGTTTATCCCAATGATAAATGTGATTTTGGTGCTGTACCTGTGCCTCCTTCATCAGAGCCTGGGAAAATGAAACAAATAAAGGGTGCATATGGAATCAATAATCAATACATACAGGTAGTATGAGCACCAATCTCCATCTTAGAAATGGGATTCTCTCAATACACTTTTTAAGTTCAATTTTCAAATTCAATTAGTTTTTTTTTTTGTTTATTCTTTTTTCACATCAATGCTATGTCTCCCTTGGATATACTTACCCTTCATGTTTTCTTCCTCTTTGCACCATTTCCTTCTACTTGGTTACAGGTTCCATTCCAATACTTTATGACAATGCAATATAATCAAAGTAATTTCTTATATGCACTACCTGTTTTTCAAATTTTAGAATGGAGAATGGAGCCCCCTCACACCACTTCTGAATATTCCTTCCCATTGGGGAATACTTTTATGTTCCTGGCTTGCTTCCTGGGCCCATTTACCACAGTTCCTGGGACAGACTCCTTGAGCGGCGTTTTGTATTGCATGCTCATTCCCCTCATATTCAGCCCAAATGTGAGTATCTTAACCGCTTTCGGACCGCCTGCCGCAGAAATACTGTGGCAGGCTGGCCCTCCTGCGCGAACCGCCTTAGGTATACGTCGGTCGTGCACCTGCAGCTAGGGGGCGAGCATGCACCGCCGGCGGTGCACTACCGCCCCCACTCAGCAGTGGGGAGTCCAATGCAGGGGGCAGGCAGCTCCGATTGCCGCCGGCCACCCACAATCGCTCCCCGCTGAGAGAGAAGTACGGGCAGCTGTTGTAAATACAGCTGACCGTTCTTCTCTCTGGAATGATCACAGAGCTCCTGTGATCCTTCTATATAGGATCACAGGTCTCTGTGATCATTTCACAAGCCCCACCCCCATACAGTTTGAAACACCCCCTAGGTACACATTTAACCCTTTGATCACCCCTGGGTTAACCCCTTACCTGCCAATGGCATTATTATAGTAACAGTGAATATTTTTAGCACTGATTACTGTAGTAATGTCACTGGTCCCCCCAAAAGTGTCAAAAATGTCAGTTAGGTGTCCGTTCTGTCCACCGCAATGTCGCAGTCCCGCTAAAAATCGCAGATCGCTGCCAATACTAGTAAAAAAAAAAAAAAAAACAATAAAAATTACATAAATCTTTCCCGTAGTTAGTAGACGTGAAAACTTTTGCGCAAACCAATCAAAATATTCTTATTGCGATTTTTTTTTTTACCAAAAATATGTGGCAGAATACAAATTAGCCTAAAATGTTAAAAAATTTTGATTTTAAATTTTTTCTTTTTTGGGAATGTTATATAGCAGAAAGTGAAAAATATTGTTTACTAGACATTAAGCCCGTTAAATTAACGGGCGCTAGAACATATGGCTGACTGAGTGGCTCTCGCTTATCTCTTTTTTTTTCTAACAACGCGAGAGCCGCATGACATAGCCAGCTCTGCACATAGCGTCCCTGTTGCCCTAGCAACAGAGACACGCGCAGAGCTGACCGAGCGGCTCCCGCGTGCGAGCGCGTACCCGCCGCGTGCCCGCGCACACCCGCCGCTTCAAGAGTTTTGGCCGGCCGCCCGACTGGGGTGTATGTAGGACATGTATTCTATATTAACAATATGCAAGTGTCTCTGCGTCCGTCCCTTTGTCTGTGGGATTGCGCTACTGCGCATGTGCCCCACGGACAGCCGTTGGGACTGAGGGCAGGCACCATGTCAGGGGCCCCAGAAGTAAGTCACACTGACCTGTGTAGGATGGGGAGCTCCTTGGTGTTGGAGGCTGGGTCCCGGGTGTTGGGGGTTACCCCGATAATGGTGCTCTTCAGGGAAGTTCCTCTGAGCAGGCGGCTCCGGACCAGATCCATATTCCCCGGAGAGTCTATACTTACCCGCATGCTGGAGCCGGGCAGGAGCACCCGGTCATGGGTCAGGAGAAGAGGCAGGCGCCGGGGGATCTGGATAGAGCCGCTAGAGGCCATGACTGGCCACACACACACAATCCGCACACCGACCGACCAAACTCACTGACAGCTCTGAGTCCGGGCAAAGAGCAGCAAGACTACAACTACGGAGAGCGGCCGGAGACAAATCATCTCCGCCTGAGGAAACCACCGCCATCTTGTGATATCCTACATACACCCCAATATAATCACCTCATCATATACTATACACCCCAGTATCATCACCTAATCAGATATCCTGATGATACTGGGGTGTATAGTATATGATGAGGTGATTATATTGGGGTGTATAGTGTCAGGGTTATTTGGGGATGTTAAATTTAATAAATAGAAATGAAATGTCATATTTTGATCTGTATAGAATTAGCAATGACATCACATTTTGCCCAATATACATCACACATACAACATACACACTACTAACAGCTATGCACAGACTCATCTACACAGACTTCCTTTCAATCCATCATGTATCTGAACCTTTGAGGGACGCCAAACGAAGCTCCTCCCTAATTGGCCACCATCTTGGAAATGCAGCCATCTTAAGGAACCTGGTAACTACTATTCTAAGCTAGCGGCCATCTTAAATATGGTAATTATGCCTTGCTAATTATTTGATTATTATTCAATATTGTTTATGTACTTCCTTAAATGTTTTACATTTCATATTTAAAGGGTAACGAGAGTACAATCCCAGCCGTATAAACCATATGTAGATTTTTCTCTAAAGAGATGATTTTTGTTTTTATACATTTTTATTAATATCAGATTTAACGCATTATTTGCGATTTTAAGTCTTCCGTTTTGCATGGCTTATTCTCACTTCATCTGCAGTGAAGTGATTATCAGATTGTGCATTACGCAGACAATTGTGGTCTGATTGTATAGTATGCTTAAATATGGTTTCTACTACATCTGGGGAAATGGTAATCTTGCTTTCGTTTCACTTTAACTTTGTTTCAGTTTCACTTTCATTATTGAGCTACACATCACATTGCATTTATTGTTTGAAGTTTGTATTTTTGTGAAGTTATATCTTTTTGTGTCATCTCAAGCTTGATCATTTATCGTGATTACATGTCTTGTGAATAAAACTTTTATATATTCCATACTGTAGACTGTTTTCACTAAGATTGGTATATGCTTTTAAAAAGAAAATACTCAATAAAAAGAACTCGTTACATATAGATTTATGGAATAAGTTGAGATTCTCCTTTCACACAGATCTTTGCTTATTATTAACCATAAATAGACACTGTATATTCAGAGCAATATAAACATTCTGACATAATGGAGGCACAGCGAGATATTATTAATTATTATTAATTAATTCTGACAATAGTATGTAGGATATCACAATATATGATGAGGTGATTTCTGTCCTCAGCCCTGTGAGGTGAATTCCCAGTTGTAATACTCACAGTTGGCCAGTAGATGGCGGTGGTTTCCTCAGTCAGAGATGATTTGTCTCCGGCCGCTCTCCATAGTTGTAGTCTTGCTGCTCTTTGCCGGACTCGGAGCTGTCAGTGAGTTTGGTCGGTCGGTTTGCGGATTGTGTGTGTGGCCAGTCATGGCCTCTAGCGGCTCTATCCGCGGGTGAGTGTAGACTCTCCGCCAGGGCCGGAGTGCGACTCATTTTGAGCCCTGGAGTTTCATGCCTTAGACAGGCCCACTTTAGTTCACGACTGACTATATTAAAATAATGTAATTAAAACCCAGAATATAAGTTTGCAATGGCTGCGCGCATGGTACAGGAGAATGCGGGGCTGCGCGCATGGTACAGGAGAATGCGGGGCTGCGCGCATGGTACAGGGGAATGCGGGGCTGCGTGCATGGTACAGGGGAATGCGGGGCTGCGGGCATGGTACAGGAGAATGCGGGGCTGCGGGCATGGTACAGGAGAATGCGGGGCTGCGGGCATGGTACAGGAGAATGTAGGGCTGTGGGCATGGTACAGGAGAATGCGGGGCTGCGGGCATGGTACAGGAGAATGCGGGGCTGCGGGCATGGTACAGGGGAATGCGGGGCTGCGGGCATGGTACAGGGGAATGCGGGGCTGCGGGCATGGTACAGGAGAATGCGGGGCTGCGGGCATGGTACAGGAGAATGCGGGGCTGTGGGCATGGTACAGGAGAATGCAGGGCTGCGGGCATGGTACAGGGGAATGCGGGGCTGCGGGCATGGTACAGGGGAATGTGGGGCTGCGGGCATGGTCCAGGGGAATGCGGGGCTGCGGGCATGGTACAGGGGAATGCGGGGCTGCGGGCATGGTACAGAAGTACCATGCCTGCAGCACTGTATCTCTTGTAGTATGCCTGCAGCCCCGCATAATGGCAGGCAGTGCGGCAGTGGAAGAGTCTCACTTACCTGTCCCTGATATGTGCTGGGGAGGGTGGGGGAGCTTCTCGGAGGCCGGGTCCCGGGTGTTGGGGGTCACCCCCGATAATGGTGCGGTGTGAGGGCCGTTGTACTGCCAATAGTTTCAGTAGCCACCGTTCTGAATTCGTATGTGCTGGGGAGGCGGGAGGCGGAGTTCCGATCAGTTGCCTTAGATTTAAAAATGGCGCCACCCGGCGCCAACACGTCATTGCGTATGCGCCGCCGCTCGGGAAAGCTCAAATACGTTCTGCTATTCCCGGAAATAGCCGAACGTGTACAGCTTTTACCGAGCAGCGGCGCATGCGCAGTGATATGTTGGCGCCGGGTGGCGCCATTTCTGAATCTAAGGCAACTGATCGGAACTCCACCTCCCCAGCACATACGAATTCAGAACGGTGGCTACTGAAACTATCGGCAGTACAACGGCCCTCACACCACACCATTATCGGGGGTGACCCCCAATACCTGGCCTCCGACACCAAGGAGCTCCCCCAGCCTACACAGGTCAGTGCCCGCCCCCAAACCGCGGCTGTCCTGTGGCACATGCACAGTAGCGCATTTCCACGGACACAGGGAATCTGGAATGTGGACGCAGGGACACATGGGTTTTTAATAAATTTCTGGTATCGGGGAACCCCTGCTAAAAATGTAAAATCTACAACTCATGATGACACGTTAGTGTTACAGTCAGTGGGAAGAATTGCGGGGCTCCTTACTCTTGTCATCTTTGGGAAGAATTACCCCTTTACAGATAGCTAAAAGTAACAACGGTGTCATTGGAAACTTATCTGAGAGGCAGAAATTGCCCATTGCTCAAGGAACCCCCAGCAACCTCAGGAGGAATCCTAGTTGAGAAACCCTGTCCTAGAGAATAAAATTCTTGTTTTTTTAACCAAATATTTTTCCAATGCCGCACATGCCTCATTTAAAGTCCCAAGAATAAATTCCCCTTCTTTTGCCACAGATTCAGGGATAGAGACGTATGTTAACATGCGCCTCATTTAAAATCCCAAAATTCCCCTCTTTTTTACAAGTTTAAATACAAGTTTATCCCAATAATAAATGCAATTGTTGGGGCTGCCCCTATGCCTCCTTCTTTAGAGCCTGGGAAAATGAAACAAATAAAGGGTGCCTATGGACTCAGTAATCAATACATACAGGTAGTGTGGTGCTACTGGAATGTTTTAAGTTTGTACAGTATCCGCCAATAACTGGTTCACAAATTGGCAAATTAGCAAATTTGGGTTTCAATAGCATCACACCATATGTTGAATTTTGGGTCCATATAAACTCTTGCACATTATGCTATGGCAATTTTTACATAGTTACATTGGTCCACCATGGACCAATGTATGTATGCATACTCTACACCTGTAGGATCCCTGTGGAAGATGAAAATCACTGTAGTAGGCACTGCCATTACAATAATTGCTGCTAGCTTCTGGATCCCGTGCCTTTATTGAGAAAATTAAAAGTGTTCCCTGAATGGTGCTTGGCCAAATTAGCAATCTCCTGTGTTCACAATACAGCACGTCAGCCACTCAGCATGGGACCCTGAAGCTAGTGGAGCACACTGGATTAGAGGTACCAAATACAATTGTTTCCACCTTCCATGAGGATCCCATAGGTATGGCACATACATACTTACATTGGTCCAATCTGTACCTATGTAAAAATTGACACACCTATAATTCAGCTTTAAATTGTTTCAATTTGCCAAGCTATAATGAAGGGAGCAATTTTATAGCCTTGAAATGCATTAGCTTTGCAAATTAGGAGCTATAAAATTTAATTGATCTCTATCACAGCCCAAGGTGATCATGGAAGCCCTTTGGTGGGCAGAAGCTGCCAGCCCAATATTCCCATTCTCCATATTTACATCATCTAACTAATCAGTGCAGTGCAACAAATCATGAATCATCAACAAATACACCACAATTATTTGTACAGAAAAAATGTATATGTATACATAAATCAACATAAAAATATATTCAATTCATTCAAATGTGACGCTATCTGAAAAATACTGTACTTCAATTGAATAAATAAATAAATAAATAATTTATTAATAAAAAAACATTCCAACAATTGTTAATAATAAATGTGTATAAATACATAAATAAAAAAAAATCACAAGTTCATAAATCTGAACATGTGCATACATAAATAAATAAAACAAATAAACAATTCATCATTATAAATATGCGCATAAATAATTATTCTACCAAATCATCAAAGACCTGTGCAAATACCAACTATGTATACCATCGCACCAACCCCAATGATATACACGCAACAGACACTGAGCTGCACAGACATGAGAAGCATACAACACTTAGCAAAATTATATGGATAGGCTCTCCCTTCCACAGAACTCCAGTCCCTTTAACATTGTTGATCTCCTTTTAGCTTCTCCACTAGGGGGCAATGACGACCGCTATAGATAAATCCAACAAAAAGCCAGCAACTCAGTGCAGTTGCCAAATAAATCTATTATCTTTCATGTATGCTATGAGGAAGGCTGAGGCCGAAACGCGTTAGCATCAATGGACATTATATTTGCTGTTGTGCATCAATAAAGGATCTTTTACGAAGAAGCACCGAGTTTCCGGCTTTTTGTTGGATTTATCTAAAGTGGACTGGTTGGCCTGAGCACTGGCACTCTGTCTTCACATCATTTATATGGCAGTAGAGCTTGGGTGAGACTTGTATATAAATGACGACCGCTATACATGGAAGAAAGCTCACCAATCGGAGCCAGACAGATAGATCGCAGCGTATTAGTCCAAACTAGACATGTATGATTCGTTTAGTTAAGAATTAAAATTTGGAATGAATCAACGTGATTCTGACATTCAGATGTAACCGAATCCTTGAATCCCAATAGTAACAAATTTCAATGTATCCAAAATAAATTGTAATGAAAACAATGCATTCATTCGTATTCATTCATTTCATTCGGATGACATGATGCAACAGTTTGGGCCTAAATAACTACATAACAAATGATCTGAATCGATTCTGATCTATTCATTTTTATTCTAGTGAGTGTAGCATGAATATTCTAATAAGATTCTTTTTGTTTTGGGGTTGAGAGAAAATGAATTGATTTGCATGTGCATAGCACAACAAACAATGTTACTTGGGAATAATATTTTGGTTATATACCAATAACTAATCACACGAAACAACAAATTAACACTGTGACACATTGGGGTTTCTTAGCTCAATGGTAGCACCAAAACAGTGAAATTATTTCCCACCAGATATTGGGACTTTCCTGCCCACTTTTATTTTAAAGAAAGTCAACAATCATACACAGGGGGTTCTCACTATCACTGTGAATAAAAAAAAACATTCAGCCTCCTGGCTCTCTTGCGACAGTTTTACTGCTCCAAGTACCTCTTCAGGGTCCTCCTGACCATCAGTACCTTTTTGGTCCCCTTACAATGAAACACATCCCAGTGTTTATGTACAGACATTTCACCTCGGCTCTGTGTCTTCCTTACAGCTTCTTACTGCCCTAATGGACTCTCTCTCAGGCTTGGGCCTTGCTTTGTCCCTCATGGACTTTCTCTACAGCTTCCTAGCTGCCCTGTCCCTCATGGACTTTCTCTACAGCTTCCTAGCTGCTCTGTCCCTAATGGACTTTCTCTACAGCTTCCTAGCTGTTCTGTCCCTAATGGATTTTATCTACAGCTTCCTAGCTGCCCTGTCCCTCATGGACTTTCTCTACAGCTTCCTAGCTGCTCTGTCCCTAATGGACTTTCTCTACAGCTTCCTAGCTGTTCTGTCCCTAATGGATTTTATCTACAGCTTCCTAGCTGCTCTGTCCCTAATGGACTCTCTCTACAGCTTCCTAGCTGCTCTGTCCCTCATGGACTCCCTCTACAGCTTCCTAGCTGCTCTGTCCCTCATGGAATCTCTCTACAGCTTCCTAGCTGCTGTGTCCCTCATAGACTTTCTCTACAGCTTCCTATCTGTTCTGTCCCTCATGGACTCTCTCTACAGCTTCCTAGCTGCTCTGTCCCTCATGGACTTTCTCTACAGCTTCCTAGCTGCTCTGTCCCTCATGGACTTTCTCTACAGCTCCCTAGCTGCTCTGTCCCTCATGGACTCTCTCTACAGCTTTCTAGCTGCTCTGCCCCTCATGGACTCTCTCTACAGCTTTCTAGCTGCTCTGTCCCTCATGGACTTTCTCTACAGCTTCCTAGCTGCTGTGTCCCTCATAGACTTTCTCTACAGCTTCCTATCTGTTCTGTCCCTCATGGACTCTCTCTACAGCTTCCTAGCTGCTCTGTCCCTCATGGACTTTCTCTACAGCTTCCTAGCTGCTCTGTCCCTCATGGACTTTCTCTACAGCTCCCTAGCTGCTCTGTCCCTCATGGATTCTCTCTACAGCTTCCTAGCTGCTCTGTCCCTCATGGACTCTCTCTACAATTCCTAGCTGCTCTGTCTCTCATGGACTCTCTCTCCAGCTTCCCAGCTGCTGTGTCCCTCATAGACTTTCTCTACAGCTTCCTATCTGTTCTGTCCCTCATGGACTCTCTCTACAGCTTCCTAGCTGCTCTGTCCCTCATGGACTCTCTCTACAGCTTCCTAGCTGCTCTGTCTCTTATGGACTCTCTCTACAGCTTCCTGGTTGCTCTGTCCCTCATGGACTCTCTCTACAGCTTCCTAGCTGCTCTGTCCCTCATGGACTTTCTCTACAGCTTCCTAGCTGCTCTGTCCCTCATGGACATTTTCTACGGCTTCCTAGCTGCTCTGTCCCTCATGGACTCTCTCTACAGCTCCCTATCTGCTCTGTCCCTCATGGACTCTCTCTACAGCTTCCTAGCTGCTCTGTCCCTCATGGATTCTCTCTACAGCTTCCTAGCTGCTCTGTCCCTCATGGACTCTCTCTACAGCTTCCTAGCTGCTCTGTCCCTCATGGATTCTCTCTACAGCTTCCTAGCTGCTCTGTCCCTCATGGACTCTCTCTACAGCTTCCTATCTGTTCTGTCCCTCATGGACTCTCTCTACAGCTTCCTAGCTGCTCTGTCCCTCATGGACTCTCTCTACAGCTTCCTAGCTGCTCTGTCTCTTATGGACTCTCTCTACAGCTTCCTGGTTGCTCTGTCCCTCATGGACTCTCTCTACAGCTTCCTAGCTGCTCTGTCCCTCATGGACTTTCTCTACAGCTTCCTAGCTGCTCTGTCCCTCATGGACATTTTCTACGGCTTCCTAGCTGCTCTGTCCCTCATGGACTCTCTCTACAGCTCCCTATCTGCTCTGTCCCTCATGGACTCTCTCTACAGCTTCCTAGCTGCTCTGTCCCTCATGGATTCTCTCTACAGCTTCCTAGCTGCTCTGTCTCTTATGGACTCTCTCTACAGCTTCCTGGTTGCTCTGTCCCTCATGGACTCTCTCTACAGCTTCCTAGCTGCTCTGTCCCTCATGGACATTTTCTACGGCTTCCTAGCTGCTCTGTCCCTCATGGACTCTCTCTACAGCTCCCTATCTGCTCTGTCCCTCATGGACTCTCTCTACAGCTTCCTAGCTGCTCTGTCCCTCATGGATTCTCTCTACAGCTTCCTAGCTGCTCTGTCCCTCATGGACTCTCTCTACAGCTTCCTAGCTGCTCTGTCCCTCATGGATTCTCTCTACAGCTTCCTAGCTGCTCTGTCCCTCATGGACTCTCTCTACAATTCCTAGCTGCTCTGTCTCTCATGGACTCTCTCTCCAGCTTCCCAGCTGCTGTGTCCCTCATAGACTTTCTCTACAGCTTCCTATCTGTTCTGTCCCTCATGGACTCTCTCTACAGCTTCCTAGCTGCTCTGTCCCTCATGGACTCTCTCTACAGCTTCCTAGCTGCTCTGTCTCTTATGGACTCTCTCTACAGCTTCCTGGTTGCTCTGTCCCTCATGGACTCTCTCTACAGCTTCCTAGCTGCTCTGTCCCTCATGGACTTTCTCTACAGCTTCCTAGCTGCTCTGTCCCTCATGGACTTTCTCTACAGCTTCCTAGCTGCTCTGTCCCTCATGGACATTTTCTACGGCTTCCTAGCTGCTCTGTCCCTCATGGACTCTCTCTACAGCTTCCTAGCTGCTCTGTCCCTCATGGATTCTCTCTACAGCTTCCTAGCTGCTCTGTCTCTCATGGACTCTCTCTCCAGCTTCCCAGCTGCTGTGTCCCTCATAGACTTTCTCTACAGCTTCCTAGCTGCTCTGTCCCTCATGGACATTTTCTACGGCTTCCTAGCTGCTCTGTCCCTCATAGACTTTCTCTACAGCTTCCTATCTGTTCTGTCCCTCATGGACTCTCTCTACAGCTCCCTAGCTGCTCTGTCCCTCATGGACTCTCTCTACAGCTTCCTAGCTGCTCTGTCTCTTATGGACTCTCTCTACAGCTTCCTGGTTGCTCTGTCCCTCATGGACTCTCTCTACAGCTTTCTAGCTGCTCTGTCCCTCATGGACTCTCTCTACAGCTTCCTATCTGCTCTGTCCCTCATGGACATTTTCTATGGCTTCCTAGCTGCTTTGTCCCTAATGGACTCTCTCTACAGCTTCCTAGCTGCTCTGACTCTCATGGACTCTCTCTCTCTCTACAGCTTCCTAGCTGCTCTGACCCTCATGGACTCTCTCTCTCTACAGCTTCCTAGCTGCTCTGTCCCTAATGGACTTTCTCTACAACTTCCTAGCTGCTCTGTCCCTCATGGACTCTCTCTACAGCTTCCTAGCTGCTCTGTCCCTCATGGACTTTCTCTACAGCTTCCTAGCTGCTCTGTCCCTCATAGACTCTCTCTACAGCTTTCTAGCTGCTCTGTCCCTCATGGACTCTCTCTACAGCTTCCTAGCTGCTCGGTCCCTTATGGACTTTTTCTACAGCTTCCTAGCTGCTCTGTCCCTCATGGACTATCTCTACAGCTTCCTATCTGCTCTGTCCCTCATGGACTCTCTCTACAGCTTCCTAGCTGCTCTGTCCCTCATGGATTCTCTCTACAGCTTCCTAGCTGCTCTGTCCCTCATGGACTCTCTCTACAGCTTCCTAGCTGCTCTGTCCCTCATGGATTCTCTCTACAGCTTCCTAGCTGCTCTGTCCCTCATGGACTCTCTCTACAATTCCTAGCTGCTCTGTCTCTCATGGACTCTCTCTCCAGCTTCCCAGCTGCTGTGTCCCTCATAGACTTTCTCTACAGCTTCCTATCTGTTCTGTCCCTCATGGACTCTCTCTACAGCTTCCTAGCTGCTCTGTCCCTCATGGACTCTCTCTACAGCTTCCTAGCTGCTCTGTCTCTTATGGACTCTCTCTACAGCTTCCTGGTTGCTCTGTCCCTCATGGACTCTCTCTACAGCTTCCTAGCTGCTCTGTCCCTCATGGACTTTCTCTACAGCTTCCTAGCTGCTCTGTCCCTCATGGACTTTCTCTACAGCTTCCTAGCTGCTCTGTCCCTCATGGACATTTTCTACGGCTTCCTAGCTGCTCTGTCCCTCATGGACTCTCTCTACAGCTTCCTAGCTGCTCTGTCCCTCATGGATTCTCTCTACAGCTTCCTAGCTGCTCTGTCTCTCATGGACTCTCTCTCCAGCTTCCCAGCTGCTGTGTCCCTCATAGACTTTCTCTACAGCTTCCTAGCTGCTCTGTCCCTCATGGACATTTTCTACGGCTTCCTAGCTGCTCTGTCCCTCATAGACTTTCTCTACAGCTTCCTATCTGTTCTGTCCCTCATGGACTCTCTCTACAGCTCCCTAGCTGCTCTGTCCCTCATGGACTCTCTCTACAGCTTCCTAGCTGCTCTGTCTCTTATGGACTCTCTCTACAGCTTCCTGGTTGCTCTGTCCCTCATGGACTCTCTCTACAGCTTTCTAGCTGCTCTGTCCCTCATGGACTCTCTCTACAGCTTCCTATCTGCTCTGTCCCTCATGGACATTTTCTATGGCTTCCTAGCTGCTTTGTCCCTAATGGACTCTCTCTACAGCTTCCTAGCTGCTCTGACTCTCATGGACTCTCTCTCTCTCTACAGCTTCCTAGCTGCTCTGACCCTCATGGACTCTCTCTCTCTACAGCTTCCTAGCTGCTCTGTCCCTAATGGACTTTCTCTACAACTTCCTAGCTGCTCTGTCCCTCATGGACTCTCTCTACAGCTTCCTAGCTGCTCTGTCCCTCATGGACTTTCTCTACAGCTTCCTAGCTGCTCTGTCCCTCATAGACTCTCTCTACAGCTTTCTAGCTGCTCTGTCCCTCATGGACTCTCTCTACAGCTTCCTAGCTGCTCGGTCCCTTATGGACTTTTTCTACAGCTTCCTAGCTGCTCTGTCCCTCATGGACTATCTCTACAGCTTCCTAGCTGCTTTGTCCCTAATGGACTTTCTCTACAGCTTCCTAGCTGCTCTGTCCCTCATGGACTCTTTCTCTCTACAGCTTCCTAGCTGCTCTGTCCCTCATGGACTTTCTCTACAGCTTCCTAGCTGCTCTGTCCCTAATGGACTTTCTCTACAGCTTCCTAGCTGCTCTGTCCCTCATGGACTTTCTCTACAGCTTCCTAGCTGCTTTGTCCCTAATGGACTTTCTCTACAGCTTCCCAGCTGCTCTGTCCCTCGCGGACTCTCTCTACAGCTTCTTAGCTGCTCTGTCCCTAATGGACTCTCTCTACAGCTTCCTAGCTGCTCTGTCCCTAATGGACTTTCTCTACAGCTTTCTAGCTGCTCTATCCCTCATAGACTCTCTCTACAGCTTCCTAGCTGCTCTGTCCCTCATGAACTCTCTCTACAGCTTCCTAGCTGCTCTGTCCCTCATGGACTCTCTCTACAGATTCCTAGCTGCTCTGTCCCTCATGGACTCTCTCTACAGCCTCCTAGCTGCTCGGTCCCTTATGGACTTTTTCTACGGCTTCCTAGCTGCTCTGTCCCTCATAGACTTTCTCTACAGCTTCCTATCTGTTCTGTCCCTCATGGACTCTCTCTACAGCTCCCTAGCTGCTCTGTCCCTCATGGACTCTCTCTACAGCTTCCTAGCTGCTCTGTCTCTTATGGACTCTCTCTACAGCTTCCTGGTTGCTCTGTCCCTCATGGACTCTCTCTACAGCTTTCTAGCTGCTCTGTCCCTCATGGACTCTCTCTACAGCTTCCTATCTGCTCTGTCCCTCATGGACATTTTCTATGGCTTCCTAGCTGCTTTGTCCCTAATGGACTCTCTCTACAGCTTCCTAGCTGCTCTGACCCTCATGGACTCTCTCTCTCTCTACAGCTTCCTAGCTGCTCTGACCCTCATGGACTCACTCTCTCTCTCTACAGCTTCCTAGCTGCTCTGTCCCTAATGGACTTTCTCTACAACTTCCTAGCTGCTCTGTCCCTCATGGACTCTCTCTACAGCTTCCTAGCTGCTCTGTCCGTCATGGACTTTCTCTACAGCTTCCTAGCTGCTCTGTCCCTCATAGACTCTCTCTACAGCTTTCTAGCTGCTCTGTCCCTCATGGACTCTCTCTACAGCTTCCTAGCTGCTCGGTCCCTTATGGACTTTTTCTACAGCTTCCTAGCTGCTTTGTCCCTAATGGACTTTCTCTACAGCTTCCTAGCTGCTCTGTCCCTCATGGACTCTCTCTACAGCTTCCTAGCTGCTTTGTCCCTAATGGACTTTCTCTACAGCTTCCTAGCTGCTCTGTCCCTCATGGACTCTCTCTCTCTACAGCTTCCTAGCTGCTCTGTCCCTCATGGACTTTCTCTACAGCTTCCTAGCTGCTCTGTCCCTAATGGACTTTCTCTACAGCTTCCTAGCTGCTCTGTCCCTCATGGACTTTCTCTACAGCTTCCTAGCTGCTTTGTCCCTAATGGACTTTCTCTACAGCTTCCCAGCTGCTCTGTCCCTCGCGGACTCTCTCTACAGCTTCTTAGCTGCTCTGTCCCTAATGGACTCTCTCTACAGCTTCCTAGCTGCTCTGTCCCTAATGGACTTTCTCTACAGCTTTCTAGCTGCTCTATCCCTCATAGACTCTCTCTACAGCTTCCTAGCTGCTCTGTCCCTCATGAACTCTCTCTACAGCTTCCTAGCTGCTCTGTCCCTCATGGACTCTCTCTACAGCTTCCTAGCTGCTCTGTCCCTCATGGACTCTCTCTACAGCCTCCTAGCTGCTCGGTCCCTTATGGTCTTTTTCTATGGCTTCCTAGCTGCTTTGTCCCTAATGGACTTTCTCTACAGCTTCCTAGCTGCTCTGTCCCTCATGGACTTTCTCTACAGCTTCCTAGCTGCTCTGTTCCTTATGAACTCTCTCTACAGCTTCCTAGCTGCTCTGTCCCTAATGGACTCTCTCTACAGCTTCCTAGCTGCTC
Organism: Pelophylax lessonae; assembly: GCF_965119305.1. Taxonomy (NCBI): domain Eukaryota; kingdom Metazoa; phylum Chordata; class Amphibia; order Anura; family Ranidae; genus Pelophylax; species Pelophylax lessonae. Next base: position 25,412,447 of record NC_138774.1, read on the forward strand.
TGTCCCTCATGGACTCTCTCTCTCTACAGCTTCCTAGCTGCTTTGTCCCTAATGGACTTTCTCTACAGCTTCCTAGCTGCTCTGTCCCTCATGGACGTTCTCTACAGCTTCCTAGCTGCTTTGTCCCTAATGGACTTTCTCTACAGCTTCCTAGCTTCTCTGTCCCTCATGGACTTTCTCTACAGCTTCCTAGCTGCTTTGTCCCTAATGGACTTTCTCTACAGCTTTCTAGCTGCTCTATCCCTCATGAACTCTCTCTACAGCTTCCTAGCTGCTCTGTCCCTCATGGACTCTCTCTACAGCCTCCTAGCTGCTCGGTCCCTTATGGACTCTCTCTACAGCCTCCTAGCTGCTCTGTCCCTCATGGACTTTCGCTACAGCTTTCTAGCTGCTCTGTCCCTAATGGACTTTCTCTACAGCTTTCTAGCTGCTCTGTCCCTCATGAACTCTCTCTACAGCTTCCTAGCTGCTCTGTCCCTCATGGACTCTCTCCCAGGCTCGGGCCTTGCTCTGTCCTGACCTGGACACCATGGTGCACACTAGCACCTGATCCCCATCGGGAGGGTGGCGCTCTGAGCTCTATCTGAGCTCTATCTCTGGCTCTCATATGAAGCCAGAACATACCTGTGCCGTTAGTGTGCTTGCTTCTTAGAAAATCTGGCATAAACCACCTTTTTAAACAGTGGCATGGGCTCACTCTGCCACAACACTTAAAAATGAATTTAGCCAATCTTCCAAAATAACAAAAGAATAACAGAACGTCAGAAAACACTAATTGAATTCGGAACAATGAATATATCCTCTCCCAAGATAATGAATCATTCCGAAAACTAACTTAACCACTTGCCGACTGCTCACAGTATATTTACTGCGGCAGTCAGCCCCTCACAGGCAGAGCGACGTAGGTCTATGTCGCTAGCCTGTGAGGCTCTGGGGAGCGAGCGCGCGCCGCCGGTCACAGACCCCCCCGCGCGTGTGACCGGCGGACCCGATGTCCGCCGGTCACTCGGCGATCGTCGGGGGAGAGGGAGAAAGGCAGGCGGCTGATGTAAACAAGCCGCCTGTCATTCTCCCCGTGTAGAAACGATGATCACACGGTTCTACTATGTAGGACCGTTGATCATTGTTCCTACACCTCAAGCCACAGCCAATCACTGTTAGAATCACGCCCCTAGGGACACACACAGCCCCTCCCTCTCAAATAAAGTTAACCCCTTCACATCCAGTGTATTTTTACAGTAACAGTGCATATGTATAGCACTGATTACTGTAGAAATGTCACTGGTAACCCCAAAAGTGTCAAAAATGTCAGTCAAGGGTCCGATCTGTCCGCCGCAATGTCGCAGTACCACAAAAAAAAAAATCGCAGATCGCCGCCATTACGCGTTAAAAAAAAAAACAACAAAAATGACAGAAATCTTTCCCTTTGTTAGTAAACGCGATAACTTTTGCGCAAACCAATCAAAATACGCTTTTTACGATTTTTTTTACCAAACATATGTAGCATAAAACAAATTGGCCGAAAATGTTAAAAAAATTTGATTTTTACATTTTTTTGCGGGGGGATTTCTTATAAAAAAATGTAAAAAATATTGTTATTTTTGCAAAATTGTCGCTCTTTTTTTGTTTATAGCGCATGATCAAAAAATCGCACAGGTGATCAAATACCACCAAAAGAAAGCTCTGTTTGTGGGAAAAAAAGGACGTCAAATTCGTTTAGGTACAGCGTCGCACGACCGCGCAATGGTCCGTTAAAGTCACGCAGTGCCGAATCGCAAAATACCCCCTGGTCAGGAAGGGGGTAAAATCTTCCGGGGCTTAAGTGGTTAATGATTATGACGCAACAAAATTATTTACTTAAAATGATTGTAAAGGCTCAAGATTTTTTACCTTTATGCATTCTATGCATGAAGGTAAAAATCCTTCTGTGAGCAGAAACCCCCCATACTAGCCCCATATTAGCCCCTCTAATACTTAACTAAGCCCCATCTCCCATCTGCCCCCCCATAATATATACCTGAGCCAGATCTTTCTCCAGCGCTGTCAACCGGAGCCTCGGCTCTGCTGGGTCTCTCCCTGCTCATTGGCTAAGACAGCAACGGGAGCCAATGTAAATTACAGCCAGTGAGCCAAAGAGGAGAGAGGGGGGATTGGGCCGAGACGTGGCTCTGTGTGTGAATAAACACGCAGAGCAGTGGCTAGGGAGCGTGCCTGCATGGGGAGAAGAGGAGGATCTGGGCTGCTCTGTGCAAAACCACTGCACAGAGCAGGTAAGTATAACAAATAAGTAAAAAAAAAAAAAAAACAAGAATTGAATATCACTTTAACGAATGAAACCGTAACTAAATACATGTTTCCGCTGTACACATCTCTAGTACAAACAACAGACAACATAAAACAAACTTGGTGTAACGCTCCTGCGTTTTATGTATGATGTGGATTTTCAGCTGCAGAAATATTCCACTTCAGTAGTCATGTAGAGAAACGCTGAGACACCAATCCCAACTCCCAATGACTCATCATGTGTGGAGGATCTCAATTCAGCAAGTAAATACACACACTCAGTAAGATGTTTCCTAGAGTGACTTATGTATATAGTAACACAGTGATGATAGGCTGAAGAGACAGATTGGGTAGAGATGGTAGATGACAGACACTTGAAAGGAAATGTTCTTGAAAGTAAGATAGTAGCAGATGGGATGCAGATAGGTTTAGCAATCATGTATGGTAGCAGATGACAGAGTAGCAGGTGGACATACAAGAGAGATCAACCCAGTGCAAGAACAGGTGGTAGTAGGCTCAAGAGCTAGCAATCTTAGATAATGCAGATGTAGTAATAGTCCTTAGTATGCAGAGCTAGATAGTGTAAGCTTTAGTATGAAGGTTATAGAGGTTTCCCCTGTGGGGTACTTATCACTAATAGCAATGTAGCAGAGGAGAGGTTCGGCAAGAGCGGATGATCCGGTAGCGGGATACAGGGATCAGCGCAGCGTGGTTCCGACAGCGAGGTATGCTTGCAAGCATGAGAGCTTCAAGACAGGTTAGCATCAAGGCACAAAGCAGTTAGAAAGAAAACACATGTGAGTGAGAGCCGGCGATCTAAATAGCCATCCAGTCCGGCGCTCAGTGATGACAGCATCAGTCTTAAAGGTGTATGCGCACCTTACCAAAAGAGAATGGTGGGGCGCATACACTTATGAAAGAGTAATTAGGGTACCCAAAGGTACCAGAACATTACACTTGGTGCATCAATAGATGTGGCATCATAGGAGAAAACAAAAAAGCTAGAAACTCACATTAATGGTGGCAGCATGACATCAGCATGTATGCTCCCCCCAATGCGTTTTGTGCAAGGGCACGTCCTTAGGGGAGGACCCATAAGGACTGCACTGATTGGATATTTGTAACAGAAGGTTTTGGTTTACTGGCCTTTCACAGTTATCTGCCTGTTTGTTCCCAAGTGCCTTACTACCTCTCTTTTCTATAGTATACCTACACAATTATAATAATATTGGAGGAGAGCAATAATATAAAATGAACATAAAGAAACATCATGATTCTAACACCTCTTCTTCACTCTCCCACACACTTAGTCCTGCATACTAAGGTGACCCTGTCTCTTTAACCATGCCCTTTCACTACTAAAAGCTAAAAATACAAATTACAGATACATTGTTTCAATTGAATTCCCATGGAAACCAACGGGTTTTTTTTCACCGCTGTTTACGAAAGATATGATTACTCCTTTCAGAATAATTAGTTTTACATTTGACACGGTTAGTCCAGTGTCAGCTAATACAATGCGCCCGCCCGCCTTTTGCATCCTGATCTAAAGCATTACAGAGCGCCTATGCGGCTGTAATAATGGACATCGGCATTCTCTCCATTAAAGAGATTTTAAGATGATGAGTCTGTAATGGAAATTTGCTTTCTATAACTGCTGAGTAGTGCTGTCTGTTGGCGGCTGAGAACTATTTTAGACAAATTCGAAATAATTTGCGTTGATTTCGAATAGTCAAAACAAGTCACTCAACAATAACTTGTGAGTAAATATTTAAATTTTACTGCAGGCATAAAAGTCCTTTTATAGCGTGAAGATGTCGCCTTTTCAATGGAATATTAGATAGAAACTTAAAGCTGAACTCCATACATACAGTATCTCACAAAAGAAAGTACAGCCCTCACATTTCTGTAAATATTTTATTATATCTTTTCATGTGACAACACTGAAGAAATGACACTTTGCTACAATGTAAAGTAGTGAGTGTACAGCTTGTATAACAGTGTAAATTTGCTGTCCCCTCAAAAAAACTCAACACACAGCCATTAATGTCTAAACCGCTGGTAACAAAAGTGAGTACACCCCTAAGTTATAATGTCCAAATTGGGCCCAAATAGCCATTTCCCCTCCTCTGACTCATTAGTGTTACAAGGTCTCAGGTGTGAATGGGGAGCAGGTGTGTTAAATTTGGTGTTATCACTCTCACTCTATCATACTCTATACATAACTCAACACACAGCCATTAATGTCTAAACTGCTGGCAACAAAAGTGATTAAACCACCAAGTGAAAATGTCCAAATTTGGCCCAATTAGCCATTTTCCCTCCCCAGTGTCATGTGACTCATTAGTGTTACAAGGTCTCAGGTGTGAATGGGGAGCAGGTGTGTTACATTTGGTGTTATCGCTCTCACTCTCTCATACTGGTCACTGGAAGTTCAACATGGCACCTCATGGCAAAGAACTCTCTGAGGATCTGAAAAAAAAAATGCTGCTCTAAATAAATATGGCCTAGGCCCCTAGGCTATAATAAGATTGCCATGGTCAACCTAAGATGTTGAGTGCACATGCTCAGTGTGTACAGCTTGTATAACAGTGTAAATTTGCTGTCCCCTCAAAAAAACTCAACACACAGCCATTAATGTCTAAACTGCTGGTAACAAAAGTGAGTACACCCCTAAGTTATAATGTGCAAATTGGGCCCAAATAGCCATTTCCCCTCCTCTGACTCATTAGTGTTACAAGGTCTCAGGTGTGAATGGGGAGCAGATGTGTTAAATTTGGTGTTATCACTCTCGCTCTATCATACTGGTCACTGGAAATTCAACATGGCACCTCATGGCAAATAACTCTCTTTGTTCGGGGGAATGACAAAACGGCAGTCTGCCTATGTAAACAAGCCAGACCGCTAATCTGTCACAAAGGAAGAGAGAGATCTTGTGTTTCAACTAAGCTGAAACACAGATCTCTCTTTTCTTCTAGTGCACCCACTCCTCCTAAAGTTAGAAAGCACTCCCTAGGAGCACACTTAACCCCTTGATTACCCCTGGTGTTAACCCCTTCCCTGCCAGTATCATTTATACAGTAACAGTGCATTTTCTTTAGCACTGATGTAACTTTAGTATCGATGTAACTGGTCCCCAAAAAGTGTCACTTAGGGGGTGTGGTTTGGCACTGGTCGAGTATGGCCACTTGATCTTGCTCCCGCTACACAAGGAGATTTAAATAACAAAAGGAGGCTTTTTCTGCAAGAGCCATCATTCCGTGTGTGCAAGTTTGGGCTGATGTAAGTGTTTGTCTTTATATTTAATACATTTTTAAAGAGATAATGCACTATCAGCCCCTTCTTTCTTTCATTTGGTAAATGCCTCATGTGGGTTTTCGCCATTGAGCCACCATAAGATCCACATGCTTTGGGAGCAGATAATTTCTGGAGGATACACATATAGGGTTCCATCTATGCATCCTTATCCATGGATCTTCTGTTCACCATTTCAAGGCTCTAACCTCCCTTACATCTGATAAGAGTTCCCTTCTACCACTGGGTGTTTTTGGTTCACTTCATCACTTTGGTGAAAGATCAAGTCACCATTTGTTTTCATCATGGTAAGGGGCCACCTGTACATTTATTTCACCAGTTGAAGCACAATATATTTGAAGTTTTTTGGCTCACGCCATCATTTCTTCACGGGCTTCTTCATCATTCACATTTTGGAGCTGCATTGTTGGTCCATTTTGAGAGACTTATATCACTTATATGATCTTGTTAATTGTAAATTGTGTTTTTCTTTTTATGCACATTGATACTAAGTGTATTTTTACATATATTTGTTTAGAAGCGCACTATTTTTTATTTCATTTATTCTTCTATCATTCCCAGAGTCTGTGGAGAAAACGAAAATCTGGCGCCACAATGCCTCCCTTTTGACAGACAAATGTAACCTAGACCATCTAAACTCATACCTCAGATCCTTTTTCCAAATGAATAACACACCCGACGTACACTCCTTAACTCAATGGGAAGCACATAAATGCATCAGAGGGAAGGTTCTAGTCATGGCATCCAAAAAGAAACGACAGAAACAAAACACTATCTGAGACCTGACTAACCGAATTAAGAGCCTGGAAACATCCCACAAAAAACCCATGCCCTACAAGTTTTATAAGAACTTACATGAGTTGGATCCTTATTACTAGATGAATCAAATCAAGCCACACGACGTAAATTTGCCTTGATCACATAGTTGTTTTTATGACAAGGGCAATACAAGTGGTGCTCTATTTGCCAGAGCCTTAAAGGCTAAAAAGGTAGGCAATATGATACGCCAAATTAAATGCCTTGATGGCACATTTGCTATGAATAACAATGATATAGCATCATGTTTTGAACAATATTATCTAAATTTATATAATTAGCTTCCTTCAAAGTCTCCCAACCATCCCTCAACATCCAGATCTCAACTCATAAAAGACTTCCTGAGTCAATATACCCCAGGAACGTTACCTGAAAACACGATTCAATCTCTTGAACTTCCATTTTCTGCAGAAGACAAGTGATCTAACAGACAAAAAAGGGGAAAAGCCCTGGCCCTGATGGCTTCTCAGCCATACACTACAAAACTTTCAAAGATATCCTGACTACTCCATTCCTCTCTGAATTTAACTCCCTGGTGACCCCTACACACCCCCACATTGCCTTTTAGAAGCCCACATAACTGTATTGCCCAAGAAAACAAAGACCACAAAGACCACACTACCGTCCCATTTCCCTTCTCAATGCAGACTCTAAACTGTACGCAAAAGTCCTATCAAACTGCCTACTTCCTCTCCTCCCGACCCTAATAAACACAGACCAAGTAGGTTTCATCCCTGGCCGATAAGCAAGGGACAATACCATTAAGGCCATCAACCTCCACTCATGGCTGACCTCATCTAAGCAAAGTGGATTTTTTCTATTATAGGATGCAGAGAAGGCATTTGACAGAGTGGCCTGGGACTATATAATGGAAGTCCTCTGGGACATAGGCTTACAGGATAACATGACTAATATGATTCTGCCATTATACGCAAATTCCACTGCATGGGCCAAGGTCAACAGCCATCTGACGAATGTCTTCTTTATCTGAAATGGAACCTGCCAGGGTTGCCCCCTTTCCCCACTTTTGTATGAACTTACACTAGAGCCCTTCCTCAATAGATCCTGAGACAATTCAAACATCAAAGGTCTCTGAGTATCTGGATGAGGATTCAAAATTGCAGCTTTTGCAGATGATATCTTACCATTTCTTTCAAACCCCCACATCACCCTTTCCGAAATTACTGAGGGATTTTGCTTACTTCCAGAACATCTCTAATCTCAAAATAAATGTTGAGAAATTGTATGTCCTAAACATTTCTCTACCTGAAAACAATATCTCATTGTCAGACCAGCTTCCCATTCATTTGGAAGACTAGAGCAATCACATACTTAGGCATCCAACTCCCGGCTCATCTTTCTGACCTATATCCCCTAAATTACACACAAATACTAACTTCCATACAAGATCTCCAAAAATGGGATAACCTATCCTTCTGGTTTGGTAGAGCCATGATAATTAAAATGAACATTCTTCCCAGGCTTCTTTATATCATGCAAGTCATCCCTATCCACCTACCCCCCGCATTCTTTTATACTTACAAAGCCATGTGCACAAAATTAATTTGGCATAACAAATGCCCCTGCACCAAATATGAACACCTTATACTTCCAAACTTAAAGGAGGCATAGGCCTCCCTGACATACTCAAATTCTACAGAGCTTGCCTTCTAACCGGAATAGTAGACTCCAAAGCACACGCCTCAATGAAACAATGGGTTTTGCTAGAAGAATCTCTATCCCCAACAGCCATCGCTATCACACCCTGGCTATCTCCTAAACACACACCGCTCCAAGTTAATGAACACCCACATGTACGTCCTACCCTATGATGCCTTCGAGAAGTAGTTGACAAAACTCCAATCCCATCTTCCACAAGTCCCATGACCCCACTTCACTTCATCCCTGACTTCCCCCCAGGGATGTCCCAAAAAATTTTACTCAACGTATGACCACACAAATATGTTCTAGCCAAACACTTCTTTCACAAAGGCTTGTTCTTGAACCGCGAAGACCTTGCCTCTCAAATGGCTTAACATGAATTCCAACTCTGCACTTATCTCCAAATACAACATTTTCTTTTAAGCCCAACTCACAAACCTCATTGATCCTGCCAACTCACCCCTTTTGAACTACTCTGCTCAGAACATACTCCACAGAGACATTTATTTTCAACTATATATTCACTAAACAATCCATGAAACAAGACAGGATATGCCAATTCTGGGAGAAAGAACTTTCTCTAAATCTTACAGAAGAGCAGTGAGTCCTTACTCACTGGTATAGAGTCCCAACCACTGTTCATAAATTCTCACCATCAGTATCTAATTTATGTTGGAGATGCAATGCAGAGCCAGGCTCCCTCTTACATACCTGGTGGACATGCCCCATCATTCAAAAATTCTGGACTGACATACATAAGACTATCTCTAGAGTTACAACTATTTTGTTAGACCCCTCACCTACCCAAAGCCTTCTACACCATACCACTCTGCCTAGACGTAGAGTTATATCTCACTAATACAGATGGTGTGTTAGTGGCCAAATCACAGGGTGAAAACAGAAGGCAAAAGGCCAAAAAAAGAAAACGAATGCAGCCACCACATCTAAGAACTGTTAAACTACAATATATTACATTTTTAGTTTTGGGTTTAATACTGCTTTAAAACTGAATTTTAGCTTAAAAAATGACTACTGCTTTAGTCACATCACTTTCCTGTAATGATGTATGCCCCACATTGTGCAGACAGCAGGATCCAGGATAAATCTTCACTGCAGGGATGCATCGTCCTCTTCCTGTCTCTGAACTGTCTTAGTTAAAGCGGTAGTAAGCTCATTAAATTTCAGTTAAAATACTCATTGAAATCAATTAAAATGTCGGCTCTGTGTGCATGGCTTCCTACCTGCTTGCTTTCATAGTAATCCTTTATTTTCTGTGCAATGATGTCACCCACGCACTGTTAGTCCCATTTTTCTGGCAAGCTCTTTATGCCGGAAAAATGGTGTTTACATGCCGGGGATTTGTCCTTTCCTTAGCTCAGCTTCTGCCCCGTGATCTTGCGATACTATTTTCCCCATTCAGAAGATGAGCTTTAACCCCATGTGGCTGTGCTGACTTGATAAAACACAGTGGACCAACGCCAGCAGATGACATGGTCAGTGCCATCTTAAGAGCATTACAGGCCCTGGACAATGCAGTGCACTGGGAACCCGCCTACACAATCACCCACGAGAATAAAAAATGCAAATTATCGATAAGGCTATATTTATTGGTACCTCCAACAAAAATCAGTGTTTAAACATTAAATTAATAAATAACAACAAATTAAAAAAAAAAAAAACTAAAAAAAAAAAAAAAATCAAAATTAATAAATAATAAATCATTTAAAAACAAAAAGGCTAAAAAATAAATGAATACAATTTTTTTAAAAAGCGAAAAAAAATCAAATGCACTGATATTTTTATTAATTTGGGCCTCAATTGTATACAAAATGAAAGTGGCATGCAAATGTTTTGGCTTTCTGAACATGCAAAGACAATATTAACTTCTGCACATAAAAAAAGTTAGTAATTACCCCCTCTGTTTTTATTTCCTTTCTGCCATGCTGGCTTCCATTTTAGGCTTCTACAGCAGTGCCCCCACCCTTGCAGCTTACGCTGTGGCTGTCCTGGTGTGTGCCTGTCTCCTGGCGGACCTTGGAAGCAGGCAGGCACTCCTGCTGCTGTAGGCACCTCTCCATGGCCCAATTAGCCTGACAGCAGTGCCAGGCTAATGACAGCTTCCAAATTGGGCGGCTGGGTCCGGTGAACACACACACGGACAGGAGTCAGACTCGACTGTCCTGTGTGTGCCTGTTTCCGTGGACGCGGACATTCCTGCAGTTGTGGGCTCTCCCTTCGTGGCCCAAGTGGCCTGGCAGCAGTGCAGGGCTGACAGGAGGGATGCACATGTAAGTCGGGACTAATGCTTGGCTGGGGCTGGGTCGCTGGGCAGGTGGGGCCCCCCGGGCAACTGCCCAGCATGCCCATGCGGTAAGACGGCCCTAACAATGGCTCCCCAAATCATCATGGACTGTGGAAAATTTAGCATTTAATTTGGACATCAAGATCCCAGAGTCTGGAGGAAGAGTGGAGAGGCACAGAATCCAAGCTGCATGAGGTCCAATGTGAAGTTTCCACAGTCAGTGATGATTTGGGGAGCCATGTCATCTGCTGGTGTTGGTCCACTGTGTTTTATCAAGTCCAAAGTCAGCGCAGCCCTCAACCAGGAAATTCTAGAACACTTCATGCTTCCCTCTGCTGACCAGCTTTATGGAGATGCTGATTTCATTTTCCAGCAGGACTTGGCACCGCCCACACTGCCAAAACTACCAATACCTGGTCACATGATCACTGTGCTTGATTGTCCAGCAAACTCGCCTGACCTAAACCCCATAGAGAATCTGTGGGGTATTGTCAAGAGTAAGATGAGAGACACCAGATCCAACAATGCAGAAGAGTTGAAGGCCACTATCAAAGCAACCTAGGCTTCCACAACACCTCAGCAGTGCCACAAGCTGATCGCCTCCATGCCACGCCACATTGATGCAATATGTCATGCAAAAAAGGAGCCCCGACCAAGTATTGAGTGCATACTATACTATACATGGACATACTTTTCAGTAAGCCAACATTTCTGTATTAAAAATCCTTTTTTTTATTGGTGTTCTGTAATATTCAAATTTTCTGAGATACTGCATTTTGGGGTGTCACTAGCTGTAATCATCAAAATTAAAAGAAAGAAATGGCTGAAATATATCACTCTGTGTGTAACACATCTATATAAAATACATGAGCTTAACTTTTTAAAATGAATTAATGAAATAAATTACTTTTTTGATGATATTCTAATTTTATAAAATGCACCAGTATGTATCTTTCCTTTGATAATAAAAAGAATCAGGAGATATCCACCAAATGAAAGTGCAATCTGTCCTGAAAAAAACGGAGGTACCGTAGTTTCTTGCTGTTTCACAGGCGCGCTCAGTTTTTATTCTATCTATTTATCGTCTTTTACATTTTACATGTGTTTGCGTGCATTAAAATTCACTTTTTGCTGAAAATTTGCATTTGATAAATAGTTGCACAAATATCTTAAAATTGCAACAGCCACTCTTTTATTCTCCAGGGCCTCTTCTTTCAGGAAAATATATAATGTTTGGGGATTTCAAGTCACTTGCTAGCGAAAAAAAAAAAAAAAAATTCTGATTTTAACATGTGAAAAATGGTAAAATTACTATGGACGGCAAATTGGTCATTTCCATTTTCGAGACTTCTGAAAAACAGAGAAAAGTGCTCATCAGCTGACAATATATTATCCAGCTGGTGATTTTCCTCTTCACACTGGCATTCTGATCCTGATAAGTAAATGAGTCATATTTGAAGTACTTTTTATTTTTGTGTTTTAGTGTTTTTTAAAAACAAATTTTGTATAAATGATTAGGCATAAAACAAACTGTCTCAAGATGTCAAGCTGAGATATGTGATCCTGCTAAAGAATAAAAGATCACAGGTTTAATATGATAGCGCTGATCTTATAAAGCAACTTTTTTTCTCCCTATTATCGATTTTCCTTCACTTCGCCTAAAGCATGGATTTCAAAAAGGTCATCCAATAAAAACACCGGCTGCAATGTAACTTTGACACATTATTTTGATATTGCTTTTTTGCAAAATGTGACTGAGCTGGAGAAACACACTGAAATATATTTATTAGTACCATGAAGTATTAAATATTTGGAAGAGGTTGTGATGGCTTAGGCTTAGTATTGGAGACTAGAAGTAGAACATATTAACCACTTAAAGCGGAGTTCCACCCTAAAATTAAACTTACCTCCATCTTCATGCCCGGGGTCACCTGAAAAACAAATGGATAATCGCATTTTTTTTTTTTTTACTTACCTGGTTTAGAAGAAAATATACTTACCTTACTTCCTCTTCCTCCCCTCGGTGGCCACGGCTATTCGTCACTTCCTGGCTTGCATTGATTCCTGGGAGCTGAACGTCATCGCTCCCAGGAATCAATGCGCCTGCACCGGCCCCGACGTCAGTTCCGGTGCAGGCGCCGTCATACCTTGCTAAACAGCTTCTGGGCATGAAATAAATGCCCAGAAGCACTGGAAGTGACGGCGGGGCCGGTGCAGTGCATCGTGGGACCAAAGAAGACGCAAGAGGACACAGAAGAGGATCGCGCTGGCTTTAAGCTGCCCACACCTGATATGGCAGCGCTGGACAATACATTTTCAAGGTAAGTATTTCTTCTAAAAGGTAAGTGCAACCCGGGACAGATCAGAGGCTATCCATTGTGGAATGTGCTAGCCCTGACTGTCCCGGGGGTAATTTTATTAAAAAAAGTATTCCCAGGGTTGAACTCCGCTTTAAGCCCCGGAGGATTTGGCTGCCCAAAGACCAGGCCCTATTTTGCGATTCGGCACTGTGTGAATTTAACGGACAATTGCGCGGTCGTGCGACGCTGTACCCAAATTAAATTGGCGTCATTTTTTTCCCACAAACAGAGCTTTCTTTTGGTGGTATTTGATCACCTGTGCGATTTTTACTTTTTGCGTTATAAACAAAAAAAGAGCAACAATTTTGAAAAAATAACAATATTTTTCACATTTTTTTATATGAAATTCCCCCCCAAAAAAAGTAAAAATCTAAATTTTTTAACATTTTCAGCCAATTTGTTTTCTGCTACATATGTTTGGTAAAAAAAAATCGCAATAAGCGTATTTTGATCGGTTTGCGCAAAAGTTATTGCGTTTACTGACTAAGGGAAAGATTTTTGTCATTTTTATTGTTTTTTTTTTTTAAACGAGTAATGGCGGTGATCTGCGATTTTTTTTGCGGGACTGCGACATTGCTGCGGACAGATCGGACTCTTGACTGACATTTTTGGGGGTACCAGTGACATTACTACAGTAATCAGTGCTATACATATGCACTGTTACTGTAAAAATGACACTGCCAGTTAACTTTATTGGTGATGCAGGGGTTAAGTGTGTCCCTAAGGGCGTGCTTCTAACTGTAAAGGGGTGTGGCTAGTGATGCAACCACAGAGACATACGATCCTACATAGCAGGATCGTATGATCTCTGCAGTTAGATCAGGGAGAATGACAGGCGGCTTTGTTTACATCAGCCGCCTGCCTTTCTCCCTCTGCACCGGGAGATTGCGAGTGACCGGCGGACATCGGGTCCGCCGGTCACATGCGCAGACATGTTAGGGAACGAGCGGGGGCGGGAGCGCGCCTCCAGGGGTGGCGCGCGCTTGCCCCCTAGAGGCTCTCAGGCTAACGACGTGGTACTACGTCACTTTGCCTGTACGGGGCTGACTGCCGCAGTAAATATACTGTGGGCAGTCGGCAAGTGTTTAAGCACCTGCAAGGTGAGGGACAAACAGAACAATAGAATTAAATGGCGACTATATTGTCATTCAACAGACGCTGTACTCTGCATTTATGTCAATGTATGTCATTAATGTGCCATAATGTACAGCAAAGAGACAATGATGCAAAAAATGTGTGTGCGTTGGGCTATTTGGACCAATATACTCTTCACAGTCAGTGGTATAGAGGGGACCAAGTACGAAGCAGAGGGGTAAGGCTACCCGTCATGAGAGAAATAGTTTCCACTCAGAGGCGTAACTAGAACCTTCAGGGCCCCGGTGCAAGAAACCATGAAGGGCCCCCCCGGACCCCCTTCCCTTCAAGCCCGGGGCTCTTCCCACTGATCCTGGGGCCCTTTACTCCGCTTGTGAAAGGGACCCGCTGTGGGACCGCAATAAAGGGCCCCGCAAGTTTTGCAGTGGGCCCCCTTCCTGCCATCTTGGGGCCTCCCCACGGTGGTGGTATGCCAGGGCCCGTTCAAGTGTGACCTTTGTGATCCTGAAATTTCAACCAATGGTGTCAGTAGTTTTTATTTTTTGGTATTTTAATTGTATTATTTTTTATCATTTTATTTTATTTTTTTACAATGTGACTGACTATGACTCTGTCCATTTAGAGAAGCAAGGAGCTCTTAAATTACATATTTACCGACCCCTTCCTGGTTCTCTATTGTTACACATCCCCTGTAGCAGCTGGCAGGAAAGAGGAGGGATCACAGTGGGGGGGGGGGTGGCAGGCGAGCACACAGGGGCCCAGAGACAGCAGAACACAAGTGAATTGGATAGGAGTGGCAGGGGCAGCATACAGAGGAACCAATCTCCTCCATTTTCTTTCTGCAGCTACAGGAGGAAAAAGGAGGACAGTGATTACTCTACATGCTGCCCCCGCCTCCCCTCCTATCCAATGCTGGGCCCCCTGGAGCATTGGGCCCGGTTGCAATCGCAACCCCTGCAACCCCTGTAGTTACGCCCCTGTTTCCACTATTTGTCTGGAAAGGGAAAGAAGGAAGGAATTGAGGAAGGAAGGGATGGAGGAAGGGAGGAAGGAAGGAAGGAAGGAAGGAAGGAAGGAAGGAAGGAAGGAAGGAAGGAAGGAAGGAAGGAAGGAAGGAAGGAAGGAAGGATGGAGGGAGGGAGGGAAGGAAGGAAGGAAGGAAGGATGGAAAATTAGAATGCAAAAAAAAAAGGAAGGAAAATAATTCAAAATGAGCATGGGTAGAATGGGAGTAAAGGAAAGGATAGCAAAAAAAGAAAATGAGGATGGGTGGAATGGAAGGAGACGAATACAAATGAGGATGAGAGGAAAGGGAAAGAAAAAGGAAGCAATGAAGAAAGAAAGCGAGGGAGAGGAGGGAGGAAAAACAGAGAGAAAAGTAGAAAGGAAAGGAAGAGAGGAAACAGAGGAGCAAAGGAGGAATTAAGAAAGGTCAAGGAAAAAGTAAGGAAGGAAATCATCTCCTGGATCACTACGCTTCCATGCTGGAGGGCAAGACGCCTCGCTCTCACTTCCTTCACTCATATATCTCCGTTATCCCCAAACCGGGTAAGGATACTTCACTCCCAGATAATTACAGACCAATAGCTCTCCTTAACTCTGACTACAAAATATTTACAAAAATCTTGGCCAATAGACTGGCCGGTCTTTTACCTAAATTGATAGATAGAGATCAGGTTGGGTTTGTTCTTTCTCGGCATGCAGGGGATAATACTAGACGGGCCATAGATTTGGTTGCTCTCCTGAATAGGTTCCCTCGCCCTGCAATTGTCCTCAGTTTGGATGCTCAGAAAGCTTTTGATAGGCTAAGTTGGCCCTATCTTTTTTCCACGTTACAGAGGTTTGGATTCAAGGGTCCTTTTTATAAGGCTTTAGAAGCCCTATACTCCCCAGCCACAGCCCCAGGTCCGAATGTCTTCCGCCTTTGTGTCGCCTGTGTTCCCCATGTCCAACGGCACTCGGCAGGGTTGCCCCCTCTCCCCTTTATTATTTATACTGTGCCTTGAGCCGTTGGCTGAAGCAATACGCTCCCATCCAGATATTGCTGGGGTTACCATGCGACATAGAGAATATAAGCTCTCCTTATTTGCTGACGACATATTACTGACCCTAACGAATCCTTTTGTTTCTTTGCCATCGCTGCATGCTTTATTAGATTCTTTTAGTGCAATCTCTGGCTATAAGATACATGCTTCTAAAACGGAGGCCATGCCCCTTCATGTTTCCCCAGATCTCCTGTTTCAGTTGCAACATACGTATCCCTATAGGTGGCGCTTGAAGTCACTCAAATATCTGGGGGTACTCCTTCCCATTCATAGCTATACACTACCAATTTTGTTCCCCTATTCCAAGAGATTTCTATATCCCTTCAGCAGTGGACCGCCCTGCCTCTGCCATTGTTAGGCCGTATTAATGTTTTAAAAATGTCTATTCTATCGAAGCTGCTCTATTTGTTTGACACCCTTCCAGTGGCGGTTCCTATGCCCCAACTTAAAATGTTACAACGCTCCTTTTTACGGTTTATTTGGAACAATAAAGCACATAGGGTGGCTTCCTCAGTGGTGTTTGCTCCCCAGAGACGGGGGGGATTGGGTGCCCCGGATATTGTGAAATACTACTATGCCTCCCACCTTAGGGTGGTGGCCTCCTGGTCTTCTTGGTTGGCCCCCAACCGGTGGTCGGAGATAGAGAGAGGGGCGATTTATCCGGTGCATCCGTGCTTGCTGCTTTGGTCACCGGCCTTACATGCGGATGGTGTCCTGCGGGGCATGAGTCTGGATTCAATGCTGGTTACTATGGGGATCTGGTGCAAGTGTATGGGGTGATACTCTCTCTCTTCGCCATGCCCCCCTCTCACCACGATCTTGTTTAATCCATTGCTTCCCGATGGACTTCGGGTGAGACGTTTATGGGCCTGGACTCAGCCTCCACTTTTCCAGCTGCGCAATCTGGTTCATCCGGTGTCCCGCACCCTTTTTACCTTGGAAAAGCTTTGAGAGAAATTCTCTCTTCCAAAACACTCTTTTTATTTTTATCTCCAAATACGCAATTTCTTTAGGACATTGGCGCCATCACTTGCCCTGGAGAGGCCCACGGCCTTTGAAATGTTGTGTGGTCGTGGTCCCCATCAGGGTCATTTGGTGTCCTCAATCTATAATATTTTACATGATGCTGCTCCATTTACTGAGGACTCCCACTTTTACATGCGCAAGTGCTCTGGGATACTGGATCGACCAATTACATTGCCAATGTAGAATAGAATTTGGACCTCCACCTTTTAAATCATCTTGTTGTGTGGCGCAGAGAGAGACTGCTCTAAAGATCCTTCTGTTTTTCTGTTTTGTTATAGGACCCCGGTCCCCCTTCACAGGATAAATCCCTCCTGCTCCGCCATGTGTTGGCGGTGCAGGGAGGAGAGAGGCTCTCTCTATCATATTTTTTGGACATGTTCCCTTGTACTGCCTTTTTGGTCCATGGTGATGGTTACACTCCAGGCTGTGGTGGGTTTGGACTTGCCACTAGACCCCCTGCATTGTCTTCTAGGTCTACCATTTCCTAGGGTCTCTAAGCCGGCAGCCAAGCTGATATCTTTCCTCCTCCTGGCAGCTAAGAGGGCAGTACCTTTGTGTTGGTTGCAGCAACCCCCCCCCCCCCTATTTAACCCCTTTTTTTTTAAGCTGGTTTCGGACATTTGGGAAATGGAGTCCCTGACGGCAAGGGTACACGATGAGCTCACTAAGTTCAATGCTGTTTGGGATGATTGGGACTCATATGCCTTGAATTCCACCTGATCCTATTGTTTTTCCTCAAAGCTATATACTATTTCTATGTTTTATGCTATGGTATTATTGCTAGTTACTCACGGTTTATGCAGCTCTGTACTGTTTGATTACCTACTTTTGTAGCTTGTTTATTTTTATGGGGGCACCACTCCCTACTCTGTATGTTTTCTGCCATTATATGGTCTCTGTAAAGTGCTTATTTTATGTGCAAATAAAAATATAATTAAAAAAAAAAAAAATGAGGATGGGAGAAAAGGAAATGGGAATGGGAATGGGAAAGGTAAAGGGAAGGGAAAGGGGAAATGGAAAGGGAAAGCAAAGGAGATGAAAGGAAAGGAAATAATAAAGAAAAGGTAGAAAGGGAATAAGGGAAGGAAATGAGCATGAGTAGAATCAAACATGACGAGAGGAAATGAAGATGGGTAGAATGGAGTGAGAGGAATCAAAATGAGGATAGGAGGAAAGGAAAGGGAAATGAAGAGTAAGCAATGAAGGAAGAAAGTATAGGAAGAAAGGGTAACAATGGAGTAAGGGAGGGAAGGAAATGAGCAGCACAAGTAGAATCAAAGATCAGGAGAGGAAATGAGGATGGGTAGAATAGAATGAATGGAATCAAAATGAGGATGGGAGGAAAGGGAAAGGAAAATGAAAAGGAAAGGAAAAAGAAAAGGAAGAGAAAGAAATAAAGGAAGAAAGTATAGGAAGAAAGGGTAACAAGGGAGTGGGAGAGGGAATGAAATGAGCACAAGTAGACTCAAAGATGAGGAGAGGAAATGAGGATGGGTAGAATGGAATGAATGGAATCAAAATGAGGATTGGAGGAAATGGAAAGGAAAATCAAAAGGGAAAGGAAAAGGAAATGAAAAAGGAATGGAAGAGGAAGCAATGAAGGAAGGAAGGAAGGAAGACAGGGTAGCAAGGGAGTGAGGAAGGGAAGGAAAAGAGCATGAGTAGAATCAAAGATGAGGAGAGGAAATGAGGATGGGTAGAATAGAAAGAGAGGAATCAAAATAAGTATGGGAGGAAAGGAAAAGGAAAGGAAGAGGAAGCAATGAAGGAAGGAAGCAAGGGAGTGGAGGGAGGAAGGGCAAGAAGAAAAACAGAGACATGGTAGAAAGGAAAGGAAGAGAGGAAAAAGAGAAGGAAAGGATGAAATAAGAAACAAAGGTAAAGGAAAAAATGAAGGAAGGAAAGAAGGAATGAAGGGTAAAAACTTGAGAGTAGGAAAAAGGAGATGAGAAGATACTTGGGTTTCTTCTGTTTGGGGGCTCCCCCTTGTAAATGAATTCCATTATGAGAAAAAAATGTTCCCCTATGTTAGCGGAATGAAGGATGGGAAAGAATGAAGAGGAAATAAGGGAGAGAGGAAAGGAAGGAATGTGAAGGACAAATATGGATCCGTTTACAATAGATACTGTAAGAGGAAACCATTGTACCATCAGCAGTACAACTTCTCGTGCTCTGTATTTACCGTTGTGCTTTTTTTGTATGATGGATTTTCTGACACATTGTGATTGTCACTATGCTGGTTGTTTTGCAGTCTAATCGGGAGTTTGTTTACTGTTTATTTTCAGCAATTTTGCAATTTTTCAGGCTCATTTTACCAGCAGCTGTCTATGGAGGAAGCCACAGAGGAAATACATTATCTCTCTGCTGTAGTTCTGCTCCATTACTTGCCTGTAATCCGAGTCGTCATATTGAATTTTATTGTCACTCATGTGAAAAGCACCGCTCTGTTCTCACGTTCTAAAATCCTCATCATGTAGAAAGCCCAATAAAGATACTTACCAGTAAAATAACAAGCAGGACAACAGAACTCATAGAATGTTCTGCCAATAGAAGGTACAATCGCGCGGTCGTGCGATGCTGTACCCGAATAAAATGGAGCTCATTTTTCCCCCCACAAATAGAGCTTTCTTTTGGTGGTATTTGATCACCCCTGCTATTTTTATTAATTGCGCTATAAACAAAAAAAAAAAGACAATTCTGACAAAAAAAAAAATATACTCGATTATAAACCGAGTTTTTCAGCATGTTTTTTCATGCTGAAAATGCACCCCTCGGCTAATACTCGAGTCACTGGCTAGAGTGTCTTTTTAAAAATGGCGCCGCTCGGCGCCGACGTGTCACTGCACATGTGCCGCATGCCCGGGAATAGCCGAACGTGTTCGGCCTTTCCCGAGCATCGGCGGCGCATTTGGGGTGATGTATTGGCGGCGCCGGGTGGCGCGATTTTTAAATCGAAGACGCTTCACCGACAGGTAAGTGAGACTCCTCCGCAGCCCCTGCATTTCCTCATGCAGTGCTGCGGGCATGGTACAGGACATGCTCCTGTACCATGCCCGCAGCACTGCATCTCCTCTTTACCATGCCCGCAGCACTGCATCTCCTCTTCCATGCCTGTACATACTGTGTCATGCCTGTACTTATTGTGCCATGCCTATACCTACTGTGCCATGCCTATACCTACTGTGCAATGCCTGTACATACTGTGCCATGCCTTTACTTACTGTGGCATGCCTATACCATCACCTGTGCCATGCCTCTACCTACTGTGCCATGCCTATATCTACTGTGCAATGCCTGTACATACTGTGCCATGCCTGTACTTACTGTGGCATGCCTATACCATCTCCTGTACCATAACCTGTGCCATGCCTGTACCATGACCTGTGCCATGCCTGTACCATGACCTGTGCCATGCCTGTACCATCACCTGTGCCCTGACCTGTGCCATGCCCTTACCATGACCTGTGCAATGCCTATACTGTGAACTGCGCCATCTCCTTTACCATGCTTGCAGCCCCTTTTTTGGCTCTTGAGGTGGTCCATTTGGGTCCAGTAGCTGCTGCATTTCCCACCCTAGGCTTATACTCGAGTCAATACGTTTTCACACTTTTTTGTGGAAAAATTAGGGGTCTCGGCTTATATTCGGGTCGGCTTATACTCGAGTATATACGGTATATATATTTTTCCCTTTCTGCTATATAACATTCCCAAAAAAAATAAAAAATAAAATTGTTTTCATCATTTTAGGCCAATTTGTATTCTGCTCCATATTATTAGTAAAAAAATCCCAATAAGCGTATTTTGATTGGTTTGCACAAAATGTATCACGTCTACAAACAAGGGGAAAGATTATGTCATTTTTATTTATTTCTTTTTTTTACTAGTAATGGCGGCGATCTGCGATTTTTTGGTGGGATTGCGACATTGCAGCGGACAGATCGGACCCTTAACCGACATTCTTGACATTGGGGTACCAGTGACATTACTACAGTAATCAGTGCTAAAAATATGCTCTGTTACTGTAATAATGACACTGGCAGGGAAGGGGTTAACCCAGGGGCAATCAAAGGGTTAAGTGTGAGCCAAGGGGGTGTTTTCTAACTTTATGGGGAAGGGACTTGTGGAATCAACACAGAGACCTGTGATCCTAAATAGAAGGATCACAGGCGCTCTGTGTTCATTTCAGAAAGAACAACGGTCGGCTGTGTTTACAACAGCAGACCGTAATTCTCGCTCCACGGGGAGCAATCGCGGCCGCTGGCCCCTTGGATCGGCTTCACCGCTGCCTGATAAGGGCCAACGCACCACTCTGGCGTTGCGCGTGTGCCCCCAGGAGCGTACAGGTATGGCGAACCGCCATACCAGTCCAACATGCCTCTCTATTCAATTTATTAAAAATTTGTTCTGCTGCATGCCTTTGGTAAAAAAAAAAAAAATCCCGATAAGTGTATATTAATTGGTTTGCATGAAAATTATAGTGTCTACAAAAGACAATGACAGTTTTATTTTTTATACTAGTACTGGTGGCAATCAGCAACTTATAATGGGACTGTGATAGTGCGAAGGGATTAACATCTAGGGACAATCAAGGGGTTAAGTGTGTGCCTTACATTGTGTAATGTGTGTATTATGTGCTGCTTTTTCTACAGATCAATTTGTTTCTTTTCCCTACAGAGCCACTCGCGCATGTGCAGGGTGCACCCGGCTGTGAAGCCGCAAGCTGTCACAGCCGGGTGCCCCTACTAGTGATGGCGGCGCCAGGGAGAGCCGAGAGAGAACCGAGGCTTAGAACGGCCGCATCACTGGATCGTGGGACAGGTGAGTGTGTGTCTATTAAAATTTAGCAACTACACCTTAGACATGGAACTCCATTTTAAAGTGGGGCTGTGTTCTGTACCAAATTAGTACCTTCTTTGTGCTTCTTCCACACTGCGTGTTCTTCACCTTAGCACACAAATTACTCACTGCCAATCCTTTAAGACTCAATCCAGTCTCCAGCCAAAATCACAAGAATTAACACCAATCAATTTTCTGTATCTCCAGCATATAACCACTGAATTCCTTTATTTACACCCAGATCATCTCCAGCACATAAAGGGTAAAGTCAGTGAACTCCCTATACATCTGAGACCATAAATTAAAAAAAGAATTGTAATGTGGTGCAAAGTGGAGAGGAGACATCGCTGGAACTGGCATCAGAGGAGCAGCAGGGCGGTACACATCCAGACCCTCCCTGATCTTGACATTAGGTCGAAACGCATAGGGTGGAGCTTTACTGGAGTGATGTCATCCTGCTAAGCTTGTCTGCTCACAGCATGAGTCAGCAGCTGGAGCGGATATTGCTGGATACAATAAAATGTATAATCCTGAATTTCGGGTAGAAACATTTGTGACAGGCCCAACCAGGACAAGGGCTTTTGAAGAGGACTAGGGGCAAGCCTCCTACTCACTGATAATGGGCCATGGAGAAAGCAGATCATTCTATAATGATGGACAACCACGTAACGGACACTGAGAGTGAGGCTTGAATTACTTCCCTAAATAAGGACAATAAAGCTTCCCTTCTGGAGTGGAAGGAAAGGTGTAATATTAAACTTGTGGGCAGAGGGAATATGGTGGCTTTTCGGCAGACTAAGTTGGAGAGGCTCCTTCACTTGGGACAGAAATATTAATCAACAATATCCCTAAAGATATCTATTAATTCCACCTTTCAGATTGCTGGAACATTGTATTAGTTTGTCTCATAGACTGTTGTAGGCAGTTGCTGACCAGTCTGAGGTGGGGTGGGATCAATGTTTATTGCTAAGTGTGTCTCTCCCATTGTGTGCCTCCTAGGTGTGAATTCACATTGTTCATTAAATTAATTGAGTCACCTATTGTTTCTGACTGTTGGTTAATTTGGCTAATTCTTACAGCACATGGTAGGATTAGCCTTGTGTCAACTCTAACTCGTTATCTAACTGTTGTGTGATGTTTTGGGTAAATATTTGGTTTTATTGTTCATGTGGTGACTGGCCTACTTTTTAAGTGTGTAAAAAGCCTGTTTTTTCTGTTCAATGAACAGTCATTGTTTTGGTTTTACCTCAATATCTTGTCTGCGTATGATGCTTAGGATAAAAGGGCTAGTATTAGCTCTCAGTCTGCTGGAATGGTTTGGAGGGCAGGAGGCACTGTTTGGCGGAACCACCCAAGCGGGGTGCAAGGGGTTCTGTCATAACACTCTAACGTAAGTACATTGGGTGCATAGTACAACATGCGATATCTGAAAATAAAAACCTGATTTTGCTCAACCACCTCTTGAATGAATAATCATAAAATCTCAATAAATCTCAAAATATTACTTCAACTCATTGGACTGACTACAAAGAACGTAAACCATACCTTTTTGAATCATACTGTTGGTGCGTGGGGAATTCAGGAGGGGAGCATGGAGTGGCACCGTGGATTTTCACAAGAAAGAATCATTAACACTGGCACTTTGTATGCACCGATGGTCTATTTACTTATTTGATGCACTGGCACTTTATATACACTTTTGCCTCGTTTCCACTGAGTGGACCGGTTCGTGTCGGTTCGGTACGGTACGGTATTTTAAGTGTTTCCATTATGAAAATGGCCCATACAACCGAACCAAACCGCACCATTCCTGGTCCTCCTTCAGATGTAGGGCCATAGGAAATGGTACGCAAAAAATGGTATGCAAAAAATGAGATCACTGTGACCCCTCTCTTTTATGCAGAAGCCGTTGTTATACTGGTCACAGTGATCTCATTTTTTGCATTCTGAGCCATTAAGGACCTATCTGCGTTTAGTGACAGGGCGGCGATGACCCACCCTCTTACGAGGTTGTTGGTGAGCGCTCGTCACTTCCGCGGATCATTCCTGGCTTCATTGACGCTTCCGGCGGGTTTTCTTTCCGCCGAGCGTCATGACCGGATGTAAACAAAGGACGCACTTCCGGTCGCGTCCTAAGGTAAGATACGAAGGCGGGAAAGTGACGCACTTCCGGTGCGCGGAGAGCAACAAACAAACACCAGATCACAATTCATTAGGTAATGATCAGGTATATATGCGACATGCACACACACTCAGGACATGGCGGGATACGAGCAGGATGATGGAGGCTCTTGGCGCAGTAAGTTTTTTGAACTTTTTAAAACTACTTACCCCAAATCTTGGCAATATATTCAAACTAATTTAGGCATGCTTTTCTATTGAAAACGTCTTAGGTCGCCCCCTTTTGAACCAGATGACTATACCTTCTCTATCCCTGGGAACTATATTCACAAGTTATTTCAGCTGTAAATTCTATAATATCATTGCTTTACACTGGAATATACTCTACTATGTAAGTAACAAATATCTATAGGTATATATATATATATACGATATGTATACATTAACATAAGGGATTTAAATCGAGATATATACCCTCTTTTTGTGAATATAATCTACTATTATCTGATTACATCCTAGTGGATATACTACAAGTCTGGGGGGAATTTTTCCATCCAACGTTACAAGACACCTATATCTACTGCTATAAGGGGACTGGGTCCCAATATGGTCTAAGATTAAACAGAAGGATACAAAGGTAATAATGAATTAATTTGGAGATGTATTCATAAGTATAGAACCCTGTGGTTTTATATATTTGTGTTTTTGTCTCTCCATTTCTATTGAATGGATGAGATATGGGAATACTAATATAAATATATACACTACTTCTCTTATTAGACCTTCATGTGATACAACCAATAGCAGCCTCCATATCATTGCTCTGATCCCGACCTGAATCCTCGATAGATTCCAGTGTGGGAATTGAGGTAAATATAACACAAATCATTACTAATATTTGAGGATACTGAGATACCCTTTTGAGATTCATATGTTTTTCCTTTGCCCCATATATATAGGTGGCCTACTCCACCAGTTTTTTGGGCCTTGGCTCTCTCCCTCTTCACTTCCCATTTTTATTACTCTATGATCAATATGATATACTGATACTGATGACCACGGATCACATGGTTTTCTGCATTTTGAGAGGTGTGTTGTCTTTGATTAACAATCCAATACAAGATATGAAATAATAATGTAACATAAAATGCTTTGTACTAATTGCATGTTTCTGTTTCTACTAAAAGAGATAAATTGTATATTTGCGTCTGAGGTCCAGAAGAAGCTAAGGCGAAACGCGTCGACCTCTTCAGACCACTATCCTAATACTCACAAAGTGTAACTACTACAATATCTGTATATCTAATATTTTGACCTATAGATATGATAAATGTTCTTATTTCAAATAATATGTATGTCATTGTATAATTCTGTGTTTTTGAACTTTTGTTCTTTTTAAAAAACTTTGGTTAAATAAAAGAATATATGTTTTTTATATCTATGGTAGTCTTTTGCCTACTTAATATGTGCCTTTAAAGTCCACCAAATCTCTATCTCCCTGAGCAAACTTGTTTTGTATCATGGAGTTCCTTTTTCTCTATAGCCCGACATGTTTCACGGCAAACGCTGCTTCCTCAGGGGCAGTTGAGGGGTTATATATACATCAATACAGTTACTGGAAGAAAAGAGAGATACATATAATATATATAAAAAAAACACATATAACAAATCTTTAATTTTATACATAGGTAAATATGCATTCTAGCACATAACATATCAAATAGTCAAAGAGAGAGGCCTGACATTATATATCACACCTGAAGGTATGTAGCTTGCCACTTGACAGATGAATCCCGGACCATAAGGTAGGTGTTGGGGAGTTTTGGGACCTCCTTTCTCCTGCTGGTGATCCCTCTAGTGATACCTAAAGATCTATATATAGGAATCAGGACCTCAGGCAGGTGATCCCTTTAATGACAAAAACAAATCTATATAGTGGAATTAGGATCTCCTTCCTCCTGCTGGTGACCCCTCTAGCGATAACTTAAGACCTATATAGAGGAATCAGAACCTCCTTCCTCCTGCTGGAGATCCCCAAAGCAATATAAAGATCTATGTAGAGGAATCAGAACCTTCTTCCTCCTGCTGGGGGTCCTTCTAGCGATAACTAAAGATCTATATAGAGGAATCAGGACCTCCTTCCACCTGCTGGAGATCCCCAAATCGATATAAAGGTCTATGAGAACCTCCTTCCTCCTGCTGATGATCCTTCTAGAGATAAATAAAGATATATATAGAGGAATCAGGACCATCCTGGAGATCCCCAAAGCAATATAAAGATCCATGTAGAGGAATCAGAACCTTCTTCTTTCTGCTGGTGATCTTCTAGCGATAACTAAAGACCTATATAGAGGAATCAGGACCTCCTTCCACCTGCTGGAGATCCCCAAAGCGATATAAAGATCTATGTAGAGGAATTAGAACCTCCTTCCTCCTGTTGGTGATCCTTCTAGCGATAAATAAAGATCTATATAGAGGAATCAGAACCTCCTTCCTTCTGTTGGTGACCCCTCTAGCGATAACTAAAGATCTATATAGAGGAATCAGGACCTCCTTCCTCCTGCTGGTGATCCTTCTAGTGATATAAAGATCTATATAGAGGATTTAGAACCTCTTTTCTCCTGCTGGTGATCCCTCTAGTGATATAAAGATCTACACTACTCAAAAAAATGAAAGGAACACTTTGAAAACACATCAGATCCTTATGGGGAAAAATATCATGCTGGATATCTATACTGATATGTACTGGGTAATGTGTAAGGAAAGAAAGGATGCCACATGGTTTGATAGAAATGAAAATTATCAACCTACAGAGGGCTGAATTCAAAGACACCCCGAAAATCAAAGTGAAAAAATGATGCAGCAGGCGAGTCCATTTTGCTGAAATTGAATTGCAGCAACTCAAAATGGTACTCAGTAGTTTCTATGGCCCCCGTGTGCTTGTATGCATGCCTGACAAAGTCTAGGCATGCTCTTAATGAGATGATGGATGGTGTCCTGGGGTATTTCCCCCCAGATCTGGACAAGGGCATCACTGACCTCCTGAACAGACTAAGGTGCAACCTGGCGGCTTGCATGGAATGAAACATAATGTCCCAGAGGTGTTCTATTGGATTTAGGTCAGGTGGGCATGAGGGTCATTCATAGTTACATAGTTACATAGTTACATAGTAGGTGAGGTTGAATAAAGACAATAGTCCATCCAGTTCAACCTGTGTAGGTGTGTGTGGCTGTAATCATCTCACATACCCCTGAATGTTCTGATCCTTGAGATGTAAGTCTAAGAGTCTTTTGAAAGCCACCATACTACCCGCAGAAACCACCTCTTGTGGTAGAGAATTCCACAATCTTGTAGCCCTAACAGTAAAGAACCCCCCACGTTGCCTGAGGTTAAAACGCTTCTCCTCTAATCGCATTGTATGCCCTCGAGTCCTCATGCAATCCCTTCGAATGAACAGCTTTTTTTCTAAGCTGGGATCCCCATTAAGATATTTATAAATTGCTATCATGTCCCCCCTCAGACGTCTCTTCTCCAGGGAGAATAAATCGAGCGATTGTAGACGCTCTTCATAGTCAAGGTCCTCCAATCCCCTAATTAGTTTAGTTGCCCTTCTCTGGACTCTCTCCAGCTCCAACACATCCCTCCTGAGGACTGGCGACCAGAACTGGACAGAATACTCCAGATGCGGTCGGACCAGAGTTTTATAAAGTGGAAGGATTATCGTCTTATCTCTGGAATACATCCCTTTCTTTATGCATGCTAATATTCTGCTGGCTTTGGCAGCTGCCGCTTGACATTGCATGCTGTTGCCTAATCTATCATCAACCAAGACTCCCAGATCCTTCTCCATTTTTGATTCCCCCAAGGGTTCCCCTCCTAACGTGTATTGTGCTTTTATGTTTTTAGTCCCCAAGTGCAAAACCTTACACTTCTCCACATTAAACCTCATTTGCCATGTCGTTGCCCACTCTGTAATTTTGTCCAGGTCATTCTGTAGGATATCTGCTTCATGCTGTGCAGTTATTGCTCTGGCCAATTTTGTGTCATCTGCAAAAACTGATATCGAACTACTGATCCCGACCTCAATGTTGTTTATGAATAAATTGAACAAGGTTGGTCCCAGGACTGAGCCCTGGGGCACCCCGCTTACTACCTCAGACCAGTCTGAGTATGCGCTGTTTATTACCACTCTTTGGACACGCCCTTTAAGCCAATTCCGTATCCAAGAGCAAACCCTGCTGTCGATACCTGCAGACCTTATTTTATAAATTAAGCGCTTGTGGGGAACTGTATCAAACGCCTTAGCGAAATCCAAGTACACCACATCCACTGGTCTCCCCCTATCTAGCTCACAGCTCACCTCCTCGTAGAATGTTAATAGATTGGTTTGACAAGAACGCCCATTTGTAAACCCGTGCTGATTACTGCTGATGATGTTGTTGTCTTTAGCAAACTCTACGATATAGTCCCTTATCATCCCCTCCAGAAGTTTACATACTATTGATGTCAAACTGACAGGCCTATAATTTCCCGGGATATGCCTCTGGCCCTTTTTGAATATCGGAATCACGTTAGCTTTCTTCCAATCCCCTGGTACATCTCCTGTCCTAATACTGTCAGCAAAGATCAGGAACAGTGGTCTGGATATAACCTTACTGAGTTCCTTGAGTACTCTCGGATGTACGCCATCCGGGCCTGGTGATTTGTTTGTGTTGAGTTTATCCAGCCTTTCCCTGATTTCACCCTCTGTTAGCCATAGTGGCAAGTCCTGTGTATTACTACTAACCAAACAGTCATGGTCAGTATACCCCTCCGTTAGTGATGTCGCGAACCTAAAATTCGCCGTTCGCGAACGGCGAACGCGAACATCGGCAAATGTTCGCGAACCGGCGAACCGGGCGAACCGCCATAGACTTCAATAGGCAGGCGAATTTTAAAACACACAGGGACTCTTTCTGGCCACAATAGTGATGGAAAAGTTGTTTCAAGGGGACTAACACCTGGACTGTGGCATGCCGGAGAGGGATCACGCAAAAAAAGTTCTTAAAAATTATAATTTTTTGATAGAGAGCCAATTATTGGAAAAATTAAAAAAAAATAAAAATAAAAAATTTCTTTGGATTTAGCATCTGGGGGGTCTAAAAAGTGTACCTGTCAAGTTTCAGCTCTGTAGCATGTCCAGAACCCCTAAAAAACAGCATTTTTCTTATATTTTCAGGAATACGGCTTCTCTGCGGCTGGCTTTTTCTCTTGCAGGCATTTAGCGGGCATTTTTTTAGGCAGGCATGTCATTTTTTGTATTTAGTGTCTGGAGGGTCTAAAAAGTGTACCTGTCAAGTTTCAGCTCTGTAGCATGTCCAGAACCCCTAAAAAACAGCATTTTTCTTATATTTTCAGGAATACGGCTTCTCTGCGGCTGGCTTTTTCTCTTGCAGGCATTTAGCGGGCATTTTTTTAGGCAGGCATGTCATTTTTTGTATTTAGTGTCTGGAGGGTCTAAAAAGTGTACCTGTCAAGTTTCAGCTCTGTAGCATGTCCAGAACCCCTAAAAAACAGCATTTTTCTTATATTTTCAGGAATACGGATTCTCTGCGGCTGGCTTTTTCTCTTGCAGGCATTTAGCGGGCATTTTTTAAGGCAGGCATGTCATTTTTTGTATTTAGTGTCTGGGGGGTCTAAAAAGTGTACCTGTCAAGTTTCAGCTCTGTAGCATGTCCAGAACCCCTAAAAAACAGCATTTTTCTTATATTTTCAGGAATACGGCTTCTCTGCGGCTGGCTTTTGCTCTTGCAGGCATTTAGCGGGCATTTTTTTAGGCAGGCATGTCATTTTTTGTATTTAGTGTCTGGAGGGTCTAAAAAGTGTACCTGTCAAGTTTCAGCTCTGTAGCATGTCCAGAACCCCTAAAAAACAGCATTTTTCTTATATTTTCAGGAATACGGCTTCTCTGCGGCTGGCTTTTGCTCTTGCAGGCATTTAGCGGGCATTTTTTTAGGCAGGCATGTCATTTTTTGTATTTAGTGTCTGGAGGGTCTAAAAAGTGTACCTGTCAAGTTTCAGCTCTGTAGCATGTCCAGAACCCCTAAAAAACAGCATTTTTCTTATATTTTCAGGAATACGGCTTCTCTGCGGCTGGCTTTTTCTCTTGCAGGCATTTAGCGGGCATTTTTTTAGGCAGGCATGTCATTTTTTGTATTTAGTGTCTGGAGGGTCTAAAAAGTGTACCTGTCAAGTTTCAGCTCTGTAGCATGTCCAGAACCCCTAAAAAACAGCATTTTTCTTATATTTTCAGGAATATGGCTTCTCTGCGGCTGGCTTTTTCTTTTTTTACTTTGCAAGCTGCTGTGCCACCTTATATATCAGTGGTGGGTGGGCAGTGGCACAGTACACTCTCTGTGGACCTGACAGCAGTCACTGGCACCCAGGCAACTGCAATTTAAAAAAAAATATATTTTTTTTTACTTTGCAAGCTGCTGTGCCACCTTATATATCAGTGGTGGGTGGGCAGTGGCACAGTACACTCTCTGTGGACCTGACAGCAGTCACTGGCAC
>NC_138774.1:25447860-25495360 GCF_965119305.1 Pelophylax lessonae
CACCCCTCACATTTTTATAAATATTTTATTATATCTTTTCAATTACACTGGGCTCTATATTAGGGATCGACAGATTATCGGCAAGGCCAATATATCGAATATGCACTTTCCCTGATATATCGGAATCAGCCCCGGAAGTTACCAATATTGCCGAAATTTTCGTGACGTTATTCTGCCTTCTTAGGCCGCCTCCCACGCCTTGGACAGCCTCGTCTGGAGATGGGACTAGTCTCGCGGGAGTGTATCACAGCCATACACCCACCCACAGTAGCCCAGTGCCAACCAGCCATCCACAGCCTTGTACCAGCCAGCCACAGGCACTGTACCAGCTAACAAGACAGCCACCCACAGGCCCTGTACCAGCCAGCCACAGGCACTGTACCAGCCAGCCAGCCACCCACAGGCCCTGTACCAGCCAGCCACCCACAGCCCCTGTGCCAGCCACCCACCCACCACAGGGAGCCAGCCTGTAAGCCACTCACCACAGGGTGCCAGGCAGCCAGCCAACCACAGCAGGCCAGACAGCCACCCACCCACCACAGGGTGCCAGACAGCCACCCACCCACCACAGGGTGCCAGACAGCCAACCACCACCACAGGGTGCCAGCCCGCCAGCCATCCACCACAGGGTGCCAGCCAGCCACCCACCACAGGGTGCCAGACAGCCAGCCACCCACCACAGGGTGCCAGACAGCCAGCTACCCACCACAGGGTGCCAGCCAGCCAGCCATCCACCACAGGGTGCAAGCCAGCCAGCCATCCACCACAGGGTGCCAAATAGCCAGTCACCCACCACAGGGTGCCAGACAGCCAGCCACCTACCTCAGGGTGCCAGCAAGCCAGTCACCCACCACAGGGTGCCAGAGAGCCAGCCATCCACCACAGTGTGCCAGACAGCCACCCATCCACCACCAGGTACCAGACAGCCAGTCACCCACCACAGGGTGCCAGACAGCCAGCCACCCACCACAGGGTGCCAGACAGCCATCCACCACAGGGTGCCAAACAGCCATCCACCACAGGGTGCCAGACAGCCACCCACCCACAGCCCCTGTGCCAGCCACTCACCCACCCACCCACCACAGGGTGCCAGCCAGCCAGCCACCCACCACAGGGTGCCAAACAGCCAGCCGCCCACCACAAAATGCCAGACAGCTAGCCACCCACCACAGGGTGCAGGCAAGCCAGCCACCCACCACAGGGTGCCAGACAGCCAGCCACCCACCACAGGGTGCCAGACAGACAGCCACCCACCACAGAGTGCCAGCCATCCACCACAGGGTGCCAGAAAGCCAGCCACCCACCACAGGGTGCCAGACAGCCAGCCACCCACCACAGGGTGCCAGACAGCCAGCCACCCACCACAGGGTGCCAGACATCCAGCCACCCACCGCAGGGTGCCAGCAAGCCAGCCACCCACCCACCACAGGATGCCAGAGAGCCAGCCATTCACCACAGGTTTCCAGACAGCCAGTCACCATCCACAGGGTGCCAGCAAGCCAGCCACACACCACAGGGTGCCAGACAGCCAGCCACCCACCACAGGGTGCCAGACAGCCAGCCACCCACCACAGGGTGCCAGACAGTCAGCCACCCACCACAGCATGCCAGACAGGCACCCACCCACCACAGGGTGCCAGCAAGACAGTCACCATCCACAGGGTGCCAGCAAGCCAGCCACACACCACAGGGTGCCAGACAGCCAGCCACCCACCATAGGGTGTAAGATAGCCAGCCTCCCACCACAGGGTTATCTGACAGCCATCCACCCACCACAGAGTGCCAGCCACCCACCCACCACAGGGTGACAGCCAGCCACCCACCACAGGGTGCCAGCCAGCCAGCCACCCACCACAGGGTGCCAGCCAGCCAGCCATCCACCACAGGGTTCCAGCCAGCCATCCACCCACCACAGGGTGCCAGCCAGCCAGCCATCCACCACAGGGTGCCAGCCAGCCACCCACCACAGAGTGCCGTACAGCCAGCCACCCACCACAGGGTGCCTGCCAGCCACCCACCCACCACAGGGTGCCAGCCAGCCAGCCACCCACCACAGGGTGCCAGCAAGCCAGCGATTAAACATTAAACAAAAATTAACATGTTCAGTACCAGATTTGTGTCAAAAAGTTTCTTTATTTTTCAAAACTTTAAATGTACAAAATATCGGCCGATACCGATATGCGATGACCAAAATATTGGTATCGGCCATGAAAAAACGATATTGGTTGATCCCTACTCTATATAGCTACCAACAGTCCTGATTTTAATAAAACAAGCCCTTATGTTGGGTAAATTAGTAAACTGTGAGAATTAATGAAAGTGCCATATAATTTATATAATAAAAGAATAGAACCTGAACCATTCTCTGATTATATAGATTATGTATAGTACCTTCTTTAGTTCTCATAGTTTCCTAATTTAACCGGCATAAGGACTTGTTTTAGCATATGTAAACGGCATTCAAACCACACATATGAGATATCGCTGCGATCGTTAGAGTGAGAGCAAATATTCTAGTGCTGGATCGCCTCTGCAACTCTAAACTGGTAACCTGTAAAAAAATGTTAAAGCGTCGCATATGGAGAGTTTTTAAGTACTGAAGTTTGGCGCCATTCCACGAGTGTGCGCTAATTTAAAGCATGACATGTTAAGTATCTATTAACTCAATGTAACATCAGCTTTCACATTATACAAAACAATTGGGCTAACTTTAGTGTTTTTGTTTTTTTTAAATGGGTTTAAAAAATTGCTGCACAAATACCGTGTGACATAAAAAGTTTCAACAACCACCATTTAATTCCCTAGGGTGTCTTATAAATATATATATATATATATAATGTTTGGGGGTTCTGAGTAATATTCTAGCAAAAAAACGATGATTTTACAAGTGTCAGGGTGGCAAGTGGTTAATTACCATAAATAAGTAATATACAAATAAATAATATATATTTTTTAAAGGGTAATTTACTATATTTTGAAGGTATAACTTTAAACCAGTAATTTCAAAGTAAATAGATAAAAAATAAATGATTATGTTATAACATATAACATAATAATATATTATTTTGCTTGAAAAGTACCTTCTCAGCAGCAGTAGATTCTCCCTCTTAACTTGTGAGAAAAACATGGGATTATTGGTAAACTCTATACCCATAAACCCATGTTTTTTCCTTGTAGTTAATAGGGCTGGGCTGGAAGGGAGCATTTGCCTTTTAGACACATGCCCCCTTCTATGAAACTGCAGTGAGAGGAGAGCCTCCACTGCAGCATTTTTATTGGACAGCTTGGACCAATGGAGCTTTACCATTGGTCCAAGGAACCAATCAAGTTGTCCATTGAGCTCAGTGCCTCTGACAAGAAATCAGAGGCACTGTGAGCTCACCCTCTCAGTCTGCTGCCAACAGATTCTAACAGGCTGCGCAAGCAGCGCCATTTCTCAGGAACCTTGGGTGCTAGGAGCCCAAAATTTGGACCCTGGGTCGCCGAGCTTTTTTATTTTTTTTTATTTATGTTAATGGCAGGTGAGGCTCTGCCTCCCCTGACTGCACGTCCCTGGATTAACCTTAGTTTCATCCGTCCAAAGAATGTTTTTCCAGAACTGTCTGGCAAAGTCTAATCTGGCTTTTCTATTCTTCAGGTTTATGAATGGTTTGCACCTTGTGGTGAACCCTCTGTATTTTCTCTCGTGTCCTTCATTTGTCTAGATGTTGTGAATGTGATTTTCTTTATCATAGAGAGGATCCTGCGATCATCCACCACTGTTGTCTCCTGTGGATGTCCAGGCCTTTTTATGTTGCTGAGCTCACCAGTGCATTCTTCTTTCCTCAGAATATACCAAACTGTTTATTTGGCCACTCCTAATGTTGCTGTTATCTCTCTGATCTCTCTGATTGTTTAGTTTTTGAAGCCCAGCAATGGCCTGTTTTACTTGCATGGACAGCTTCTTGGAAGGCATGATGTAGGTTCACAGCAATAGATTCCAAATGCAAATACCAAACTGAGAATCAACTCCAGACCTTTTACCTACTTAATTGATGAAGAAATAACAAAGGAGTAGCTCACACTTGGCCATGAAACAGTTTTTGATTCAACTGTCCAATTACTTTTAGTCCCTTAAAAAAGTGGGGATGGCTATTCTTAAGAGCTGTAGTTCCTGAACACTTCCTCGGATTTGGATGCACATACCCTCAAATTAAACCCGAAAGTGTGCACTTTCAGCCCATATCCATTATATAACCATAGCTTGAATAGGTTTTGGTAAATACCTGAAAAATCTAAAATTGTACATGTGCCTGTGCTTGTGCCTGTAAGTACACCCCTCACATTTTTGTAAATATTTTATTATATCTTTTCATGTGACAACACTGAAGAAATGACACTTTTCTACAATGTAAAGTTGTGAGTGTACAGCTTGTATAACAGTGTAAATTTGCTGTCCCCTCAAAATAACTCAACACACTGCCATTAATGTCTAAACTGCTGGCAACAAAAGTGAGTACACCCCTAAGTGAAAATGTGCAAATTGGGCCCAATTAGCAATTTTCCCTCCCTGGTGTCATGTGACTCC
Organism: Pelophylax lessonae; assembly: GCF_965119305.1. NCBI lineage: Eukaryota > Metazoa > Chordata > Amphibia > Anura > Ranidae > Pelophylax > Pelophylax lessonae. The sequence continues at coordinate 25,452,428 of NC_138774.1, forward strand.
TTAGTGTTACAAGGTCTCAGTGGTGAATGGGGGGCAGGTATGTTAAATTTGGTGTCATCGCTCTCACTCTCTCATTCTGGTCACTGGAAGTTCAACATGGCACCTCATGGTAAAGAACTCTCTGAGGATCTGAAAAAACAATACACCTCTTTTTGGAACCAATATTAGGGATCCTCGTGGGAACCACTAGTAGAGGGCGGCTATCTTTGCCATGTAATGATGGCTTGTCATCTTTCTTCCCATGTAATCATGGCAATTGATTCTATTCCTTTTTCTTTGGATTGAGCCATACTTTCTGGCCTTGTCAAGGTTATGTTAGTCCTCCTTTTTTGGACACATAAAACCTTTGTCTGCTTTTAAAATAGTGGCTACATACATCCCATGGATGGGCATTAGTGGTACGTATATATTATCAGACTTTATTACATCATTAAGTATTATATTGGGGCATACCCAAATACAGCAGATACTCTGCATATTTTGCTATATGTATGAATATTCTATGTATTGCATGTTGTATTATATATCTATAACTAAACATTAAAGATCTTTATCTTTTTGTACCCCTAGTCTGAGATATACTTCCATTTGACCTCTGAAAAAGGCTAAAGTCCGAAATGCGTCAGTTCATTCATTGGAATTCTCAGCCACTCCATGTTTTAGTGATGTTACTTATAGCCACATGTTCTTTTAATGTTTCAATTTCTTTTTCTGCATTTTCATATTTTGTACAACATTAATACAATTATTTGTATGTTTTACGACAATTACTCAAGGATTGGTTATTGCCTATAAAGTCCCACACTCCAGGGGATCTTTTTTCAGTTCTATGAAAAAAAGAATTGGTGCTCTACATAAAGATGGCCTAGGCTATAAGAAGATTGCCAAGACCCCGAAACTGAGCTGCAGAATGGTGGCCAAGACCATACAGCAGTTTAACAGGACAGGTTATACTCAGAACAGGCCTCGCCATGGTCGACTAAAGGAGTTGAGTGCACGTGCTCAGCGTCATATCCAGAGGTTGTCTTTGGGCAATAGATGTATGAGTGCTGCCAGCATTGTTGCAGAGGTTAAAGGGGTGGGGGGTCAGCCTGTCAGTGCTCAGACTATACGCCGCACACTGCATCAAATTGGTCTGCATGGCTGTCATCCCAGAAGGAAGCCTCTTCTAAAGATGATGCATAAGAAAGCCCCCAGTTTGCTGAAGACAAGCAGACTAAGGACATGGATTACTGGAACCGTGTCCTGTGGTCTGATGAGACCAAGATAAACTTATTTGGTTCAGATAGGGTCAAGCGTGTGTGGCGGCAACCAGGTGAGGAGTACAAAGACAAGTGTGTCTTGCCTTCAAGCATGGTGGTGGGAGTGTCGTGGTCTGGGGCTGCATGAGTGCTGCGGGCACTGGGGAGCTACAGTTCATTGAGGGAACCATGAATGTCAACATGTACTGTGACATACTAAAGCCAGAGCATCATCCCCTCCCTTCGGAGACCGGGCCACAGAACAGTATTCCAACATGATAACGACCCCAAACACACCTCCAAGACAACCACTGCTTTGCTAAAGAAGCTGAGGGCAAAGGTGATGGACTGGGCAAGCATGTCTCCAGACCTAAACCCTATTGAGCATTTGTGGGGCATCCTCAAATGGAAGGTGGAGGAGCGCAAGGTCTCTAACATCCACCAGCTCTGTGATGTCATCATAGAGAAGCGGAAGAGGACCCCAGTGGCAACCTGTGAAGCTCTGGTGAACTCCATGCCCAAGAGAGTTAAGGCAGTGCTGGAAAATTATGGTGGCCACACAAAATATTGACACTTTGGGCTCGGTTGGCAAGTGGGTATTAAGTGAATAGACTGCTTTATGCGTATCACCCGAAAGTAGGTGTGTGAATGGGGCCTAAAGCCAATTTATTCTTTATATTGTGATTTTTATCGTGATACATATCATTCATTCAGCCACATTTAATACGCACATGTTTATCTATTTATTTATTGGGTTTATTCATTTAATCATTCTGAACCACTCAACCTTTGCCCGCCATTTTTTTACCCAGGATATTGACAAGCAGTTGTCCATTCCTGGATAGTATTAGCAAGCACTATATCAAATCCCAATACTTTGGAATTTTACCTTTCACCTAAAGCCAATATGCTCCTTACAGTGAGTTTTAAACCAGCTAGTAAGAATCAAATATATTTTTCTGAAAAGTATTTTTGTCCACCTATCAAACTCAAATTTTAAAAGCACCTTCAACTTCTTCAAAGGAATGCATAACAGGTAGATGCTCGTCCCGGCATTAATGAATTATAACATACATGGTGAAATAAAGCAGCGTAGGGAGGAGAAGGCGATTAGTATGCAAAACCGGTGCTGTACACTTTGGCTTGATTGGGAGTAAAACAAATAAAATATTTAAAAGATGCACTTCCAAGGTATGATTAAATCATAACTTTCTGAGCTGTAGCATGAAAGTCAAACCTAAAAACTTAATCACAGATACTATGATATCAATCAGGTTAGGATATCATGGTTCTGAATTAAAGCACAACTTCAGGAAATATTGAAAAGACGAATTTGTAATATTCACTGCCCCCGTGGTCTTCATATCATTCTATTAATATTTTCTGAGTTTCCTTCAAGAGGGAGCCTGAAACCTGTGCAGAGGTTGAGAATCAGCAAGCAGGGGCCGATAGAAGGAAAGCCAGCTAAAGAGTTCACTTACCAGTGACATGCCAGTTCCATACCTGTTGAGGTTAGATCTGTTCTTTAGTGTCGGTTCACATTGGTGCGATGCGGGAACCCTGCGAATCAACTGAGGTTTACCGCATCGCACCCGACTCACAGGCAGTTCACAGTGCCATACTGCTGAGATACAAAGTTAATGACACCCCCAGATTAGTTTGCATATCGCAGTGCGAACTGTCAAATCGGATTGTATAGGTGTGAACACCCATGCGATCTGATTCTGGTGCAGACCAAAAAAGGGTCCTGCACAACTTTGGTCTGAATGTGATGCGAATTCAGCCATACAATCTGTATGGCTGAATTTGCATTGCACATTGATCTCCCTACTGACACAGTGAAAGACGAGTGCATACGCATTTCTCTTATGGCAAAGCTGGTAAGAGGGAGATCTTTCCTATCTTTCCGCTGGCATTATCTCTTCCACGAAGAGATAATGCTAATGCGCATGGGGAGATTAGGGTGTGTCCAAACACACCCTGTGAGCACGCCTATGGGGAAAACGAAATGTCTTATTTGCCCTGAAAATACAAAGCAAAAAAGAGGGCGCACCAGCCTAGCGCATTATCCTCAACGAGTTTATTTAGATAAAAATTAAAATCAGCTACTCACAAACAATCGTGAAATTCAGGCACATCAATTCCATACACCTGCCTCCTGCCAGAGGATCAACGTCTTTACTGGAAGCAGAGGGCTGATGCGTTTCGAGGCCGTGCCTCTTCCTCAGAGCCTGCTGAATCAAAGCTCTGGCTGTGCAGGGAGTCATTTCATGGCAGTATTACTATCACCACTAAAAGTGACAAGTTCCTCTTCAGGGCCCTCAATGGTTGCTAGGACGCAGGTGGCCACCCATCCAGGCACTGAATGTAGACAAAGGAGCCAAGGATGCTGGCTGACCAGTCAATTACATCAGCCAGCATTCCCGACTCCCAGCCCAGGATTTGTCAGTTGAGAAGGGAGTCTGTCAGTAGAAAATGGTCAGTGAAGGTCATTGGGATCTACATCACTTACTGGATGATGTGATTGACAATGACTTTACACCGTTGAGTCTTTTATTAGGATGGGTTCTAATAAAGGATGGTATTATAGTGTGTGTGTTTATTTACTTTGTAATTTTGGAATAAGTAACCAGGGGTGCTATGTACCCATTACCTATTTACAGTTGTGCTCATAAGTTTACATACCCTGGCAGAATTTATGATGTCTTGGCCAGTGTTGGTCATGTAACCTAAAAAAAGTAATTAGTTATAGTTACTAGTTACTGTTCCCAAAAAGTAACTGAGTTAGTGACTGAGTTACATCAGTAAAAAAAGTAACTAATTACCAGGGAAAGTAACTATTGCGTTACTTTAAAAAAATAATCAAATATGCCAAATAAACTTATATGCCCCTTGTATGCGTGGTATTTGCTGAGTGGTACCTGAGTGGTATTTGCTGAGAGTGGCACTGTGGTACCTGCGTGGTACACTGCCGGTGTATAGGGTGGGTGGGTAGGTGTATTTGGGGGTCAGTGGATGTATAGGGTGGGTGGGTAGGTGTATATAGGGGTCAGTGGGTGTATAGGGTGGGTGGGTAGGTGTATATAGGGGTCAGTGGGTGTATAGGGTGGGTAGGTGGTGGTGGCTGGTGGTGGTGTGGCGCACTGTGGGGGTCTGAGTCCTGAGTCCTCCTGTCTTGACTGTCTGTGACTGAGTTTTTTTTTTTTTTGTTTTTTGTTTTTTGGTACCTGTTGTGCTGCTGCTGCAGTGCTGCCTGGCTGCTGGTGGTGGTGGTGGCTGGCTGGTGGTGGTGGTGGCTGGCTGCTGGTGGTGGTGTGTGGCCTGCCCAGTCACACTGGGGTCCGTCTGGCTCCGTCGCCCTCCTCCAGGCCTGTGCTGCTGCCTCTCTCTCTCATCGACTAAGGCCAGTGCTGCGGACGGCGCCGGCCTCGGTCATAGAGGAGAGGAGGAATTACACTACTGCCATCTAGTGGCGGTAGATGTAATTGCGGTAACGCGGCCAAAGTAATTTCAACGGCATTACCTTGAATGGACGAGTAATCAGTTTGATTACTCGTTACCCTCTAAAGTAACTGCGTTAAGTAACGCCGTTTACTTAAACGCAGTTACTTCCTTCACTGGTCTAGGCCATTTTTCCGAGAATATGAATGATAACACAAAAACTTTTCTTTCACTCTTGATTAGTGTTTGGCTGAAGCCATTTATTGATTGATAAATCAACTGTGTTTACTCTTTTTAAATCATAATGATAACAGAAACTACCCAAATGACCCTGATCAAAAGTTTACATACCCCAGTTCTTAATAATGTGTATTACCCCTTTAACATCAATGACAGCTTGAAGTATTTTGTGTTTTTTGTGAATGAGGCTCTATATCTTCTCAGATGGTAAAGCTGCCCATTCTTCCTGGCAAAAAGTCTCCAGTTCTTGTAAATTCTTGGGCTGTCTTGCATGAACTGCACGTTTGAGATCTCCCCAGAGTGGCTCAAGGATTTTGAGGTCAGGAGACTGAGATGGCCACTCCAGAACCTTCACTTTATGCTGCTGTAGCCAATGACAGGTCGACTTGGCCTTGTGTTTCGGATCATTGTCATGCTGGAATGTCACATTACAATCTATGCGCAGCTTCCGGGCTGATGAATGCAAATTTTCCTCCAGTATTTTTTGATAACCTACTGCATTCATCTTGCCATCAATTCTGATCAAATTTCCTGTGCCTTTGTAGCTCACACATCCCCAAAACATCAGCGATCCACCTCCGTGTTTCACAGTAGGGATGGTGTACCTTTCATCATAGGCCTTGTTGACTCCTCTCCAAATGTAGCGTTTATGGTTGTGGCCAAAAATCTCAATTTTGGTCTCATCACTCCAAATTACTTTGTGGCAGAAGGTTTGAGGCTTGTCTCTGTGCTGTTTGGCGTATTGTAAGCGGGATACTTTGTGGCATTTGCATAGTAATGGCTTTCTTCTGGTGACTCGACCATGCAGCCCATCTTTCTTCAAGTGCCTCCTTATTGTGCATCTTGAAACAGCCACACCACATGTTTTCAGAGAGTCCTGTATTTCACCTCACAATTTCCCTGGCAGTTGTGGCTGAAATTTTATTTGGTCCACCTGACCGTGGTTTGGTTTCAACAGAACCCCTCATTTTCCACTTCTTGATTAGAGTTTGGCATTCTCAATTCCTTGGATATCTTTTTATATCCCTTTCCTGTTTTATACAGTTCAACTACCTTTTCCTGCGGATCCTTTGACAATTCTTTTGCTTTTCCTATGACTCAGAATCCAGAAACGTCAGTGCAGCACTGGATGAAAGATGCAAGGGTCTGTCAGGAGTCCAGAAACTCATTGACCTTTTATACACACACACTAATTACAAGCAAACAGATCACAGGTGAGGATGGTTACCTTTAATAGCCATTCAAACCCCTTTGTGTCAACTTGTGTGCATGTTATCAGGCCAAAACCACCAGGGTGTGTAAACTTTTGATCTGGTAATTTGGGTAGTTTCTGTTGTCATTGTGATTTTAAAAGAGTAAACACAGCTGATTGATAATAAATGGCTTCAGCCAAACACTAACCATGAGTGAAAGAAAAGTTTTTGTGTTATTCGTATTCTCGGAAAAATGGCCAAGAAATCATAAATTCTGCCAGGGTGTGTAACTTATGAGCACAACTGTACATAGTGATGGATATCTGGGGGACTCTCTTATCCTAAAGTGGCTTCCAAATTCTTATAAGTCCCCCCCATTGGACCCTCACATCCACCGGGCCAGGGATGTGGGGAAGAGGCCCTTATGTCCATCAACATAAGGACGTGGTGCCTTGCCAGGGTGCCCCTTTGGCAAGGTACCTTCCCTATGTTGAGGGCATAGGACATACCACAGTTCAGGATGGGTGCACTTTCCTGCCCTGCCAGGCTGCCTAGATAAGATTCAGGCAAAATTATGGGAGGGACCCTATGCTTTTTGTTTGTCCTTTGGTTTGGGGTTCGCCCTTAAAATTAATGCCAAACCCTCATCAAGGATAAAGGTCTGGTAAGTATTTTTAAAGGGTCTGGTATTTTTTTATTTGCATTGGTACACATCCCCTATGGCAGTGCCCAGCTCCCTATGCCCTTTGACAATCTCTTGCTGATTAGCCTTGAAAATACGGACAATTTATTTTCAAGATTTGCTTCCCATAGACTTCAATAGGGTTCACAAAGGTTGCAATTTCTGAACGTGCCTAAGAATCAAACCCAATAAAACCCATAGAAAAAAAACCTTCATCGCTTCCGTCGAAACCAAGAATAAGTTTGGGCTGGAGTTGGGCTTCAAACCTGGACAGGGTTTCTGGTTGATCAAAGTTTCAGCAGACACTTGTGCAACTTACTCCTAGCAGGACTTTTAAGGGGTTTTAAATGGCTGACAGGTTTACTTTAATAAAACACAAAATAAAAAAAGGCTCACACCGCCTTCATCTACCATAGATCTGATCTCCATGATAAAACGTCAAGAGACCATATAACAAATTCAGAAGAGCAACAAACATTAAACCTATAAAATAAGTTTCTGGAAATAAATACATCAGCTAACCACAAGTAGCCCAGCCGTTTTCCTCAACTACACCGACGCCGCAAATTCCCGGCCATCGTTCCGCCATGTAAGATATTCTCAGCGCTCGGCCATAAATAATAACTTTATCCGGCAGCCCTGACATCATACGATGCTCAATTATTTGTGGACACAGAAGGGTAAAAATCTGATCGGAAAAAATGGAAAGTAAAATATTTATTGGGACTTGATTGCCTTTTTTAAATCACAGAATTACAGATTGCGTGATTTCTCATCACAAGCAGCGTCAATAAAACAGATTTATCGGCGGCATAAACGTATCTTCTCCAGGCCGGCTACGCGGAAAGGAGAAACTGTTAATCATTGGCATTTAAACTGTTTCAGGAGAGGGAAACATTTTCTTCCACGAATCTTATTAGCTGGGATTATTTGCTGCTGCCACAAGCCCATCGGAAATTTCCAGTTCCAATCAACTAAATACATTCCAGGTGTATCAAGGTGGGGAAAGTCCTACTGATCATTTTCCTTATAAAATAGCCACAGCCCAAGAAGAAAAGCCTGTCCCCTGCCAAGCAGTGGCTTCCAGTGGCTGGTGCTCCATGGGCCGGCAGACAGACCACACCATACCCTTCCCCTCTGGACCACACCAGCCCGCACACCATACCCCCCCAACGGTCGCCGGCTCACTCACCCTGGACATCTGGAGGGCAGGCAGGGAGCAGCTGCAGTGGCGGCGGCTTCCCCCTCAGTCTCCTGCGTCTCCTCCCTCCTCCTCCTTCTCCTTGGCCAATGGCATGGCTTCTCCTTTCAGCCAATCGTGAAACGGGTCTCAGGACCCGCTTCCTGATTGGCCAGGAGGAGGATCCGTGTGACAATAGTGAATATACATTCGCTATTGTCACACAACTGGGTGGGCTGGGGGCGCAGTGCTCTGCGCCCCGAGCCCATCCTTTTTTGAAGTCTTTTAGAGCCTCTGGCTCTAATCACGTGCTTCAAAAAAATAAACATTGGAATCCATGCGTCCGGCACCCTGCATGTAGATTAGGGGGCCGGACCCATGGATAGGGGGGCAGCGCTCCTGCGCCCCCAATGGACGGGCCACTGGTGGCTTCTCTGCAGGGGTTCCAACATGCCTTTTGCTGAGTCAGAGCTAAAGATATTCAATCAGCAGGGAGCATGAACGTTGCTAATTGGAGAAGTAGACTCAACCCAACAGGGAATGTGTCAGACCTCTTCAGAGAGACCACTGCTTCTGCACACTTAGGGTCCTTCTGTGCAGCATGCTGGCAGAGGATAGCCTTTTCTTCTCAGGATGTGGTCAGTTTTTAAAGAAAAAGAGCTTTAAAGTGTTTGTTTAGTGCACCTGTGATGGGTTAACTGACTTATATGAACGAATAGGGTATCATTAGTGTTGCTTTTTAGGCTATGCATGTGGAATTAGGTCTTGTTCTTATGTCTAATACTGGCAGGACTTTATCATAGGTGTCAAGAAAAGTGATTGGATGAAGCTAACCTCGCCTTGGGGTTCTCTAACAACAAAGCACCTTTAAGAAGAGTTGATTTTAACCACTTCTGGACCAGATTTGCCCCCTTATGACCGGGCCATTTTTTGCGATTCGGGAAAATTGCGCAGACATGCAACTCTGTACCCAAATACAATTGACGTCCTTTTTCCCCCAGAAATAGAGCTTTCTTTTGGTGGTATTTGATCACTATAAACAAAAAAAGAGCGACAACTCTGAAAAAAATATATATATATTTTTCCCATTCTGCTATATAGCATCAATTTTTTTTCATCCTTTAAAGCCAATTTGTATTCTGCTACATATTTTTGGTAAAAAAAAAAAATCGCAAAAAGCGTATTTTGATTGGTTTGCGCAAAAGTTATCTCGTCTACAAACTAGGGGAAAGATTTATGTCATTTTATTTATTTTTTTTACTACTGTTAGCGGGACTGCGACATTTCGGCGGACAGATCGGACCCCTAACTGACATTTTTGACACTTTTGGGGGGACCAGTGAAATTACTACAGTAATCAGTGCTAAAAAATATGCACTGTTACTGTACTAATGGCACTGGCAGGGAAGGGGTTAACCCAGGAGCAAAGGGTTAAGTGTGAGCCTAGGGGGTGTTTTCTAACTGTGGGGAGGAAGGGCTTTCTCCCCACAGGTGCGCCCAATAAAGAGCAGGGAAGCCGAGGCGTGGGGCCGCTGGTGGCGATTGCCGCCGGGCATCCGCAATCGCTCCCCGTCAAGAGAGAATGGCGGTCTGCTGTTCTAAACACAGCAGACCGTTGTTCTCCTTGATATCAACACAGTGACCCTGTGTTCCTGTTATTTAGGATCACAGGTCTCTGTGTTGATATCAAGGAGAACAACGGTCTGCTGTGTTTAGAACAGCAGACCGCCATTCTCTCTTGACGTGGAGCGATTGCGGATGCCCAGCGGCAATCGCCGCCAACGGCCCCACGCCTCGGCTTCCCTGCTGTTAATTGGGCGCAGCCGCGAACCGTACGGCGATTCGCGGGAACCTGCTGACCTGCCGCAGTTATATGGTCGGCAAGTGGTTAAAGTACATGTAAAAGCAAAACTTATTTCCTTCAAAATACTAGTCACAACGTACAAAGCCATTCACAACACTGTGGCCAGCTACATCACCAACCTCATTTGCTGATAATACCCAAACCATCCTCTCCATTCTTCGCAAGACATCTCTAGCTCCCTTGTTGCCTCCTCACATACACGCCTTCAGGAATTCTCCAGAACCTCTCCCATCCTCTGGAACTCCCAACCCTAATATGTCCAGTTAGCTCCTACCTTGTCCACCTTTAGTTGATCCTTGAAAACAAATTAATTCAGGGAAGCCTACCCCATCTCTACCTAAAACTGTCCTTGAATCACCTCCATCAGATCATCCCCAGCAGCTATTACCTTTTGTACCACCTCCCCCTCACTTTAGATTGTAAGCTCCATGAGCAGGACCCTCCTATTCCTTCTGTATTGAACTGTATTGTAATTGTACCCTCCCCCTGTTATATTGTAAAGCACTACTCAAACTGTTGGTACTATATAAATCCTGTATAATAATAATAGCAATAATAATAATTTCCTTAATTACTTAATTTTTTTTTTAGTTTTGGATAGAATACGTAAGAGTTAGACCCATTTGTAATTATAAAAACAAGGGCGAGGGGCCTCTAAGTACAGTATCATAAAATAATTTTATTAACTAATAAAAACACACTTACAGGATAAATAGAAAGGGAATGCTCATCATAATAGGATAAGTCCAGCGAGAGGTTGCCCAGTTATAATCCAGTATGGTGTGATGGAGATGATCCCAATCCGGCCAGCACAGGGGAGTCACCGATTGAGACACTGAAAGGACAGCCGCGCTTCCAGGGCCAACATGGAACGCAGGGCCAGGAAGTGACCGGGGCCTGCGTGGAACACAAGCCCAGATATCACGTCAACAGGGCGGGACACGTTTCGGAGGGTCTGATTGGCTCCTTCTTCATGCCGTTGCAGCTGAGAGCCGAGGTATGTGGGCTTCCAAAAAGTGGTAGGTGGGTCTATGGGTGAGGGTGTATAGTGCCATGTGCTCTATATACACAGGGTGTATACATAAAGAATAATGATATAAATAATATATAAGGGTTAGTTAATAGGGAAAGCGACAGCCAAAATCACATATATAGTGACATAAAAATATTAAAAGTAAAAATAAAAATTAAAAGGAGGAAATCGGACAACAATTTGTTAATACAATTGTTTTATTAATACATACTAGGGGGAGTAGAACTGGGGGAATCCATAGCGGAGAAGGATCTGGGTGTTCTGGTAGATCATAAGCTTAATAATAGCATGAAATGCTAAGCTGCGGTTTCCAAAGCAAGCAAAGTCCTTTCTTGTATTAGGAGAGGTATGGACTCCAGAGAGAGAGAGAGATATAATTTTGCCCCTGAACAAATCATTAGTAAGACCTCATCTGGAATATGCAGTTCAGTTTTCAGCACCAGTTCTCAAAAAGGATATCGAGGAACTGGAGAAAGTGCAGAGAAGAGCAACCAAACTGATAAGAAGCATGGAGGAGCTCAGCTATGAGGAAAGTTTAGAGGGGCTGAATTTATTCTCTCTTGAGAAGAGGAGATTAAGGGTGGGGGATATGATCAACATGTATAAATACATAAGGGGTCCATATAGTGAACTTGGTGTTATTCACTTTAAGGTCCTCACAGAGGACAAGGGGGCACTCTTTACATCTAGAGGAAAACAGATTTCGTCTCCAAAAACAGAAAGGTTTCTTCACAGTAAGCTGTGGATTAGACTCCCTCCAGAGGTGCAAAGAGGATGATCTGGAGTATATATAATAAATGGCTAAACCTCCATCCCTAATGATTATACAAAAAGAAGAACAAATTTGTTAAAAAAAAAACGTGGGACTTTAACCACTTAAGCCCCGGAAGATTTTACCCCCATTCCGACCAGGGGGTATTTTGCGATTCGGCACTGCGTGACTTTAACGGACAATTGCACGGTCGTGCGACGCTGTACCTAAACGAATTTGGCGTCCTTTTTTTCCCACAAACAGAGCTTTCTTTTGGTGGTATTTGATCACCTGTGCAATTTTTTTGATCACGCGCTATAAACAAAAAAAGAGCGTCAATTTTGCAAAAATAGCAATATTTTTCACATTTTTTATATGAAATTCCCCCCAAAAAAAATGTAAAAATCAAAATTTTTTAACATTTTCGGCCAATTTGTTTTATGCTACCTATGTTTGGTAAAAAAAATCGCAAAAAGCGTATTTTGATTGGTTTGTGCAAAAGTTATCGCGTTTACTAACAAAGGGAAAGATTTCTGTCATTTTTGTTGTTTTTTTTTTTAACGCGTAATGGCGGCGATCTGCGATTTTTTTTGCGGTACTGCGACATTGCGGCGGACAGATCGGACCCTTGACTGACATTTTTGACACTTTTGGGGTTACCAGTGACATTTCTACAGTAATCAGTGCTATATATATGCACTGTTACTGTAAAAATACACTGGTAGTGAAGGGGTTAACTTTATTTGGGAGGGAGGGGCTGTGTGTGTCCCTAGGGGCGTGCTTTCTACTGTGATTGGCTGTGGCTTGAGCTGTAAGGACACTGATCAACGGATCTACATAGTAGATCCATGTGATCAGTGTCTTTACAGCGAGGAGAATGACAGGTCGCTTGTTTACACAAGCTGCCTGACATTCTCCCTCTCCCCCGCCGATCGCCGAGTGGCCGGCGGACATCGGGTCCACTGGTCACACGCCCGGGGGGGTCCGTGACCACGCGGGAGTGGGAGCGCGCCTCCGGCGGCGCGCGCTCGCTCCCTAGACCCTCACAAGCAAGCAACGTAGCCCTAAGTTAGTTTGCCTGTGAGGGGCTGACCGCCGACGTAGATAGTCGTGCGGCGGTCGGCAAGTGGTTAAATGAGGTCAATTACTGACTATCAGATTACTGTAAAGATTACCAAAGGTGATTGTTTATTAAATAATTCATAATTAAAACAGTATTTAAAATACAGATAGACATACACAATTCAGAGACCTAACATAGATTATATAGTTCATATGTATAATTCCAGTAGTAATAATTGTATTATATAACATAACCAACATATAATTCATATAAATGATTCCAATAGTAATACATATATTATATAGCATAACCAACGTACAATTGATCTCCAACATATATACTATATATATACTTTTAATTAGCTCCTGATGAGTGGACGTAGAGCCACGAAACGCGTAGAGCCTACAAGAAATGATGACATACCTCTTTGGAGATCAATTATACGTTGGTTATGCTATATAATATATTTATTACTATTGGAATCATTTATATGAATTATATGTTGGTTATGTTATATAATACAATTATTGCTACTGGAATTATACATATGAACTATATAATCTATGTTAGGTCTCTGAATTGTGTATGTCTATCTGTATTTTATATACTGTTTTAATTATGAATTATTTAATAAACAATCACCTTTGGTGATCTTTACAGTAATCTGATAGTCAGTAATTGACTCACCTCATTTAAAGTCCCACGTTTTTTTGAACAAATTTGTTCTTCTTTTTGTCCCTCCAGAGGTGGTTATGGTCAGCTCAATAGATTGCTTTAAAAAAGGCCTGGTTTCTTTACTAGGTGTACATAATATAACTGGGCACTAATATTTATAGGTAAAGTTCATCCAGGGAATATCCACTTGCCTCTCGGGGGTTCAGGAAGGATTTTTTTCCCCTATTGTAATAAATTGGATCATGCTTTGCTGGGGTTTTTTGCCTTCCTCTGGATCAACTGCGGGTATAGGATTGTGTATATGGGATTGTATGGTTGTGTTTTCTTTACTGTTTTTTGTTATTTTTTGGTTGAGCCAGATGGACTTGTGTTTTTTTACAACCTGACTAACTATGTAACGATATAACTATGGTACTGCACTAAGAGGCGCCTCCCCCTTGTTCTTGTTTTTACTAGAGTCTTCTTTCCTCCTGGAACCAGGGCCAGTGCTACCTATAGGCAAGGTAGGCGCTCACCTAGAGTGCAAATCTGTCGGGGATGCCGCTGGTGTGTTAAGCAAGATCTGTAGCAGGCTCTGTTTGTCTTCTGGGTCATCTGGCTAGGTCCAAAGGTGCAGGTGTGGGCCCGGGCCCTGCGGACCATGGCTGGCATGAGGAAGCGAGTCAGGGCACCACTATTTGTCCTCAGGCCAGGTCATGAGGTGCAAGTGCGGGCCTGTGGACCACGGCTGAAGAAATAGGTGGAGAGGCGCTGCAAAAATCTCCACCCCCACCACCTTCACCGTATATATGGGCAGGGCAAAGGGGGTGGAGTCCAGGGCAGAGCCAACAGGCGGCAAAATGTTTCGCCTAGGGTGTCAAAAATTCTTGCACCAGCCCTGCTTCATCACAACTTACAGAACTGAACTTTTTTTACACTGCAGACATTTCTCTTTCTTGTCTTGTTGCGCAGAGCGCCCTACATCCAGCAACCTCTTTCCATTTCCAATTGTGTCCTTGCTGGGGGATCTCTTCCTCTATTTGTCCTGGTGACCATTGCCACTGAGACAAAAAGTGAAGGAAAATCCTATTAAATTTTGTTTAGACATTTTGAAGAGGCAAAGGTGAAATCTCCCAATAGGGACTAATGTTCTGGTGACAACTGTCTAAGGTGGGAATTCCTCTCACTTTTGGGGACATTTTATCTACTTCTTGTCTCCAAGGCAGGAAGTTAAGGGAAATTTCACCGGTAAGACACAAACAGCAAAAAGTAGTTATAGGTATTGTAAACTTTCCCTACTCTATGAAAAACTAAAAAAAGTTTTGCCTTTACATAGACTTTATTCCTTGGAGTTGCTTAGTTTGGGATTGTTTATGGGTTGAAACGTGCCGAGCAAACATGGGGCAAATCGGGGTGACAAATGTGTTTGATAAGTGTTGCAAATCCATCATTTGCTACTTCATAAATAGTTTTGAAGTATACAAACTCCGCAGCTAGTCTTTTATTGTTTGACCTTCTTTTGATTACTATAACTGTATTATGCTCTAATAAATCACCATTACTAGAAAATTACCCGTACCTGATTGGTCTAATAGAAGGGAAAGAGGGAATGAATAATCAAAGCTAGGCATCCCAGCTGGTTAATAGCAGTGTGCACTGAATCATACTGGAATTTGACTTCATAAATGAATTCTGGAACCGTACTGCAGGTGTTCAATTCCCTCTGCGGTTTCTCTTTAAATTAACAACATCGTGACACTGCCATCATCAAACAAATGGAGAAAATGTAAAGATAAATTAGAGGGGCAACGCTTAGCTTAAAATGCATAGTGGAAAATTCATTAAAGGAGTCCTTTTTCTTTCTTTTTTTTTCTTTTTTAGTTCCTTTTTTCTTTTTCATTTTTAAAGGCACTAAGTACTTTTTCGCACGGGCAGCCAGAGGGCGGTAAAAAAAGATAATTGAGCTGGCTTCAGTTTCCTGACCCCCAATGCCCCAGCTAAACTCTATTATTGCAGCCAGAGGAGGGTGGACACATGCCCAGGCCATTAAGCTTTGTTTTTCAGCCATGGCAAGTTTAACTCAGCTTGCAGGTAGCACCTCCTGACAAACACACCCAATAAAGTCAATAGGAGAGCTTCGCAACTGCAGTTGCGGTGCAGTGTTTTAATACAAAATAACCCTACAAATATCCAAATGTCCTCCCAATATAGTTACATAGTTACAGAGCAGGTGAGGTTGAATAAAGACAATAGTCCATCCAGTTCAACCTGTGTAGGTGTGTGTGGCTGTAATCATCTCACATAGCCCTTAATGTCCTGATCCTTGAGATGTAAGTCTAAGAGTCTTTTGAAAGCCACCATACTTCCCACAGAAACCACCTATTGTGGTAGAGAATTCCACAATCTTGTAGCCCTAACAGTAAAGAACCCCCCACGTTGCCTGAGGTTAAAACGCTTCTCCTCTAATCGCATTGTATGCCCTCTTGTCCTCATGCAATCCCTTCGAATGAATAGCTGTTTTTCTCAATAAATTTTTATTGAAGGATAACAAGTACAAGTACAAGCAATAACGAAAATGGTACAGAAACAAAAACTAATCCACAACAAGTGGTGAGTGAAACATGAAGTACAGCATAGTGGGGTGGGTAAACAGCTGACAATGCAGATATGTAGTATCTAGGAGTACGTCAAGCAAATGGAACCATATTTTGACCCGGGGAACCAAGAAAAGGAAAGAAAAAAAAAAAAAAAAAAAGGGGGGGGGGGGATACCAGCTAATGGGTGACTAAGGCCACAACGGTAGGGCGCCCCCCTCGAGACACCCCAAAGGGAACAAACTGTGCCTCAAAAGGAAGCGCTCCCAACCTCGATTAATTGAGCCAAATGGTATCCTAAACACGAGGATTCCCATGGAGAACCGGTTAGGGGTAAAAAATAAAAATTCCCAGGCCTAACCTAACCTAACTAGAGACCCGTACTCCAGATTGTAAACAAGAACCGTAAAAGGAAAAAAAAAACTCACAATGCAAAAACCCATCCCAAGTAATTGGTGGGGGCTCCGGGTCCAAACCGAGAGACCCCACTAGTTAGAGTCAGCGACAAAATACTATAAGTACAGCGATACCAATAAGGAAGCAAGTAGATGAAAAAGAAGAAAAAAGAAGAGAGCAGAGGGGACAGAAAAGGAGACTGACATGCAGTAAGGAAAGAGAATAGAAAAGAGAATGAAAAGCAAGAAGAGTAAGAAGGTTCCAGAGGTCCGACCCCAATTAAATGGTAACATTAACGTAGGCTGCCCAGGGTTCCCAGATCAGTTCAAATTTCATTCTGGAATCATCGAGGACGCTGTACATCTTCTCCTGTGCCATTATCCATGATATCTTACGCTTAGCCAAACGGAGCGGAACAGAAGGCATTTTCCACTGCTTGGCTATCGCCATTTTGGCACCGAGAAAAATGTAGAAGATGAGGGCCTGGGTGTGTTTGGGAATTTCAGGAATCCACTGACCTAATAGAGCATGCGTGGGGGATGGATATACCACAAGGCCAGTAATCCGCCTGACTATACTATAAATGCGCCCCCAGAACGTTCTCAGTTTGGGGCATTCCCAAAAGATATGCAATATAGTGCCCAGCAGCTTGCAGTCACGAAAGCAAGTGGGATGCGTGGAGGGATAAATGGTGGCCAGCCTAGCAGGCACCATATACCACCTCATAATCACTTTTAAATTAGCTTCCATGAGGCCAACATTGTGAATACCCCGGAAGGAACGCCCAACACATGCATGCCAGTCAGGCAGGTCCCATTCTATGTTGAGGTCTTGTTCCCATTTAAGCACGTAGGCCGGTTTAGTTTGAGCATCAGTTAGTAGGGCATAGATGAGGGAGATACCCCCCTTAACATCAGTAATCTGGGCACACCATTGTTCACAAAGCGAGACCCGAAGAGGTGCAGGATATTTGGACCTGAGGGAGTTAATAAAGTGTGAGATTTGGGTCAGACGGAACTTCTCCACAGGCGGCATCTTCAACGAATAAATACAATGTGATAAGGTTATAGGACCAGAGCTATCCACAAAGTGTCCAATTCTATACATGCCTTTGTCAGTCCACCATTTAAATGCCCCTATGTTTTCTCCTGGAGGGAAGGCTGGATTATGGAAAAGGTGAGAGAGCGGAGCCCAAGGAGAGGTCACTTTATGCAACTTATGAATGCGATCACAAATGGCGAAAGAATGTGAAAGAGTAGGAGATAAAACCGAGGGGCGGGAAGAGGCCGGACACCACACCAAATAATCAATAGTATGTCGGGGAATGGCCTGACGTTCCATATGGCACCAGTCGGGCTTCCCCCCCCTGGAATAGATCACGGAAAACTGTGTTAGTTGTGCTGCTAGATAGTAGTTCCAGAGGTCTGGGACGCCTAAACCCCCCTGTTTCCGGGAGCGCAGGAGTGTAAGTTTATTAATTCTATGTCCCTTCTGTCCCCAGATAAATTTAAAAATGTGACCTTGTAAATTCTGAATATGGGATTTCCGCACAGGGATCGGGAGAGACCGGAAGAAATAGAGGATACGCGGCAAGAGGGTCATTTTAACTGCATTGACTCTCCCTATCCAGGAGATATGAAGGCGAGACCATTCAGACAATTCACGCTTCAATCGACGGATCATGGGTAGGTAGTTGGTTGGGTAAAGTCTGTCTATCGTGGGGGTTAACGACACCCCTAGGTAGGGGATGGAATCTGGATGCCAGGAGAAAGGGAAGTGGTCCTTCAGCCGATCCACAAGAGAGGAGGGGAGGGTGACATTGAGGGCCAGGGACTTTGACATATTGACTCTCAGGCCTGAGGCCGCCCCGAAGGCGTCTAGGAGGGAAATGATATTGGGGAGAGAAATCAATGGGGAGGTGACAAAAAGCATAATGTCGTCTGCAAACAACGCGCATTTGTGGGTAGCGGGTCCGCACCGTATACCATGAATGTCGGGGTGGAGGCGGATAGCCGTTGCTAAAGATTCTAGGGCCACCGCAAAAAGGAGCGGGGAAAGGGGGCACCCCTGTCTCGTGCCTCTCCGGATGGGTATGTTTGCTGAATAGTAACCTTGCATCCTCACCTGAGCAACCGGATGAGAGTAAAGGGCCCGGAGCGTGGTAAGAAAAGAGGTGCCAAAGCCCCATCGTTCTAAGGTCCGGAAAAGGAACGGCCAGGAAAGAGAGTCAAAGGCCTTTTGCAGATCTAGGGATAGGAGAAAACCTTGCTGGGGAGGGCCACCGTCCCACCCAGAATTTAACAGGGAGATAACATCGACCGCTCTCCTTATCTGGTCAGGTCCCTGCCTGCCCGGGATGAATCCCACCTGATCTTTATGAATGTATTTAGCAATAAAGCTGGATAAACGATTAGCAAAAATTTTTGTCAGGATCTTAAGATCGTTATTAATAAGTGAAATTGGTCTATAATTGCCCACTTCGGAGGGGTCCCTCCCAGGCTTGGGGATAACCGAGATGTAAGCTTTATTAGATGCTTCCTCAAGTTCAGTGCCACCCCTAAGAGCATTGAAGAACCGAACCAAATAAGGAGAAAGGACCGAAACAAAAATCTTATAATAAGAGTTTGAAAAGCCGTCAGGGCCTGGGGCAGAGGTGGGTCGAAGGGACTTAACAACATCCAGCACTTCCCGTTCATCAATAGGGGCATCCATAAGGGATCTATGAGTAGCCGAAATACGGGGAAGAGGTACTTCGTTCAAGAACGAATCGGGATCGTCCCCCTTATGAGGGGTAGGGGCCGCGTAGAGACGTGAGTAGAAGGAGTGGAAAGAGTCCATGATGGAGTTGGGGTTATTTGAGAGGGCACCAGAGGAAGATTTTATCTTAGGCATGGAGACCGCACGAAATTTGGGGGAAAGTTTCAGCGCAAGTTTGGTATCTAGTTTGTCTCGAAAGGCGTAAGAGCGAGCCTTTTGCCACCTCAGGGCTTTCTCTGCCCTGGAAGTCAGGGCCAAGTTCAGCGAAAGCTTGACAGCATCCAGTTCTTCCAGTAAGGCCGGGTTAGGAGATCTCTTATGGACTCTACGGAGACGAGCATATTCAGTCTCCAAGCGGGCAATGTCGACCATTCTGTCCTTTTTAATTTTCGCCCCCAATTGAATAAGGTAACCCCTGATAACGGCCTTATGGGCCCCCCAGAGAGTAGAAGGGGACGTGTCGGGGAGATCATTGAGCGCGAAGTAGTCGCGAAGTGCGGCCTCTATCATGGAACATCTAGTTGGGTCGCTTAGGATGGACTCATTGATTCTCCAAGGCGAAGGGCCACGGGGAAGCAAAGAGCATGAGAGTCGAAGAGTAACCATGGAGTGATCTGACCAAGGGACATCTCTAATTTTAGACTTCTGCGCCGAAGGGACGTCAGTCGTAGGGACAAAAATGTGATCTATACGCGCATACGTACGATGGGGTGCCGAGAAATGTGTGAAATCACGGGAAGAAGGGTTCAGTTCCCGCCAAATATCAATCAGACCTAACGAATGAAGCGTTCTAGCCACTCGAAGGCTCTGTTTGGAGGGGCGGCGAAGCCTACCACCAGAGGGTTTAGACTTATCAAAGGAGCAATCAAGGGCTAAGTTAGAATCCCCCCCAATGAGGATTCGCCCCTCAAGGTGTGGAGAGAGTGTGAGAAACATATCGGAAAAGAATCTCGCCTGACCCTGGTTGGGAGCGTAGTAAGAGACAAATGTATACAACTCCCCTTGTATGGTGCCTTTAACTAAAATGAAACGACCTTGGGGGTCCCGAACCGTGTGCAGGTGGGAGAAGGGAAGAGATTTAGCAAAGAAAATGGCAACTCCTCTCTGCTTGGAGGGGGCATTGGCTAGATAAAACAAGGGGTATTTTGGATGGACAAAGGCAGGTTGATAGGACTCTGGAAAGTGAGTCTCCTGGAGCAGGAGAACCCCCAATCCCTGGGAGTGATAGTGTTGGAAAGCCTTCCTACGTTTAACCGGCGAATTTAAGCCCTGGGTGTTGTGGGATGCCACCTGTAGAGAAGAGACCGTACTCACGTTAGTCGTCATGGTGTGCTGTCATAGGTTGCGCTGGGGTGAGCTTCGATGCGGACTCCCACTGGTTCCCCTGGGAGAAGTCGGGCATAGCTGCGCCAGAAGAAGGAGGAACATTATCAAACCCGTCGGACCTCTGGAACTCTCTGAAAAGAAAAAGATGCCAGTAAAAGGAGAAAAAGAAAGTAAAGAGGACAGTGAAAGGAAAGGAAGGGCACAAGAGCGTGCTCTTGCGCAGGGATGAGGTGACCGCAGGTAGAGCCCGCAGTCCCCCATCAGACGTTCGGATGAGCCCTGAACCAGTCAGGGCACATTCCCGTGGGAGGCAAGAGGTAACCAACTTGCGTCCGACAGGAGGAGGCGCAATGAAACCTCCCCGGTCAAAGAACACCAACCCGGCATTCCTATTATACATGAAAGAAAAACAACTTCAAAGCACTACGACCCCAGTATTTATAACGTGGGATCCTCTGCCTAGCATACCCCTTGAGGAGCATGGGAGCAGAGCGATGGAGTGGGGAAGGACTCCGGGGATAGGGAGGAAAGGGCAAATAAGGGAGGGGGGAAGGGACAGGAGAATGATGGGGAAGTGGGGAGGGGCAGGGGTAGAAGGTAAGAGGAGAGAGGAGATGGGGACCCCAAGCTAAATAAAACAAAAAAAAAAAAAAAAACAATCAAAAATAAAGAGCATTGGTCCCATCAACCAAAAAAAAAAAAAAAAAAAAAAGTACAAGAGTAAAAACTGTAATCAGCTTAGAAGCAGAGAAGCAGAAAGTCAACATCAGCCATGACCTAAAACATGAGAGGGAGTCTGCTTGAAAAGAAAAAAAAAAAAAAAAAAAAAAAAAAAAAGAAAAACGTAGAAAACAATCCAAACCTGGACCCAAAAAGGGGCCAAAAAGTGAAGGTAAGGATCATTGAAGATCCAAAATCAGGAGAAGAAGAGTGAACTCCAACTGCCTGGGAGATGAGTAGTAGGAGGGACCATGCAGGCATCATGGTGGATGGACATCTCGGTGGCGCTTTGGTTGCTGCTTATTCCACGTCGAAGATAAAGGGCTGATCGGCGGGGGTCGCTTGGCAGGTTCCCTCCTGGAGGAAGTCGAGGCGGTAACGGGGTCCCTTGTGACAATTCCCATTTGTAGAAGCATGTGTTCACCATCCTGGAAGTTGGTAAAACTATGAGTCTTGTTCTGAAATTGGAAATTAAGGCGGAAGGGGAAGGACCACCAATATTTCAGCGCCCTAGCAGATAGTGCTGATGTAAGTGGCTTCAATGCTCTGCGGCGTTGAATGGTGAAGGGAGAGAGGTCAGCGAAGAGTTGGATTTTATGGCCTTGGATGGTCAGATCCTCTCTACCCCTGCTCTTTCGCATAAGTTCCTCCTTAACCCCATAAAAGTGTGTCTTGACGATGACATCCCTGGGCAGGCCGTCTTTGCGGGGCAGTTGGAGGGCCCTGTGAGCTCGGTCAAGTTCCAGGCGATGGTCTGAAATGTCTGGGATAAGATCCTTAATAAATGCTTTGATAGTGTTAGGGATGTCCGTGATGGTTTCGGGGATCCCCCGGACCCTGAAATTCAAACGTCGGCTCCTATTTTCCAGGTCATCCAATTTACTGAGTGCAATTTCAAGCTGATCCTGCATAGTTTGGATGCAAGCAGTGTTCTGATTGGCCCTTGCGACCGTTTGATCCATAGTGTGCTCGATCGCTTCTATGCGGGTCCCAAGGTGCTGGAGTTCTGCCTTAATGGAGCCAGTAATCTGTGAGGCATTTTGGGCCAGGCCAGAGGCTAACATCTCTGAGAATTTAGCCATGAGTATTGACAGGTCTGGGAAGTGAACAGGCGAGTTGGGGCCTAGAAGATGAGGCAAAGCCGGGGCCTCGGGTGACAGCAGCCCCGGGGTCCCTGGGACCTGCAATATAGTTCTGTTAAGGAGGGATTCAGTGGAGGCTGGAGAGACCAGGGGGGGCTGAATGATAGAGGCAGAGGTGGAGGGGGATGGCCAGGGGTCCGGAGAGGGTGCTGTGGAGTCCATGGCATAGATCGTTGAGTCTCCTACCTCGAGCGGGCCGCAGTCATCTGAGGAGACGTGAGGCGCGGTCGCCATGTTGGATTCCGGCTCTGTGGAGAGGAAGCAAAGACGCCGGGAAACCTCTCTGCGGTGTCCCGCCGACATCCACGGGAGGGCCCCCGGAGGAAGGAGAAGCGGAAGGTACCGGCCGAGGGGCGCAGTGCGCTGTAATGCCGAAGCCGGCGCTCTCAATAGACCGGGGAGGCGCGGAGCTCCGGACTAAGGCGCCATGTCGGAGCTCCCGCGCATGAATAGCTGTTTTTCTAAGCTGAGATCCCCATTGAGATATTTATAAATTGCTATCATGTCCCCTCTCAGGCGTCTCTTCTCCAGGGAGAATAAATCGAGCGATTGCAGCCGCTCTTCATAATTAAGGTCCTCCAATCCCCTAATCAGTTTAGTTGCCCTTCTCTGGACTCTCTCCAGCTCCAACTCATCCCTCCTGAGGACTGGCGACCAGAACTGGACAGAATACTCCAGATGCGGTCGGACCAGAGTTTTATAAAGTGGAAGGATTATAGTCTTATCTCTGGAATACATCCCTTTCTTTATGCATGCTAATATTCTGCTGGCTTTGGCAGCTGCCGCTTGACATTGCATGCTGTTGCCTAATCTATCATCAACCAAGACTCCCAGATCTTTCTCCATTTTTGATTCCCCCAAGGGTTCCCCTCCTAACGTGTATTGTGTTTTTATGTTTTTAGTCCCCAAGTGCAAAACCTTACACTTCTCCACATTAAACCTCATTTGCCATGTCGTTGCCCACTTTATTTTGTCCAGGTCATTCTGTGGGATATCTGCTTCATGCTGTGCAGTTATTGCCCTGGCCAATTTTGTGTCATCTGCAAAAACTGATATTGAACTACTGATCCCGTCCTCAATGCTGTTTATGAATAAATATAATGACACCCCACCCCCAAAAAACACCTCCCCCTTCCGGACCCTATTGTACATAGTGTCCATGATGCCCTGTGCTGTCAGTGTAGTGGTACATACATCATACAACAGAATACAAAATGTCAAGACCTGGATCACCTGCTGTTGGCACTGTGGTTCCCAGAGCGGCAGGTTGTAGTTCTGGTGTCCACCAGCGGATATCTCTCATCAGATCCCAGTAATCAGTTCCCACTTAATGCTGCCTGCCGGGAGGGTATTTAGTCCCTCCTATATTATTCCCTGGTGCCTCAATGTTTTGCCCAGCTAGCCAGATGCTGCTTGCTGTTTAATCCTGAACCTTATTCCTGCCTGATCCTGCTCCTGTCTTGTACCTTGTATTATACTTCCTCATATCTGCCCCCCTTGTTCCTGATCCCAGTTCTGGTTCAACCGTTCCTTGCATCTCCGATATCACCCTGTTTATCTGTGTTCCTCATTTTGTATATATTGTATTATAGTTAGGCTGCTTGTTAGGTATTTTGTCATTTGGTTTTGTTCACTTATATTCATGTTTGCTGTGTATTCTGTTTGCTGGTGTTTGGATAGGTATTGTTTTACTGTTAATAAACTTGATTAAGTACCTAAGATTGTAAGCTCCTTGAGGGTAGGGACTGATGTGAATGTGCAATGTATATGTAAAGCGCTGCGTAAATTGACAGTGCTATATAAGTACCTGAAATAAATAAAAAAATAATAAGTCATATATAGTCTGGTCTAGGTTTCCTATGATCTGGCCATCTCTGCTGCTGGATGCCTGCTCCCCCTGAGTGAGTATCCTTCATAATGTTCTCAATGGCAAGTGCTCTTCGGTCAACCAGACCACGTGCCGCACTGACTAATGATAAGCGCTTCTTTCTTCTGGAACACCTTATCAGAAGAAGAACCGGCAGAAAAGGTCATCATGACCACTATATACAGCAGGGTCCAGAGGGGTGGCCAGGAAATGTGGGGTCAGGTCATCTTTTTTATTTTTAATGAAAAAGCTGAACTTACCCTTTACGCTCTTACTTAATTAGGGCTGGTGTGTGCTGCAGAGACCTAAGATACAGTAATGACCAACAGATGATGAACGTTCAAGACGAATAATTGACAGGTTTATGAACAATATCATTTAGAATAGACTTTTAAGGTTCCCAAGGGCTACCCACGCATTATCAAAAATATATGCAATTTTATTAACAGCACATAAAAAAAAGTCATCCCAACATCTTAAATCAATCATTTGGTTAGTGTAACTCCCTCCCTTTTTAGAAATCCCTAGATAACAGTTTACAACATATATCTACAGTTTGCAACAAATGCCCATATACTGTACATAAAATGTTGTCTCGTTAAAAAACGTATAAGGGATCCTACTTCCTCTACGCATTTCAGGGGACATGACCAGCTTCTGGAGGAAGATAAGGAATAGCAACAGATTAAACTCATAACTGGAGTCCTGTAAAGACCAAAGCTACACCGCAGATCCCCCAAGGGGGAAAGCAGTGGCGTATTCAAGGAGGGACTGACCGCAAGGGAGAACCTCATGTGGTGTTTTAATATGAATTTTTAATATGAATTCAAAGATACACAATCTGTTCCTCATATCACTGGAAGGATCATCCGTACATACTCTGACTTATTCCTCCATGTATGCTAGTAATTTAGAGTTTTGATTTTAAATTGTGACAGCTAGCGGGCTGGAGAAGATCCCCCAGTAGCTGTCAGAGCGGGGGATGGGCGGGGGGTGGGAGTGGGGGCCAGTATGTATGTAACATGTTACACCCTGAATATGGGTGTGACATGTAACATGTTCCAAAAGGTGAACTTATACTTTAACGTCAATTTTTGCGTGGAAATTGGCAAAAACTACGGCCTCTATCACAACAGGCTTATCGTGAACATTCCATGAAGAAATCAAGTGTTTTTGATTGGCATAGGTGGTTTAAAGAAAGGAAGATGTCCACGATGACGGAGGAAGTGGGCAGGTAAAAATGCAAAGGATGGATGCAAATGTGGACAGACTGTAAACCCTCGTACGCTTAGATTGAAGACTAAGTAGGCAAATGATGGCAGAAGAATTGAACATGAACAGGGAAACTGTGCAGCAGATTCTAACAGAGGATTTGGGAATGAGAAAGATTTCTGCAAAAATGCTGCCTCAAATCTTGACAGAAGCTCAGAAAAATAAAAAGAGGGCTCTAGCAAAGCTAAATTCAATTCAAAGTGGGGGTACCATCATCCAATTTAAATTGGAAAATGGGGAGCAGAGACAATTCCCCTACTGTACTCCAACAGACAGAAAAATGGACTGTCTCGGTACCACTTAGACAAGATCTAAATGTCATTGTCATATTTCATCCAATCTTTTGATAGAATGCAAAGGTGTGTAGCACTGCCCCCTAGAGGACTGCTGGATATTACACTTTAGTGATTCCCCTGGGTTACCCGTTGCAACTGTTTGCAGAAAACCTAACACTTTAAGTTCTTTGGTCAGTCAAGGATCAGTCCAGGGGTTGTTGTTTTTGTGGTTTTATTTAAATTTGGATGGGAGAAGGGATGAGTGGGACACTCCAACTGTTAACTATTCACAATGCTGAAGACTTCTAACTTAAGGATGCGGCACATCCTGCCACTTGAATGAATATGAGATACGTGTTCCTATAGTATTTCTCTTCAGGGTACTCCCCTAGTACCCCCTTTCTCTCTGGGATAGCTGACATCCGTCCACTGACTCAACACTCCAGAGTAGTCAAGAAGACAAAGAGAGAGGGATGAGAGGATCCCACAGCTAGCTGGGGTCTCTACAGTCTCTCACATAGAAATGGGACTTTTGAGGCTAGGAGTGGATATTGATCCTGACGAAAATGAATACACCAATGATATATAAAAATATAGCATTTATTTGTATAGGCATAAAAATCTTATATAAATATCAAAAAAGTGTAAATTCATATAGCAAATAATGCATGTACATATGACAATACAGGTAAACCACTGGATCCCAACCAGCCTCTGAGAACAAAGGCAATTGTTGAAAGATAACTAATAGGTCATGATAAAATCATGATACTAGTACAAAATTATATTGGATACATCAGTGGAAAATCTGGAATCGCGATGCGTTTCGCTCATGTCGCTTCCTCAGACGATTCCTTTTACCCTTGTCCATTGAAAAGACATGCTTTTATATTTTGTTTAATTATTGTTTCTTTTTTATCGCTTGTATGTTTTTTTTTCACATGCCTATTACTTAAAATATTTTATTGATGAAACACCTTTATGTAAATTTTACATTTACTATACTGTTTGTATTGAATATATTTTTCAATAAAAGTTTATAATCAAGAAAAGACATGCTTGAGTAAGCGAAATCTTAATGCCAGAAAAAGATATCTGGTCCAGGTGGAGACGTATCACATGTAACTCCTACAGGTTTGGCCCTTGTTGGCTGTACAGCACAAATTAATTCTCAATGTCTCGAATGATCCATAGGGAATCAAAACGGTGCATCCCCCACTTAAGGAAGGAGTGCTTATTAGAAGCCAAAATTCTGTTGCCAGAGAAGTGAGCCCGGTCACTAACAATATAGCCAACCGCCTCTCCACGTGGTAGGCACTCCAGAGTAGTCCCCTTCCTGGGCAGACCCCTGGACAAGTTCCTCTGTACTCACGACACTGTTTTTCCAGATTCTCCAATGCCCCCAACTCCTGTAGTCAGCTCTCCTGGACCTCTGGGTTCAGCCTCACACCAATGGTACACCAGGCCGACTGCCTGTGACCACCACCAACTGCTGCAGAGGAGGATACAGCTGCCACCCTCCTTCTGGGACCTGGCTTCCCACCCAAAGACCTCTACCTCATGTGTCTATGGCTTTTATACCCTGCCCCGTAATGCACCACTGTCTGTGCCAACCCCTGGGACAGTACCAAAAGCCTGTGTGTCATTGGTCAGGTTTCCTCCAGCATCCAACATGCCTCCCCATTGGATCAGATGAGGACACTCCCTGAGAGCAAATAAAGCACATACTGGCCACACTGAGTAGACCTAACTACCAATCCTGCTCCCTAATTAGCAGAGTGCACAAGATTTTGCCTGCTGCTCTTCTGGTAAGCAGAGAGAGTCAAAACTACACTCTCCACTTAGCACCTGACTAGAAGGGTGCTACATCCACCCCCCACCAAACGAGCCATGTCCCCACTGGCTCTGGGACAGCCACCCCCTACAAAAATTTCCTACCAAAATCCAAAATTCTTTTTACGGAGTATCCCACTAATCTGGAAAAGGGGGAAATGGAAAAGAACAAATTTACAATCAATAAATTATGTGAATATATATATATATATATATATATATATATATATATATATATATATATATATATATCTGTATATCTGTACAAAATATAATTACACATCAGGTGCATGAACGTAATGCACCCCCCCACCACACAAAACTCTGTTTAGGTGAGTAAATATGGCATCCTAGCTAACTAGCTACAACATTACTTTCCATACAACCTGCAAAGGAAAAAAACAAATTAGGCACTTCTGCAAATTACACATTTGAACAATCACATTTCTATCTATCTATCTATTTTAAATAGTGAGAAGACCCTCTCCGCAGAGGCAGCCTTCTCACCCAACATCCCTGACTATGGAACACGGTAGATGACCCTTCCAGTAGTCTTGACCCAGCGTTCAGTTTCCCTCCTCCAATGTGATGACCAAACCCTGTCAACTAACTATCTGCCACTAGCCAGGCCCACAAGGTCACAAAGACATGTGCAGTCCATTAGACTAGTGCTCGCAGTGTCCCTCACACCTGCAGCACTGAGGCAACATGTCTTCTTCAAACAGGATTTTGTTTGCTGGAACCTGAGCAACCTGTCTGTCTTACGGGAACTAACAGTCTCTTCAGGGGCCCCTTGCGCTAGGACAACCCCCACTAAAGAGACTTCAGGCCACTACCCTCCCTCTGGGTAGCAACCCAACAAAGTTCCATTTCTGGTCCGTTGGCCCAGTAGGATCTCCACAAGGCATCTTTATGAAAAGAGTCTCTTTGCAAAGATTCCTCCTTTTCAGTCCGATGGCCTAAATTACTCCACAGAGTGTCCTTTCAACTTGATGTGGTACAAGATCCTGGCCCGATGGCCCAAAGGATCTCATTATTAGCACATTTACAGTCTTTCTAGAGTCCTCCTTTAACAAATGTCTCTTCTCTTTGAAAGTTGGAGGGTCGGCCCTCTTTAGTGGAACCACTGAATAGTGGTGATTGTAGATTTCCCAAACCCTCTTGCAAGGATAGAAGTGGAAGGGATATTGGGAATAGGGCTTGGGCCTTAGCAACAAGATGAACTGGAACTTTTCTGTACACTTTACATTTGGGCTATCTAGCGCTTCTTCTTTTGCGCAAATAAGCACACTCTGGCTAGCCAGCCTCACTAAATTCAGCATCCTCTGTCTTTAGCAATAATAGTCAGGGTTAGGGACTCATGCAACTTTCCCCTCTGAATCTCTCACACGGATTGACCAGGCTTGGCCAGATCCGTCTGGGCGTCGGAACTCTACTCGGTCTATGTAGCTAGCCTGCCCAAAGTTCCAATTTGCCTTTACAGACGGGAAAAAAATAATTGCAAAAGCCACCATTTATTTCCCTAGTGTCTCTGCTAAAATTATATATATATATATATATATATATATATATATATATATATATATATATATATATATATATATATAATGTTTTGGAGTTCTGAGTAATTTTCTAGCAAAAAAAGGATGATTTTTACACGTAGGAGGGGAATGCCAGGATTGGATGGAGAAATAGTGCCCCATTGTTGACGTCAGTAGCAGGAATATTGTCCCATTGTTAGTGTCAGTGGAAGGAATGGTGTCTTGTATCAGTTGAAAAAATAGTTCCCCAGGGGCCAGATAAAGGGAGGCATCCGGCCCCCCGGGCCACAGTTTGGAGACCCTCTGGCCTAATACATACTAGTTTTTCCCAGGTCATACCACTGTGTGACCCACACACAGTGTTGACTTTATGCCCCCTAACTTTTTTTTTTTACTGCACACCCAGATCAGATAGGCTAGATCCAGCCCTGGTGGGTAATTATCAATTTAAACCTCATGAACCATTAAAATACGATAATAATTTTTTTTTTTCGAAAATGATTCACAAGGCAGATGAAAATACTTAAATTTTTTTTTTCCAGTTTCAGAAAGAATAATAATTAATACTGTTCCTCTGAATTCACCAGCGTCGGTGGTTTACCATAGAGCTTGCAGTGGACCACGTGGTCCCCTACCATCCCATTACCCTCGAAGGCCAAAAGTGACGTCATGTCATCACTTCCAGCGCCAGCAGATGTCAACACTGCCTTTTTTAAGCTCCAAAGCCTGAGATTTATTTATTTATTTTTTTTCTCAGGCTTCCCAGCATAGAGGAGAGATGTGGGGACTTACAGACCCCAGATCTCTCCGTAAAAAGAGGATCTGTCATGCCCTATTCCTATTACAAGGCATGTTTACATTCCTTGTAATAGAAATAAAAGTGATCAAAAAATAAAAAATTAAATGGAAAGTGTAAAAATCAAAAAAATATAATTAAAATAAACAATAAAAAAATAAATAAATGGTAAAGCGCCCCCACCCCCTTGTGCTTGCACGCAGAAGCAAATGCATATGTAGGTTGCACCCGCATATGTAAATGGCATTCAAACCACACATGTGAGGAATCGCTGCAAACGATAGAGCAACAGCAATAATTTTAGCACTAGACTTCCTCTGTAGCTCTAAACTGGTAACCTGTAAGCATTTTTAAACCGTTTTAGGTACCAAATTTTAGCGCCATTCCACGAGTGTGCTCAATTTTAAAGTGTGACATGTTATGTATCTACTTACTTGGCGTAACATCATCTTTACCATTATACAAAAAAATTGGGGTAAATACTGTGCTATTTTTTTTTTTTTTAATTCATGAATTTGTTTATTTTCCAAATAAATTGATGCACAAATACTGTGTGGCATACAAAAATTGCAAATACTGCCATTTGATTCCCTAGTGTCTCTGCTAGAAAATAATATATATATATATATATATAGATAAATATATATATATATATATATATATATACTGCATATATATATATATATATATATACAGAGGGTACGGAAAGTATTCAGACCCCCTTAAATTTTTCACTCTTTGTTATATTGCAGCCATTTGCTAAAATCATTTAAGTTCATTCTTCTTCCTCATGAATGTACACATAGCACCCCATACTGACAGAAAAACATAGAATTGTTGACATTGTTGCAGATTTATTAAAAAAGAAAAACTGAAATATCACATGGTCCTAAGTATTCAGACCCTTTGCTCAGTATTTAGTAGAAGCCCCCTTTTGATCTAATACAGCCAGGAGTCTTTTTGGGAAAGATGCAACAAGTCTTTCACACCTGGATTTGGGGATCCTCTGCCATTCCTCCTTGCAGATCCTCTCCAGTTCTGTCAGGTTGGATGGTAAATGTTGGTGGACAGCCATTTTGAGGTCTCTCCAGAGATGCTCAATTGGGTTTAAGTCAGGGCTCTGGCTGGGCCATTCAAGAACAGTCACGGAGTTGTTGTGAAGCCACTCCTTCGTTATTTTAGCTGTGTGCTTAGGGTCATTCTCTTGTTGGAAGGTAAACCTTCGGCCCAGTCTGAGGTCCAGAGCACTCTGGAGAAGGTTTTTGTCCATGATATCCCTGTACTTGGCCGCATTCATCTTTCCCTCGATTGCAACCAGTCGTCCTGTCCCTGCAGCCGAAAAACACCCCCACAGCATGATGCTGCCACCACCATGCTTCACTGTTGGGACTGTATTGGACAGGTGATGAGCAGTGCCTGGTTTTCTCCACACATACCGCTTAGAATTAAGGCCAAAAAGTTCTATTTTGGTCTCATCAGACCAGAGAATCTTATTTCTCACCATCTTGGAGTCCTTCAGGTGTTTTTTTAGCAAACTCCATGCGGGCTTTCATGTGTCTTACACTGAGGAGAGGCTTCCATCGGGCCACTCTGCCATAAAGCCCCGACTGGTGGAGGGCTGCAGTGATGGTTGACTTTCTACAACTTTCTCCCATCTCCTGACTGCATCTCTGGAGCTCAGCCACAGTGATCTTTGGGTTCTTCTTTACCTCTCTCACCAAGGCTCTTCTCCCCCGATAGCTCAGTTTGGCCGGACGGCCAGCTCTAGGAAGGGTTCTGGTCGTCCCAAACGTCTTCCATTTGAGGATTATGGAGGCCACTGTGCTCTTAGGAACCTTAAGTGCAGCAGAAATCTTTTTGTAACCTTGGCCAGATCTGTGCCTTGCCACAATTCTGTCTCTGAGCTCTTCAGGCAGTTCCTTTGACCTCATGATTCTCATTTGCTCTGACATGCATTGTGATCTGGAAGGTCTTATATAGACAGGTGTGTGGCTTTCCTAATCAAGTCCAATCAGTATAATCAAACACAGCTGGACTCAAATGAAGGTGTAGAACCATCTCAAGGATGATCAGAAGAAATGGAAAGCACCTGAGTTAAATATATGAGTGTCACAGCAAAGGGTCTGAATACTTAGGACCATGTGATATTTCAGTTTTTCTTTTTTAATAAATCTGCAACAATGTCAACAATTCTGTGTTTTTCTGTCAGTATGGGGTGCTATGTGTACATTCATGAGGAAGAAGAATGAGCTTAAATGATTTTAGCAAATGGCTGCAATATAACAAAGAGTGAAAAATTTAAGGGGGTCTGAATACTTTCCGTACCCACTGTATATATATATATATATATATATATGCGTGTAATTGGTGGTGCGCTATATCTGAAATATGTGCAAAAATGCAAACAAATGATGTGCAACCTCAAATATATACAATATAGGTGCAAAACTCTAACATATAAATATATGTGAGAAAAAGTCCCAAGACACTAATGTGTCTATGTTGAAACAATTTTCGGTGATGTGGTTGGTGATGGATGGTGTTCAAAAGCAATATGTGACTTGAATTCCCTCCACCTGTTAGAATTCCTCCTTACCGGACGGAATGAAATAAGTGCTCTCCTTAAAGGAAACAAACGATCCCAAGTGCTCCCAAATCAAAAGGTGCTCCCCACCGTGCATATAAAGTAGCCTGCTGGGCTTCTTACCAGATGGATAAGACAGCCTAATTGGCTGTCTTCGGAGAAAGAACCTCCTTTCTCCGAAGACAGCCAATTAGGCGGAAACGCGTCAGACAGGAGGCGTGCCGTCACCACGTCGCTGGGGATCCTGGACTGCAGCCGGACCCTAGTCATACAGGAATTCCTTACGCTTTTCTACCATATATTTCATGTAAGTGCAATTTCATTTTTAATAAAGTTTACACTAAGGATAATGCACTATAGTAGTCATTCCTTTTTACATGTTATGCTGGAACGATACGATCCTTCCCACCGCTTACTATAAGCGGCTACCAGTGCCATCGGAATACAGGATCTTATCTGCCCGTGAGCAGCGCAATAGTATTCGGTGTCCATATCCACCAGAGGCTGATAAGGACCAATTGGATACAGAGACATACCCGTCCAAGAGGGATGCAATTACGCATGTTATCTATATCCATCTGGTAAGAAGCCCAGCAGGCTACTTTATACACACGGTGGGGAGCACCTTTTGATTTGGGAGCACTTGGGATTGTTTGTTTCCTTTAAGGAGAGCACTTATTTCATTCCGTCCGGTAAGGAGGAATTCTAACAGGTGGAGGGAATTCAAGTCACGTATTGCTTTTGAACACCATCCATCACCAACCACATCACCGAAAATTGTTTCAACATAGACACATTAGTGTCTTGGGACTT
The DNA here is from genome assembly GCF_965119305.1 of Pelophylax lessonae. Lineage (NCBI taxonomy): Eukaryota > Metazoa > Chordata > Amphibia > Anura > Ranidae > Pelophylax > Pelophylax lessonae. The sequence continues at coordinate 25,485,686 of NC_138774.1, forward strand.
TTTCTCACATATATTTATATGTTAGAGTTTTGCACCTATATTGTATATATTTGAGGTTGCACATCATTTGTTTGCATTTTTGCACATATTTCAGATATAGCGCACCACCAATTACACGCATTTACTTATTTTTATCTGGGAGCAGCATATCACGGATCAGCGCACTTTTCTTTTTCACATATATATATATATAATGTTTTGGAGTTCTGAGTAATCTTCTAGCAAAAGAATAATGATGATTTTTACACGTAGGAGAGGAATGCCAGAATTGGCTTGGGCTGGAAGTGTTTAATGGTGCCCCAGTTATTAGCATCAATGGGAAAATAGTGCCCCATTGTTGATGCCAGTAGCAGGAATATTGCCCCATTGTTGGTGTCAGTGGGAGGAATAGTGTCTTGTATCAGTTGAAGAAAAAGTGCCCTAAGGGGCAGATAAAGGGAAGCATGTGGCCCTCTGTCCACAGTTTGGAGACCCCCTGGCCTAGTACATACTAGTGTTTCCCAGGTCATAACACTGTGAAGGAGTATCAGTGACCCACACACAGTGTTGACTTTATGCCCCCTGACATTTGTTTTTACTGCACCCCCAGATCAGAAAGGCTAGATCTAGCCCTGGTGGGTAAATTTCAATTAAAACCTCCTGAACCATTAAAATACGAAAAGTATTTTCAGTTTCAGAAAGGATAATAATTAATATTGTTCCTCATTATGACACAAACAATCATCAGTGTCAATTTTACATAATTTATTGCTTCGCTAATCCTTTGTTTTTGTTAGATTGCACAGATCTACTTGTATACACACTGCATCCTTTTTATTTATTTTTTTTACACTAATTAATTAAGTGATTAATACCTGAAGCACGAAAGAAAAAAAAAAAAACAGCTGGTGAACCTCTAAGTCTTGGAACAGATGTGACAAAGAACAAGACTCTTCTCATGTCAACAAAATATTGTCGTTCGGTTTCTCTCTGCTTGAGATAATACATCTCAGAGGCTTAATGCTCACAACGAGCCTGGCGCAGCTCGCAGGAGAAAAAGATGAGTAGCGGGAATAACATTTCCATGGAATTTATAGAGCTTTTTTGACTTTTATATAGATTCACAAATAAACACGTTGCAAAAAATTTTATCATACGCCTATATTTATGCTCGTCCTTATGCTTTTTTTTATTCCAGAGGCTTTTAAAATCGCTACTTGAAATTTACTCTGCTGTAAATTTAGCAATATTGAGATGAAAAATAATACTTCGCCGCATTCTGAATGGTCTCAAATTAACCATTTTACTGGACTTTTTACAGCAAAACTGGATGTAGTGCTGGAGGATCCTTAAAGAGAACCAGTCATGATGGCGTTTCTGTAAGGGGTTCAATAATTCTTCTGAAGCTACAATTTTACAGGTTTATGGATGCAAAATGTAGTTTTATCAACCAACCGCTTTATGTTTATTGTGTTAGGATGACTCTCAGAGTTTAGAGTCTGTATGTAAGCGGGTACTTCCAGGAGGTTCTAAATGGCTAACTATTTTTCTCTTGCTGTGTTCTTGCCCTTCAGTTAATTAGGTCAGCCAGGTGCAAAATGTTTAATGTCTTATGGCACTTTTCCACTGCAAGTACCGACTCGGCTCCACTCGGCCCTGCTTGGCCCTGCTTGGCTCGGTTTGGTTTTCCACTGCATGGTACCGCATGGTACGGTGTTGGAACGGTTAGGTACGGTTTGGTACGGTTTGCTTTTCCACTAATAGTAAGTGGGTGGGATAACAACAATTCTCTGACCAATCAGTGGCTAGTAGTGACAAACAGTCAAGGCTGCATGCAAAGGATTGTGGGATATGGTACCGGTACGGCCCTCTTGGAACCACAACTGAGGTGGTACTTTTTAAGCGAGCCGTACCGTTCGGTTCCATGTAGTGGAAAAGCGCCGCCGTACCGTACCGTACCTAACCGTTCCAACACCGTACCATGCGGTACCATGCAGTGGAAAAGCGCAAAAGTGAGCCGAACCGTTCGGTTCCATGCAGTGGAAAAGCACCTTTAATGTTGCACTGTGTTTCCAGGTTGACGTGCTAGGTTGGTGCCTCTGAAAAGGAAGACTTAACGCTATTGGTTGGGTTTTCCTGCTCTTTCTCAGTAAGAGCCCCCTACAGGTCATACCATATAAAAGGGGCTCATTTAACACCCCAGGAAAGTGGAGAGTTCTGTCCTTCAAGATGTAGCTGCTTCTCTGTCGGACTGAGCCCCCATCTAGGGGGCCCAGTCTGGGTTCCATATGGGGTTTGGAACCTGAAGACTTACATGGACTTATAGCTACCAATTATGGACTTACTGCCTTTCATGGATTATCACCAGATCATGGATTTACTGTCTATGGTTTAGGTATTAGAGAGTGCAGTTCTGCAATGTCCCTAATAGTGTGCCTTAAGCCCCACCCACATGTAGGAAGGTGCCTTTTTGTGATTGATGCATTATACATTATCAGGTTAATGATTGGTAATGCATGGGTCAATGTGCTGTGGTAAGTCGACAATATGGGGTTGGGAATTTGTTATTGCTATGAGCATGGACTTTCCCAGCACCATGGGGTTGGGCCAGTGGTTGTTGCCTGTTGTAGGAGTTGGAACAGTCATACATGCAGAGATGTAGTGCTGGGCCAAGAGTGGTGTTACCCCTGAGCGGGACTCTGAATGGGACTAAAAGGTTTAAGCCTTATTACTACCGGTTAGTAGTTATCACAAACTAAAGCTATGAGTACCACAGCATCAGAGGCGGCTCTAGGCTTTGTGAGGCCTAAGGCAAAACTTGGACATGAGGCCCCACTCACGCCCATAATGGGAAAAATAATTCAAGCGATAAAAATTAACTGCATAAATTGCATATATTAAGAGCCTTCACCTTTGTACTATGAATTCACAGTTTCTAGAATTTTCTCTAACCAATTCTTCTTTAATCAAAGATCATTAAACATCGGGTATGTATGTATGTATATATATATATATATATATATATATATATATATATATATATATATATATGTCTGCTCTTTCATCACAGTCCCCAACATTTCCCTATAGGTCATGATTCCCTGAGTCCCTCCTTACATCAGAGTTCAGTGTCCCCCCTTACATAAGAGTTCTCCTTTAAATCAGATTCCCCCCAGCGTCTCCTCCTTACATCAGAGTCCACAGAATTCCTCTTTACATTAGAGTCCCCCTCTTAAATCAAATTTCACAGAGCCCCCTTTACATCAGAGTCTCCAGAGTTTCCCCCTTACACTGTAAGAGGGAAGTCTGAAGACTCTAATGTAGGAGGAGTTATGGGAACCCTGATTTAGGGGGGGATGTTGGGGACTCTGAAGTAAGGGGAGTTCTGGGAACCCCCGATTTAAGGGGGAATGCTGGAGACTCTGATGTAAGGAGAGTTCTGGGAACCCTGATTTGAGGGGGAAAGCTGGGGATTCAGGTGTAAAAAGGAACTCTGTGGTCACCAAAGCTCCCCCTTGCATCAGAGTTTCCAGAGACCCCCTTACACTTCCCTTCCTCAGTCCACCACAGTCTAGGGCATGACAAGTCCCACTGCAGAAGGCTGCCATAGTCCCCACAGAGGGCACTGTAAATTCCAGTATAGTGCACTGCCATTCCTCCCTGAGGAATGGAAGCCTGCTATGCTAAGGCTTGTAGTGCCCTCTGTGGGGACTAAGGCATGGCAGCCTGCTATTCTGGAACTTGTAGTGCCCTCTGTGAGGGACTGAGGATTCCTCAGTCCTCCAAATTCTAGGGCACTATAAGTCCCAGCATAGTGGGCTGTCATTCCTCAGTCCCTCACAGCTGGGGGGAAAAACAACAGAGTTAAACATCTAAAGGACAACTCCAACCAAAACTACCAATAATGTACAGAGTCCATATGCTATATAATGTCACAGCCCCGCTACCCCTCACCTTCCACCTCGGGTGCTGTCATTGTGTAGGGCAAAGGGCTCCAGCTCCACCATGTTTGGCTTTGATGTCAGATATGCAGGACTGGCTAAGCTCCACTCTCTTCCCTGGCAACTGACTCTGGCGTCACGGGGGGCCTCTCCTCCTCCCCCAACCACCCAGGGCCCCTCTCCTTTTCCTCCAGCCACCCAGGGGCCCCTCTCCTCCTCCAGCCACCCAGGGGCCCCTCTCCTTCTCCTCCAGCAACTCAGGGGTCCTCTCCTTCTCCTCCAGCCACTCAGGGGCCCTCTCCTTCTTCTCCTCCAGCCACCCAGGGGCCCTCTCCTTCTCCTCCAGCCACCCAGGGTCCCTCTCCTTCTCCTCCTCCAGCCACCCAGGGTCCCTCTCCTTCTCCTCCTCCAGCCACCCAGGGTCCCTCTCCTTCTCCTCCAGCCACCCAGGGTCCCTCTCCTTCTCCTCCTCCAGCCACCCAGGATCCCTCTCCTTCTCCTCCAGCCACCCAGGGGCCCTCTCCTTCTCCTCCAGCCACCCAGGGGCCCTCTCCTTCTCCTCCAGCCACCCAGGTGCCCTCTCCTCCTCCAGCCACCCAGGGTTCCTGTCCTCCCCCCCCCCAGCCACCCAGGGTCGTTCTCCTTCTCCCCCAGCCACACAGGGGCCCTCTCCTTCTCCCCCAGCCACCCATGGGGTCCTCTCCTTCTGCCCCCCAGCCACCCAGGGGCCCTCTCCTTCTCCCCCAGCCTCCCAGGGGCCCTCTCCTTCCCCCCAGCTACCAAGGGGCCCTCTCCTTCTCCCCCAGCCACCCAGGGGCTATCTCCTTCTCCCCCAGCCACCCAGGGGCCCTCTCCCTCTCCCCCAGCCACCCAGGGGCTCTCTCCTTCTCCTCCAGCCACTCAGGGGCCCTTTCCTTCTTCTCCTCCAGCCACCCAGGGGCCCTCTCCTTCTCCCCCAGCCACCCAGGGGCCATCTTCTTCTCCCTCAGCCACCCAGGGGCCCTCTCCTTTTCCCTCAGCCACCCAGGGGCCCTCTCCTTCTCCTTCAGCCACCCAGGGGCTACTCACCCCCTTTTCGTAGTAGACACCACAAATCTATGACCAGCCTGCAGAGTGACAAGTCGGGGCCTGGTTACCTGTATGTTCCTGGGCCAGGGCAGAGCTCTCCTCCCAGAGCAACAACCGATGATAGCAGAGTGAGCTGACCGGGCAGTCACTTCCTACTGATGCAGGTACACCCCCACCGATTCCTCCACATCTTTGGATTACATGATCAGACGGCCAATCCCCAGGCAGAGAAGGCAGGGTAGCTGTCAGCAGACAACAGACACCTCGCAGCCGCAGTGAAGGGACTGCAGCACACTGCTGCAACTTTAATATCCGAGGATTTAAATCTTTTACTTGGGAGATTTCCCTGACTGCGCCCTGCTAAATGTTGTCGCTCCGCCACTGGCCGTGAGGCCCCTGTAGGTGCGAGGCCTTAGGCGACTGCCTTATTTGCCTAATTAGAGAGCCGCCTATGCACAGCATAGCCCATGTCCAGCACAGTAGCAGCATAACATGTATAAAATTGAAGAAGGAGGACTGCCATGGTTGCTAACAGGTTGCCTTCCTTATGTAACATCTATAGTTATAGAACTGTAATGTAAAGATACAATAGGAAGGTTGATTCAATGCCTTTTTACTCAAGTAAAGGAAGTTTTGATTTATTGACAAAGTCTGGTCTGATTTACTTGCAAAGAGAGTGAGAGTGTGCTCCTACAGTGAATGGGAAAGAGGAACAAAGTGTAATCTTCATGTAGACCTTCTGGGTGATGGAGAGTAATTGGTAAAAATTAGGAGGAACAACCCGCTTGGGAGAGGAGGTGTTGACCGGTGACAGAGATTCTACCAGAGGGGTGAACTGATGGTTATATGGTTTTCCCTTTTAAGCAGTAGGGTCACTATGTTAGGCAAAGTGGGGGGGGGACGGGCAGGGCTGGTCCAAGACATTGTGCTGCCTGAGTCTAAGAATGAAATGCTGCCCCCCCCAAAAAAAATAAAAACAAAAGGCCCCCACATCCATTATTTTATATAAATGTAACCGTTAGAAAATAATATGTATACTGTTATCTTCTTCCATAACTCACAGGTCCACCAATCACCCACTGTTTGCCCTCAGTCCTCCTGTCACTCCTGTGCCTGCAGTGCCCACCGCCCTTGAAGATCCAGCCTGTCCAATGTGAGATGGAGTGCGCTGATGTTTGAGGTCATTGCGCACACCACGATCACGCGAGGGTAGTTCCCCTGGAGGAGATGCTCCGCCTTCTCATACTTATCAGTTTGCACTACAGGCGGCAGTATGAGATGGGGAAATGCCACTCGTAACATGCCGCAAACTGATGACACACAAAACTGCTGTAAAAATAATTATTGGGAGTCAATTTTCTGCCCCTCTCCAAGTGCTGCCTGGGCCATGGTAGGGCTGGCCCTGAGGGGGGGATTAGGAAGCCTGACCTGAGTGTAGTATTAGTTAAATGATTCAATAGCAAAGATAAAAGGCACTTACAAGATATCAGTTAAAAGTATGCTCATCTGATAATGTAGTATCCTCCAGGTCTCTCTTGGCGTCCTTGTACTGTGTCCACAGCTGCTGAATGGGGAGAAGTCTGCAGCATGTCCTGTGGCCACCAGGAAGGCCAATGGAACAAGCGTGGAATGCAAGGAAATGATGGCCCCAAAAGTGGGGGGAGTCACTTGGGAACATTACACAATACAGTGTTCCCGAGTGACTCCCCCCACTTCTGGTGATGTAATTTCTGTGCATTCCATGCTGGTTCCATTGGACTTCCTGGTGGTCACAAGACATGGTGCAGACTTCTCCCTATCCCTACTCCCTATCCGTGGACACAGTACAAGGATGCCATGAGAGACCAAGTGGACACAACATTATCAGATGGGCATACTTTTAACTGACATCTTGTGCGTGCCTTTTATCTTTGCTATTAAATCATTTTACTAATACTGCACTCAGTTGGCGCTTCCTACATTTCCCCCCTGTGCTTATTCCACAGAGCTGGCTTTCTCTGAGGATAGCTGCCACCATTATTCTATTTTATCACATAGACTCATGGACATTTAATTTTTAGCAGTAACATTTATGGACTATGTCTCTTATCTACCTATGTACCCAACTATAGAGACCCCCTCTAGTCACTAACACAGTTCTGTGTGCCAGCAGTTACTGTATTTGTCTCTATCTAAGGGCCTGATGTGTAATAGAACCCACTTAGGGACTGGGATTGGCACAAGGTGTGTGAGGCCTGGCAAAGTATACAGCAGCTTCCCCCATGCCTTTGGGTTGAAGAAAATAAATGTTGTAAAAGAGCTGGTGGGGAGAATCAGCAATTAACGTGGTATCTCTCAAAATGTCTGTGTAGTCAGTAGACAGGTGTCACTGGCTAATGAAAAAACGTTATCCTTTCAATGTGGGGCCAAGTATGGAAGTATGGCTTTACTGCCATGAGGGGCACTAACTCACACATGAATGCAATACCAACATGCTGAAACTTGTCAGTGCTGAAAGGCCCCCTGAGATCTTACAATCTCTGCCCTGTTAATCACATGTACTTTTGCTAGAAACATCTGCAACTGCTTTTATTTTATTTAGCTTTTTTGAGTGTGCATGATCATGTCAAATAACAGTATATGTAGCAACCGCTAGCTTAGTGTGCTAGCTGTAAATAGTTTTTGTTTAAGTGTAGGTAAATTTTAGCCTGAGTGAGAGCCAGGCTGGGCTGAACCTGGCTCAGGGTGAGTGATTCAGGGAGGCTGGAGGACTCATCAGGCAACACCTCTGGTACTTCCCTCTACTTTCTGGAACCTTGGAGAAGCTTCCAGGAGAATGGAAGGGAGGTTAGGAGGGACTTCTTTGAGTATTGATGAGGACCGCAGCCATTTTACAGGCAATTGGTTTGGCAGGGGGGTGGGCACCTCTTAAATACTTAGTCAGCCCAGCAGGGGCACTGGTGTCAGGTGGAAGATTGGAGATGGCCTGCTGAGGAGGCTGTCGGAGGCCCTTGAGGGTGCCCCCTAGTCTGGAGGGTTGGGGGGGGGGGGTGAGCTCAGGGCTGGGGCTTGGGTGCTGAAGGGATCCTCTACAACACATGAAGGAGTCCTGTTCTGGATGCACAGGAGCAGGTGTGAGGACAGCGGGGTAGAGTCAGCACATCCGAGAGATCTCCAGGAAGAAGTCAGCCAAGAAGGCAGTGGTGAGTGTGCAGTTTGGCAGGACTGTGGGAAATAGCGAGGAGGGCTAGTGAGAGAGACAGCTGCAGCCAGGTGGGTTGGAAGTGCCTTAAGGGGTGGTGGCGTGGTGCTGTGATCAGTAGCCACAGAAATGGAAGCTGGACACTGACTTTTCCTACACAACCAAGGGGCCCATGATCCCTGCCTATAAAAGGCTTTTTCTGCAAGATCTGACTGTTGACTTTTTTCCAGATCAACTATCAGTGTGCCAGCTGGGTATGTGATTTTTGTTCTGCAAACAAGGGGAGTGCTTGAGGAAGAAGGGAGTGTACATAGACTGCATATAGGAAATATGTCCCTGAAAAGTTTGCTAAAATCAAGTGGGCATTCCATAATACCCCAAACCCCCTGCAAGTTATTTAACCCCTAAATAAAGCACAGAACAAAGTTGCTGGACTGTTTACTGACTCAAGTGTGCCTGTGGAAAGTCAGTGTGCCTGGCTGTGCAGGGTGGTGGATCCTAATTTACCAGCAGCTTCTACGGGAGATACACTACATATACTTCATTTTTAAATACATGTAGCTGTGTTATGATGAGGTTATCTAAACCCAGGGGGCAGGATACAGCATGAACCATCAGCCTTGTTCAAAATGAGTTGTAGGAGTATTTGTGATTATCACAGTGAAGTCCAGAAAAGCTCAGGTAACACAGCCGGAAAGCTGGAGGAATCCAAGACCCAAGGTTGAAAAAGCACCCCACTAGAACTGGAGAACTCTGGTAGCAATCTATTTTGAGAAGCTGTGCACCTTTAGGCTTTGGTTCAGCTGTCCACTCTCCATTTCTAACAGTGGAGGGCCTCTCATCTACCTCTGCATCATCAGGTGTGGCCACTTCAGGGCTTCTAAAGGAAGGGGTGCAGAGAAACGTATCTTCGTTAGGCACATCCAGTAACCCTGGGAGTTGTAGGATAAACCAGCATCTAATCATGGTTATTGAACTGGCACTGTAAATTCCATTCCACTTGAACATCCTGTGCCTGGCAAGTTTGCAGAACAACGAAACAATACCGCGCAAAGAGCTCCACAGCGGGAGACCATTGAGCTGTGTAATATTGTCTGGATGTACGAACCAGCTTCACCAGGGATATTGCCATGAACCTTGCAGTAAAACTTGCTGCACGTCAAGCCTGACTCATCAGCTTGGGGTTCTGGTACAATGACCAATGGGGGCTTGTTCCTTGCCAGGGTGATCAGTCACATTGTATGGAAGCAGCCCCTGATCTCAGAGCCGTGACCTTGTTGACAGCCTTCCTAGAAGAATCGAAGCTGTTATAGCTGCAAAGAGTGGGCCAACTCTATTGAACCCTACAGACTAAGACTGGCAAACCATTAAAGTTCATGTGCGTGTAAAAGAAGGCGTCCCAATACTTTTGGTAATATAGTGTATGTTCGTAAGATTCATTTTATACAAAGGAAGGTCTACATGTATGAGGTTTTTCCAGTGTTCTAGTGTAGATGGGGACAATTG